>NC_142127.1:56902500-57207708 GCF_024610735.1 Ursus americanus
TTGGACACGTTGATCCAAGATAAAACTGCCACACTTCCTTGTGCGGCCTGCCAGCTTCTTATTTTTCCAGTGGTGAGAGTGTAGACCACACGTTGAAACAGTGGTGTCATGAGGTCGAAGTTTCTTGGAATGCTGAGTGACTGCAGAAAAAACAATGTCCTGGAGAGTCACCCAAACGACAAAAGACTTTGTGAGAAAAAGATAAATAAACTTCTGTTTTGTTAATCCACTTAGATCTGGGGGCTGTTAAAGCAGCCTAGCCTATTCTGATTAATACACCCCTCCTCCTTCTTCAAAGAGAGAGAAATCAAGCAAGATGTTTCTTGTTTGGAGGGTGATGGAAGGTGTATTTTGGCAATGAAAAGAGTTCATCCTTTTTGAAGAGGACAGTTACTAGAAGGCCTCTATGGGAGAAAAACTCTTCTTGCAGCCAGTGTGGTTATTTGGGATGCAGTGTTTTGAGGGTGAGTAGTACCTTAGTGCTCCATCAAGCAAAAGGGGTTGCCTCTTTATTGTGATTTTGACTCTAGGGAAGAAGGTGGTGTGTTCTAGAGCAACCATGCCCCAGACTAAGCTGAAAACCTCCAGTGTTGTTCAAGTGTTGGATGGCATCTAACTCTGGATCCAGCTGACTGAACTCCACACTATCCCAGTGCTGTTTGTAGCCACGTTCCATTTCTTCACTGTTTCTTATTGCTGCTGCTTCTTTACTTGCTCCATCGATTGCTTCTGTTTTCTTATTCTAAATTTCTCCTCTCTGAATTCCTTACCCTGCCATACATCCTTATCTTGTATAGAGGACTCTCACATTGCTTTTTCAGTCATTATCTCCTTCTTGAATTCTACTCTTACATCTCTAAGTAATGTATCCATGTTTTTTGTCATTTTGATATCCCACTGTAACATCTAATTCAATATCTTTAAAGCCAGATTCATTCATTTTTAATAAATTTGTTTCTTCCTCATTTTGATTTTCCTTTTTGTTAATAGTTACTCTGTTTATCTAGTTAACTAGGCTAGAAACCTTTCTTAACCTCTCATAACCAATCAGTCATATTCTATAAATTTTTCTCATTTATCTTCAGCCCTTCAAATTCCTTAAGTGATCAATAAGTGAGAATGAGGTTAGTGAAATTCCTGTGGCTTTTAAACACATTTGCGCATTTTTATTGACTTACACATATAATTTAAACTTATATTTAAAGGTAAATTTCACTATTTTTGTGTTATAATACAATGTGTTTTGCATTCTGCCCTCAAACATAGAACGTTTAATCTCTTCTCCAATAACTATGTGTAAAAACAAACAAGACAGACTTTAAGAATATTTGTTAGAAAGAAATGATAACAAATGAGTGCACGCTGATCTATGAAAAGATAAAATTTAAAGTGAGTTTAAGCAAATTTAGAAATCATTAATAACAAAAAGATCTTGATCTTTGTTGGACAAACTAGGACAACTTATTAAGTGTAGCATTCAAATTAAATGGAAATTTTTATGTTACTTGTTTATATCTGGAAAATATGGGGAAAATCATAACTTGATTTTGAAACAATAGTCCTGTGAGGATTTTTAAGACACAGTACTATTTAACAGCCAAAGAAAGTTATGGAATTGCAGTTATAATAAAGTTGCAGTATATTTTGAGATAATGGAAGATTCATTCAAATTCAGTAAAGACTTATAATGACAATACTAACAGTATTTCATTGAGTTCTACTCTTTTATGAATCCAGCCCTGGTTCAGAGAACTTCATTCTTAATGATACATAAAAGGCCCTCCAGGTAATCATTTAACATTTATGAATTTGACTTGAGAGGTGCCCTGTTGCAACTGCTTCACTTCTGGTTCTTTCAAGGCTTGCTGGCTTATCGGTCCCACTAATGCCTGCTTCATTCAACTTGATGCAAAATTTGACTCCTGACATTTGGTGGTGTTTTCTTGTCTTTCTCAGAGTAGACTACAGAGATCAGATTTACAAAGGCACGATTGCCCAGAGTTTAACATCTCACTTATCAATAAGTTTCTTGGATTCATTCCATCACAATCATTTTCTAAGCAATCTCCATGTGCCTAATAATAGGCTGGTGCTAGGAAGATTAAATCAAATGAGAGAGCGTTATCTACATTCTAAGAGTGTATACTGTGTGGAGCAGATATATTTTAAATCAAATACTACAGTGTAATGTGTTAAATATTAGAAGCAGGGGGCACAAAGTAGGGACAGTGCATAACACATAGTAGGTACTTAATAAATATTTAATACATTATTAACTAGATACTTAAATAAATATCAAGTAGATTAATGGATGGATTGGTGCATAAATTTGTGGATATAATTTATAATGTATGGATTGAGAGAAAGAGCATGGCATGCTTTCTAAAAGAGAGGATGCTTAAAATGAGTTTCAAAGAATAAAAAGATGTCAGGAACAAAAGAGGAAAGGGCACTCAAGGAAATCGGAGTAGATATGAAATATAGAGAAAACATAAAAATGTTGCATTCAGGTAAATTATTTCAAATGTATGCAACAAAGAATTAATATTGGGTTATGTTTGGAAGTTTGAGAAAATTACTTCTAAACCTGAACTTACAAAATTTTCCTTAAAATTGTTCTTCCTTGTGATTCTCTCTTGAAAAATGACACCATCAACTAAAGAAAAAAAAATGTATATATTACCCCCCGTCCTATCTCCTACCTCTAATTAATTATTTGCTTATTTACCCTTGCTGTGGGTTTACCAACTAATTATATCAGAGTCACTGTTTCCTCTCACTCTCTACAATACATCCTCAGGGTATCATATCCTCCTTCCTTCCTTCTTTCACAAATATTTACTGGGTAACTGTTATGTTCATATACATATCAAAGTGGTATTTCAAATCTGTAAATTTGATGATGACCCTACTCATTTATTTACAAGAGGCCATCAGGAACCAGATCATGAAGAGCTTCATAGACTAAGCTAAAGAGTTTTAGAATTTACTCTGAAAGCTAAAGGAATCCATTGAAAGATGTTAAGCCAAAGAGTGACTTGTCTCTATTTGCATTTTAGAAAGGTTACTCTGAAAGCACCAAAAATGGTACCCTGGAGAACCTACTAAAGGAATGTGTGGTGGGAGTGGAGCTGGCGAAAGATACTGTGAAGAATTGCACAGAGATGTAGGAGAAATATTTGAGGAGAATGGAGTCACAGTAGCCAAAGGAAGATGGAGTTCTATAAAGGAAGAAGTTCACAAAAAGACTTTTTATTCCATTAATTATCCCCAAGAGGGTCAGGCTCTCACCAATATCTGTCATTCCTTCTTCCTTTGGGAGCAGTGAGGAGATTGGAGGGGGTGAGAGTTCCCAAGTTAGGGTTTGAAGCTGAAATGTGATCAGTGTCAGAAAATGATTCTCTTATACTCCACAGCTTTCCATTTCTTGACACTTTGCCTTGACAGTCAAGCTTATGGAAAACTTAGAGTGCAGGAAAGAACTGTAGTTTATAAGGCCAGTCTTGTTCCCATCTTTGTAATATCATACCCTGTCACCATCCACCACTCCTTGTTATCCTCTTTGAACCATGGTGGGCAAGTCAGATTTTGCCTCAGAATGATCTATAATGGGTGAAAAGAAGACTACATTCAATAATCTGTCTACTATGATGTATTATAAATGTATTCTCTATTCTATTCACCATCTCAATTTGTATCCATTTATATAATTCAATGAGTTATATGTTCAGTCAAATTATAATAGAAAGTGTTCCAGATAACACAATGCCAGCAGCAGTAGAAACATGACCCAAATTTTCACAATCAGAACACCCTCTAATTATTAAATTGCTGAGGAGAAATTAATGCCCAGAATAAATTTGCTTCGAAATTAAATTTCCAAAGAATTAAAATCTAAAATTTAGCTCTCCATCATGCTTTATTTTGCCGATTTTCAATTGAGTTGGGGTTTTAAGTCAGTGCGTTTTCCTTCAGCTGCTGTAATCAGCAGTGTCTTCCATTGGGTCTTTTAAAGGAGCCTGAGAATCAATAGGACACACTGCATCATAGCAGTCCTGCTTGCTTACATATGACTGAGACAGCACAAAAATCCATAGGCCCCATGGCATGATTTTAGCAAAATAATATAATCAGGGCTTATAACATAATATTATCTAGACTCACTACAGATGCCAGCCAAGGATCATGTATTTAGTGGTATCTGGAGGATAGATAGATTAAAAAATGATAGAAATGATAGAAATATTTTTGGTTTTAGCTTCTCCATGAAATTGGTAAGTTGGCTATTACCAGTTCCCATTTCTGCAAGACCAGTGTTTTCATAGCTATAAGAGCAGAAGTCCAATGAAAAACAATAACCTATGCCATGTGCTTCTTTAAAATAACTTTTGTTGTTTTCATTTTTAATTCCTTTGTTATTGGTTCATCTTTGTGATACCAGTGGCACCTGGTATCACTTATATTCCTCTTTAAGTGGGACTTGACTCCCCTGCCCCCATTATGGGTCATTTAGCAGCAGCTAAGAAATAGGATAGAGTGGGGAACAAACAATCTATGAGATTTCTTCTAGTGATGCTTAGAACTCCAAAAATCTCAACTTCTACAGATCAGGAGATACTTACTTCAGCCCTGTACTTCATATTCCAGGCTAAGGTGCCTCCCAACAGCGTATGTATGAAAGTCTGCCTATTGTGATAGGTCCCTTTCTTGGTTTTAGGAAATATCTTACTTTATGTGGGACCAAGTCCCAGAAGAAGTGGTAGTGTCTCCCTAATTTAAATTCCCAAAGGGAGTTTATCCTGACCTTAGGAAAGGACACATTTTTCTCACTAAGACCAGATTTCTGCTTGTTCCATTTGAATGCTCGGAAACGTTCATCATGAATGCTAATATGAATCCTCTTCCTGCTTAAAGCTAACTGTGTTTCTGAGCTCAAGCCCACCAGTTAAAAGTGTTGCTTAAAGCTCCAACTGGCCACTTGCTCACTTGTACTAAAGTCGATCTACATAGCCTAAACTTGTTAACACTCTGTACATTCATGTAGACTCTAGCCACGATATAAGCTTCTGCTCATTTTCCAGTTCTAAGAACTCAGTAGCCACTACTTGTTAAAGGTAGTCATTTCAGACACATTAGAATGTTCAATCTGGCCATGTCATATTTTGAGCTAAAACGGTTAAGTCTTGAATCTATTCTCATAGTTTTTCAGATGATACATCTTATGTTGGGGATTTAGAGTAACAATTAACCACATTTCTTCACTAGTTTAATGCATTCTGAATTGAAAAATATACAAGAGCCAGATAAAGATATCAGTGTTATTTGTTGATAAACGGTTATTGATAGCCAGCAATTATTTGTTGGATTGGAAAATTTGCCTTAGGCCAAACTGGGTTGCCTTCTTGTTTCCTCCTTGAATGATACTACCTTTTCACTAGTAAGAACAATAGCTGGAAAGCTACAGGTTTTACCTTCCCACACTGCCCTACTGAGTTTTGTGCATGGAAGAAGCAGGTTAAAAGAATAAACAATAAAGCTGGCAAGAGTCAACTTAACAAACAAACAAATGAACAGGCAGTTTCCATGAAAATAGTTCTTTTCACTTCATTAACTCTGCTTGTTATCAGTGGTGCTCACCAGTATTGGGGGGTTTGGGATATGATGGCTGAAGACCTGAGGAAGTTTTCTTCCTAATATTTTTAGTTTATTTTTCTGAAAGATTTTATTCATTTATTTGAGAGAAAGAGAGCACGAGCAGGGGGAGGAGCAGAGAGGGGGA
Organism: Ursus americanus; assembly: GCF_024610735.1. Classification (NCBI taxonomy): domain Eukaryota; kingdom Metazoa; phylum Chordata; class Mammalia; order Carnivora; family Ursidae; genus Ursus; species Ursus americanus. The sequence goes on from NC_142127.1 coordinate 56,908,280, forward strand.
GATAGAGGGGTAGAGGGGGGAGGGGGAGGGACAGAGGGAGAGGGAAAAGCAGACTCCTACTGAGCAGGGAGCCTGACTTGGGTGTCCATCCCAGGAATCTGGGATCATGACCTGAGCCAAAGGCAGGCACTTAACTGACTGAGACACCCAGGCGCCCCACTTCCTACTATTTTAAGAAGATGGATTTCCTGTTTTATGACCTGAGACAGGAGTATGAGATGACAGAGAGGATGATTCTCCCTGCAGAAGAGATCCCAATATCAAATATTGCCCAGAGAGATCAAAATCAAGGTCAAGAAAAATGAGGACAGAAAAGCATTCATAGATTCTAGCATGGTAGATAGAGTTTATTGGTAATCTTAGAAATAGGCATTTTTGTAGTGTAGTGATTCTCAAATTTTACTGTGCTTCAGGGTCACCTGGAGGGCTTGCTAAATCACAGACTGCTGAGCCCCAGCTTCTCAAGAGCTTTCAGTTAGGAGGTCTTGGATGAGGTCAGATGAATTTGCATCTCCAGCAAGTTCCCAGGTGATATTGATGCTGCTGGTCAGGGGACCACATTTGGAAAATCACTGCTATAGAGTGTTTGGGACTAAAGCCAGATTGTAATTGTGAAGTGAATGTTCTATAGAAAGTAGAAGTGGGGTACATGAACTATTCTTTCAATGAACTTGGCTATGACGAAAAGCAGAGAGATAAATAAATGTTGGGACTAGAGGTTAGCTGGATTTCCTTTAAGATATGCACATACATTATTTCTACACTGTATTGTAATCAAATTTGTTGTGTCAGACAGTTGCACCTGAACACCATTATGAACTATCTTTTTGTAGTGGTGGTGCGTGCTAGATCTCTTCTCTTTGCTCTGGCAGGTCCTCTCTCTGTTTTTTACCATGCCCCAGGAACTCCCTTGCCATCTAGCTTCCTGCTGGGTTTGGCCAGTGGGGATCTCTATTAGAGATCAGAGGGAAAGAAGAGGGTATTACTTCCCTTGGCTTCTTCCCTGCCAGGTTGTCTTGTGCTGACTCGACAAAAGGCTATTACTCTCTCAAAGTGGGAGAAATCTCTAAAAGATTCCCTTCTTTCAGATTCTGTTAACTGTTGTCTCCTCTTGTTCCTATTCTGTTTTACCCTACCTGTATCTTTATTAAGTAAATAGTCCTTTATCAAACCTTCCTTGAATTATCTTATTAAGTATGTCATCTGGAATGCTGACAGATATAGGGGTGCACATGTGTGTGTGTGTGCTGTGTGCACGTGCTTTCATGCGTGTGGATATGTGCCTTTCTGTCCATATCTCACAGACTTTCTTTTGGGTCACAAGCTTTCCTCCACTTTCAGTCCATGTCATTGAGGTAGGAATGACTCAACTCTTCAGATCTTGGAGTTGGCAGGTGGCCTGGATATGTTGCTATGTTCTCTGGCCGTAGTTCAGCTCAGGGAAGGGCACTTACTCTAATTTGGGTCAGTAAAATTTGGCCCCTAGACTAGATATATTTGATATATATGTGATGGCTAGGGTAGTATTATGTAAGCATGGATCTCCTGTGATCTTTACCATCACTTGAAGAGAACCTGACCAGGAATGAAGGCCTGCAGCTGACAATGGAGATGTAAAAAGAAGAGAAACGGATTCCTAATGATATCTTTCAAAAACATAGATTTAACTGAAAGTGGCTATTTCTAAGTTAAAATATTTATTTGCTTAGACCATTTCCAGTTGAGTTCTGCAATTTGTTTTTTTTTTTTTTTTAAGATTTTATTTAGTTATTTGTCAGAGAGAGAGGAAGAGAGACAGCACAAGCAGGAATGGCAGGCAGAGAGAGAAGCAGACTCCCTGCTGAGCAGAGAGCCCCGCTCCAGGACTAGATCCCAGGACCCTGGGATCATGACCTAAGCTGAAGACAGCTGCTTAACCAACTGAGTGACCCAGGTGTCCCGAGTTCTGCAATTTGTAACAGAAATTGTTCAATTGTTCTGGCTGACATACTCCTTATTCCTCCCTTGTTCTGTGTGTATTCCAAGTTCTACCTTTCGGCTCTTTACATAATGCTCCTTTGAACTTTCTCTAATTCTCTAGATTTTTCCTAAGTCTGCCTTTCCCTGCTTCAAAAGGTATATTTGTATGTATATATTCTCTCTTGGGTAACCTTATAAAAAGTATATTAAAAATATGTTTTAAAAAATATATATGTTTTACCCTGAGGAAAAAAAAAATTGATCTCAAAAAGACATTGGTGGTGGAGTTAAAACACTGTATTTGCAACCTTACTGATACATTTGAAGCTTTAAGTTAGAAAAGATTCAATTGGTGTCATTTTAAATCTATAGACCTTGAGCCATAAAAGTACATGAAATCATTATGGGACTACATCAAAACTATCCTTTTAAAAATATTTTTTACTACAGCTCTGTTGGTTAACCTACCATATCTTGAACTAAAAAGATAATAAGCTAAAAATGTGATAAACTCAGGCAATAAGACATTAAAGGTATAAAATATAAGAGAACAATAGAGTAAGAATATTATCATGGGGGTAAGAGATAAAAATTAAGTGTTAAAATGGCATAGGACCTTGGTGCCTTCTGGATGGTAAAGCTTACTGTCACTGCTTAGCAACATTCACCAGGTGCCAGAAAAATGGAAATATATGTCTGAAGCTCCAGAATTTGTTAACACCTTTAAATGCACTCTCTAACTCACTAAAAATGCATTTTAAAAAATATGTAAAGTGCCTCTGTTTGAAACGAAGGAAAAATTCATTCATTTAAAGTAGCTTTTTTAAAAAAAGCCTTAGCTCATGTTTATAAAACCTGACAAGTACAAAGAAGCAAATTTGTTAATGCCCAGATTTTAAAAAAGGAACAATGGATGAGAAACAATATGCCGGTTCTGTGAATTTGAAAAATATTTTAGCATTTCCCGACATATTTTTTTTAAATGCTGGATATTGAAGTTTCCAAGTAAATGGAAAGTTATTAATAGCTTCTTGTCAAAGTGTGTCCTCCATAATTAGCAACTTCATTTGCAGATATTTTTTTGCAGTTGCTTCACAAGCTTCCACCCTTTGTGTTCTGTCCACCCACACTAATTCTGGGAGTGATCTGGGGTTCCCCAAGGAACTGACAATGGCTCCAGCCGTGCCCCCCCCCCCCCTCCTACCAGCAGCTGATTTCAGCAGCTGTTTGGGACTCCTGGCAGAGGTTAATTCATTTATGCTTTGGGACAGCTGTTTGGGGTGGCAAGTGTTTCTTTGGGCAGCTGGAAAGAAGACAGGCTTTACCTACAGCTGCTCTAGAGATCTAGATTTTCAGCAGCTGTAGGGGAGTACAGAGATCCAACAGCCCCTTGTTTATAATTGTCACTCTGAAGACTTGGTCAGAGCTGCAACTCAATTCTTACTCAGAGGATTGCCTCCAGTTCTACCAATGATGGACAGAAACTGTCAGGAAACTCAGTCAGTTAATTCATATAGGAAAATGTGTTTGGTCTGTTCCTGTCCCTTTAAAAATAATTATTTTGCCCACTTGGATGTCTGTGTGATTCAAGGTGATGGGAGGAATCATGCACTGAAATCTTTGTGCTTAGCCCAGTGGCTCTCAGCCTTGGCTGCTCATGGGAATCACTAAGAGCTTAAAACCATATGGTCCCTAGATTCCACTCTCAGAGATTCTGATTTCAATGGCCCAGTGACAGCTCAGGCATCAGGATGTTAAAAAGTTTCTCAAGTGATGGGATGGTCATGACCAGCCTAAGTTGTGAATGTGCATTAGCTTAACTTGTTCTGTGACATTGTTCTCAGAACTACCCTGTTGTCATCTCAGTCAAATCCAGAACATCTTCCTTTGTCTCACCTGAACTCTTGCTTTACACCTGTTTGGTTCATGCCTAAACACTTTTTTATAAACATTGTTACCTTATGCCTTCTCATCCCCATTGTACTTCACTTTCTTACCATAATATTAAGACATTGCTTCTTTTGTGTCTGCTGTCTGACAGAGATTTATAATAAGTTAATAATTCCTAAAATCAACAAAATAAGAGGGTATGCTAATTTTATTTTTCCATTCTCTTGAGATTCTTTTTCTTTTCTTTCTTTTTGTTTCCTGCCCATCATGTCTTGCCCTCATTTAGAGGGAAGCTCTTAATAAAATGAGGAACTCAGACAAACAGTGACTTAGATATTATATCCATTTTAAAAGATGTCCTACTTTGGTATGTAATAATTCTCAAAAAAAAAAAAAATTGAAAAGCTTAAGTAATTAAAAATGCCCTTTGGTGCTAGTGGAGCAGGGAAGATAGGTCCCAGAGGATGCCTTGTGCTTACCTGTAATTTGGAAAAATTAAGCAATAAAGGAGAATGTCTGTGATCTTATGAAGAAAACAGAAAGTTTAATAAATAAAAACAGCTAGCAATTAGGAGTTAGTAAAAGGTAATTAGCAGGCAATGTTCCCTACTTTTGTGTGCTCCCCTTAGGCTCTAAAAATAAAGCTATAAATATATGAAACAAGAATGACCTTTTATTTAAGATTTATTTTATTTATTTGAGAGAGAGAGGGAGAGCACATGTGCGTGCCCACACATGTGGGGGTGAGGGCCAGAGGGAGAGGGAGAGAATCTTAAGCAGACTCCCAGCTGACCACAGAACCTGAGGCGAGCTCCATATCCTGACCCTGAGATCATGACCTGAGGCGAAATCAAGATTTGGAGGCTTAAAACCAACTGAGCCCGCCAGGCACCGCAAAAGAAGAATGACTTTAATGTCAGTCTGACCTCTCATGTTTCTTTCATCAGTCATCCACAACAGCTGGTATTTCCTGAGAATGGTTCTTAAAGACTTAATAGATAAAGCTCTCCATTGCCAAAGTGAAACAGAGTTTACCAGAGGATCCCGGGAGTGAAGTATCTTTTCCATCCCCACCTAACAAAAAGAAAAAAAAAAAAAATGGAGTGACAATAGGTATCTTCAGTGTTGGAATTGCTTAGATCACATTTCTATGCATTGTTGCTTTACTGTATAATAATTTAACCCACCAATTCATTGTGCTTTTTTGAGGCTAGAGTCACAAAAGCACAAAAATAAGCATTGATTATAAACTAGGCTAGCTTCATGAGAACATCCCACCTAATTCTAGTAAAATCCTCTTGAGGTAGGATAATTAAAGACATTCTACAGATAAAGTAACTGAGGCCCGGGGAAATTGTCACTCAGAGGACAGTGGCCTCATAGAAATTCAAATCTAGAGCTGCCTGAGCCCAAGTTAAAGGTTTTCTAATTCAAGGGCTAAATCTTGGATTCCACGTTTGAGATGTTGGTGATTGAACTTTGTGTTTAGAGATTGAACTTTGGAGACAGATACAGATAAGGATGTGAATCCTGGGCTCACTAAATAATGGCCTCTTTAAGTCTCAGTTTTTTCATCTAAAGAGTGGGATTCTTCCTACTTGTTTTATGGCAAAACTGAATCCTTTGTAAGGATTCAATAAGGTATTATAAAGGAAACACCTAACTTGTGCTGGCAGAGTCAATATTCAAAAATGGTAATGATGTTTTTAGTATTGATAGTTTTTAGTGTTTAGCACCTAAAATAAGCTAACTATTGTTTTGATACTGAATTTATTTGATAGTCTTGCTCTGAGCTTTAGCTATTCATTCATTATTCAACATATATTAATTGAGTACGATGCTCCAGACACTGTTTTCGCCACTGAGAATACATTAGTGATAAAAGTATCTGTTCTTGTGGATCTTATATTCATGGACTAATGATCTTGCCTTTCTGTTAGCAAAAAGTCTCAAGTAACTATTAGAGCATTAGCTATTTAAAACAAAGTCCAGCTTATCTTTTCTATTCTATTTGATATCAAGTATTTCAAAGAGATTTCATAATTTTAGCCATAGATAAAGTATAAATTTCAGGCCTGAAAAGATTAAGTGTTGCTAACAGGTATCCCAAATTAACCCATTTAAATTTCTTTGACTTGGAAGAGGTACTAAAATCAATTAGTACCATATAATAGGTACTGCATAACTATTTTATTCATTCTCTGGATCTTTCACTTGAAACCATCATGTTTTAAAATACGGAGTCAATTGATTAAGCATGGTACATGCACCTTAATATTCACAGCACATTGGAAAGTGCTCTAGTAGTTCAGCCAGGGGCAAGACAAAATGAGGCTCTTGAAAGCCAAGTGTAGTAGTTGATAGACCTCAGATGCAGGTGGCGTGTCATCTGTGTGGAGTTTATTGTCCTATTATCAGAGCAGCAAAGGGCAGAAGGAAGAGTTGGCTGGATATAGATTAAAGTAAGGAACTGAAAATCTGAGGGTTAGCACCTGCAAGTTTTATCTCTTCTTCCTGTGGTTTCTATATACACTTCTGTCTTTTTCTTTATCCTGATGCTGCAGGAATTAGAGGATAGAAAAAATTTGAACCAGTCTGAAAAATGTTAGAGGATCTTGTAAAGAATTTTGGGAAGAAATCCAGGGAGGCAAAATAAGATAGCATTGTTCTGTGTAGGTTAAAATTATTTGATTTTTTAAAAAGGGCTTTGAAAACCATTTAAGGGGTGCCTGGGTGGCTCAGTTGGGGGCAACTGCCTTCGGCTGAGGTCATGATCCCAGGGTCCTGGGATCGAGCCCCACATTGGGCTCTGCCTGCTACTGCCCTCTGCCTGCTACTCCGCCTGCTTGTGCTCCCTCTCTGTCAAATGAATAAAAAAAAAAAAAAAAAGAATGAAAATGTAAATTCTAAGACAACTTAAATGACTCCTTGCCTGGGCTCGACTCCATGGGGGGGTCTTCTGTCCAACAAGGGAGTTACTGAGTTCCCCTTTCTTAGCCTGTTCTTGTGTGTATAACCATTTTGAATGGTTGTTAACATGTTGCTAAATGATCAAGCTAAAGAAAAAAAAATCTGTTACTAACTAAAGGAAACAATCAATGTTGTAGATATACTTTGACTGGAAAGAAGAAGGAAAGAAAGGAAGGGAAAAGAACAACTCCTTATGTTACTTAATTAAAAATGCTTAATTTTTGTTTGAAAAGGCATGTGCAGTATGGTTTCTATTTGCAGTGACAGCCAGAATGGATTTAATCAATGGCTATGTTGATTGTGCTATATTTGCACCTGCAAATCAACTCTCATCCATTCCCCTCATCCTGCCAAAGGAGACTGTGCTAGATGAACTACTTGCCTTCTGGCTTCCAGGCATGATTGGCCAATGGGTAACCAGAAAGGGTGAGCAAAGTCCAGGTGGTTTCCTGGGCTCCTTCATTGTGGGGTTGCCTCAGGCTAACCTTATAAAGGCTTCAAAAGCGTGGATATCAACATAACTGCTCCTTTTGGGTCATGGTAACCACTCTTTCTCTTTCCCCTTAAGGCCAAGAATATAGAGCACCCTGCTGTTGGTTTTCTTGCAGTATGCTCTCACCTCTTTAAATAGGCCCTCTAATTTCAGAATTATTCATTCTGTCCCCTCTTTTCTTGCTCTCTCTTGTCTTCTCCTCTTTCTGCTCTTCTAAGAGATTTCTACTTTTACTCTAACATTCACCTTACCCTCTGCTCAGTAAAGATGAAATAACTAATGCCTGGAAGCATAAATCACTATTGGTCTCACAAACCATTTTAAAACCATTCATCTTTCCAGTGATTGCATTACATAACGTACTTATGACCTAGATATGACCACTGAGGCCCTAGAAGAAGATTTCCATCAGGGAGTTTTGGGGAGACTTTTTTCTTTCCAATAAAAGGTGACTTTATAAAAGAAAAGTCATCCTATTAGAATGGATGCCAATGCGTCTATATGTGACATTGGGAGCATCTACCCCCATCTTCAACCATGAGGAAGACCTCTCCAACATACTGTATATGGCAACAGAAAGGTAGAGAGCACCCAGGCCCTTGCTCACGCTGTTTAGCCTATGACTTTCAGCCCTGAAACCACCTGCCTTGTTTTGTACAATTTCGCACCCATTATTGATTAAATGACTTATAGTTACTTATGTTATTTACAGCTTAAAACATCCCAACTATAAGTGATCTGTGGGGCACCTGGGTGGCTCAGTCAGTTCAGTGTCTGCCTTTGGCTCAGCTTATGATCCCAGGATCCTGGGATTGAGCCCCGCGTCAGGCTCCCTGCTCAGTGGAGAGCCTGCTTCTCCCTCTCCCTCTGCCCACCACTCTGCCTGCTTGTGCTCTATCTCTCTGTCAAATAAATAAATAAAATCTTAAAAAAAAAAGTGATCTAGAAAAAAAGTTTAGCTGGACAAATATCACTTCAAATTACTCTTAAAAACTGTAGGTGATCTATTAACCTAGGAGGAGTGGGCAGGAAATCAAGAATTATGGTTTGTTCCTAATTGTGTGTATACTCTTAGAGTGTAGACATAGTAAAGAGGGAAAATATTTAAACCTAGTTCCTTGAAAAGATTATTTTAGATTAATGAGTAAACCTGTAGCATGAAAGAATTTCAATGGTAACACAATGATAACACTAGAAATTATCCTGCAGTTTAGTTGTCAAAAAAAAATCAAAACTAATCTCATCTTAAATATTTAATTACACATGTCATTGGCAAGAAAACAATCAGAATTGAGATATTTTGCAACTAGAAATAATTATTTCATATGAGGGGGGAGATTATGACTTGCTTTTGCAGAGGGACTTAGCTACTCCCTGATATGAAAACGATGACAATTCTCCTCTTCTGAACAAGTGTCCCCTTTTTTTCTTGTTTGGAAACCCTGTTCTCTTCTCTCAGCCTATCAGTTGTATCAACCATGATCATCCTTGGCATATACATGCCCCAGTAAACTCTTTCTCTCTCTCTCTCTTTTTTTTTTTAAGATTTTATTTATTTATTTGACAGAGAGACAGCCAGCGAGAGAGGGAACACAAGCAGGGGGAGTAGGAGAGGAAGAAACAGGCTCCCAGCGGAGGAGCCTGATGCAGGGCTCGATCCCATAACGCCGGGATCACGCCCTGAGCCGAAGGCAGATGCTTAACGACTGAGCCACCCAGGTGCCCCAACTCTTTCTGGTCCCTAAAGGGACTGTGCTTTCCTTCTCTTGCAAGTCAGCACATGAATTCACTTCTTCTTATCTCTAATGTCACTTAGACTTAGGGACCTGGAGGAAATGCCTAACCTTCTTGTATTAAGATAAAAATTCAGCATTTTAAACTGCCTAAGTCCTTGCAGGACCCAGTCGCTGCCAGCTTCCCTAGCTTCATTCTGTCTCAGGGTAAGAGATCTGGCCATTTGGAACTTTCTTTCAGTTCTTTGAACACGCCTCAGCTTTCACCTTGTTCTTTTCCTTGCAACAGGTGCTCTTTTTGGCATGCTCCCCTTCAACTTGATGAAATCTACTCAGTCTTCAGAACTTGAGACTTAGTTTCTCTTCTTTAATCTCTTAGTGCTGTGGGTATGCTCCGGCTTTCCCGGGGAATACCCACCACAGTTGTAATTTTGTGTATGTGCTTGTTTCCTAAACGTCAGCTTCACCTTTTTGAGATTGTCTCTCCCCTGGTATATTTGGTAAAAAAGGACCGTTTGGCTCCTGGCCATTTTGAGTCTATTAACTTGACATCAGCCCCACCACATCAAGGTCTCCTCTCTTCTCCTCTCAGCAACGAATGTCTTGAATGTTACTTGCTTTTCCTCCCTTTGTGTGACACTGGGACCGTGATCTCCTTCAGTACTTGCTGCTAAATCAGGAGGAAGTGATGTAAGAAAGGCCACTATTCTCTTCACTGATTTCTAACCAAATTATTCACAATCCTACTAACAAGAGGCTGTTCATGTGTAGCTCACTTTACTGAAGAATTAGGGATTACCAGAGGAGGTTATAGTACAAGAGAAAAACATCTTGAAACTATTTGCGAAATGTCACTATTCCAGAAGTTCAAGGGAAAGAATTTTGCATAGGTCCTCTGAAAGGGCAGCCTTACCTTCTAATCCCGCTCCCAGGCTTGAGGTATGCCCTCTACAGCTTGGAGAGTAAGAGCTCTTCAGACTATCTTGAGGCAAATTTCAATTTATTTGTTAAACTCTTTACTCAGAAATGCTGATCTTGCTTTGTAATTCTTGCCTTTCTGTCTACAAGATTTAGTGAAGGTATGCAACTAACCAGACTGTGATGTTTCTTAAAATCTGAGGTCTGTCTGAAATAAAATCATAGAGGCATTCTATAAGACCATTTAGAGAGGGTTTTTCATGTCAAGGTAGCTAACTTTAGCAGACTTTCCAGTCCTATGAAATGAAGCATGTTTCCTTTTTCTTTTTTAAATCTCTTGGAAGAAACTGTTGGAACACTTTCCATACACACACACACACACACACACACACACACACACTCCAGGGAAAACAATAATTCTCATAAACTTAGCTTAGATCCATATTAAGGAATAAAACTTTTCCCTAAATCTGACTTAATCTGTACAGCCTGTCCTCTCCTTAGTGGAGATGATAGTTTGTGCAGATAAATGACACTCTTTCTTTGTTTACTCTCCTGCTTTTAGATTGGGCTCAGAAGCTTATCAGCATATAAGAAGTACATAAAAAGCAGAACCCATTATTACACCTTTTCAAATGACAAAGTCATCTACTCTTTAGAAAAAACAAACAAGCAAAATACCAAACTATGTGAAGTTTTGAAATGTCAGTTTTCCCTGTACCTTGTGCCAATTTAAATTTCTGGGAAGGGTACTCTTTTCCACTGGTTTCTGTAATAGGATCTGGAAAACTCCAAGTATGTATTTTCTTTCATGTTTGGAGACCCAATCAGGGGTTTGGGAGGAAGATTGTTATTCCATCAGCACATGGGATAAAACTGATTAATATCTATCTCCCGTGCTCACATTTAAACTCCTAAATGCATAAACGCTGGGTGTCTTGTTCACAGTTTAGCCCTTGGGGCTAGCACAGTACCATGCATAAAGTAGGCCCTCTGGGAGTATGTGTGGGATGAAGAAATGGAGGAATAGAGGAAAGAAGTTTGGACCTAGAAGGGACATAGGGAACCTTCCAAATGGAGATAGAAAGACACAGAGAGGTTAAGTAACTTGATAGAGGTCACCAAGGAAATGAGCAAAAGGATTAGAAGTACAGCATTGGTTTCATACCCAACACTCATGTCACCACACTTTGGCCAAGACATTGTCTAACTCACTGCCCCAGCAATGGTACATGGGGCTACTTTGCCCTGGGAAGAGACTTAAGACTGCCTGAGCTCTACTCTAGGAATAGTAAAGGAAGACCTCAGTCCCACCGCACCCGAAAAGCAGGCTGAGTATCAAGTGAATGACTCAGGCACAGGAAGTAACACTGGCAACTGCTGAGTACCAGGTTGGAGGGCAGGAGTAGGGATTCTCAAGAGGCAGGGCTAAGATCCGGGTATGACCGACAATGAGAGTGTGGAGAAGAAGAGAGTCCTGGGAAGAGGGAACTGAACAGGTGATGGAGGGAGTAAAACTTATAACTAACACTTGCTCAGTGCGTACTGAAGGCCAGGGTTATTCTAAGTACCTTTTATGTATAGACTCATGTACTCCTCTCAGCAACCTTAGGAAAGAGATTACTATTATCATTCTCATTTTACAGATGAGGAAACTCAGGCACAGAGGTAACTTAATGATATAATTTGCCCAGGGACAAGGGAAATTGAAGGAGAATTTCAAGAGATGTGGTCCAGAGCTATTTATACTCCTGTAAAGATGGAAAAAGAAATAGATTATAGATTCCAGAAGAATACCTGAAGATTAATTTCCTCCTCCCCTATCTCTTCCCTTAACAGTCAGTCACTGAACATTGAAGCCACACTATGGTTTTAGTGGGTTGAGAAAATGCTTCGAGTAGCAATATTTCCATTCTACTCCATAAAGTATACATGTCCTTTCTGAGGCAGCCTGTTTAAACATGTTGACTTACCCTTCTTGTAAAATGTTTATAGATACGATTTGCTACAGGGAACTATTTTAAAGACTCCAGGCACTGTTATGGACTATTACAGCAGCTAACTATAAATTGGTTACTAGGGGCATGCAAATTAGAGCCTTTGAGGGTCAGAGTACAATCATCACCAAAAACTAGAAAGAAGATAAGCCATAAGAAAGAAAGAAGAAAAATCCAAATATTTAAATAGCAAATTTGACAGGATACAGGACACTTATATGGCAGCCTAAGAAAACCTGTCATGGGATAGAGCAAGAATTTATTATAGCTGAACTAGGCCAAATGCAAACATACTGTTGTCTTAAAAAAATTAAAAGGACTAACTCAAATAACAATGAAGGAAGACAAATATGCACACGGGGAAGGCATACAACTCAGTCATGTTGGTATTCCTGCTCTGCAAAAGCTCTTAAGGCACAGATTCAACAAGCTAAGGCGAATTGGGGCTCTAAATTCACACATACTCTAGATCTACAGACAATAGCTACCCAAATGTTAAGTATCGTTTAAAGATGCAAAACAACAAGAACAAAAAATCCTAGAGGGAAACTATCTGTTCACTTCTTTAGCATAATTAAAAAGGAAACAGCTCATTGATTAAAGAGATAACACCATAGAAATTAATGCAATTAATTAATGTCTATTGTTTGAAAAAAATAGTCTTTAAAATTTGTCTAGAAGTTGAGGCTGTGGTTGGAATGAAAACAAACATTCTTGAGCTTGAGTGCTTACCATATAGATAAGTATTATGGATCCCATTTTAAATTTCGGAAAAATAGGGCTCAGAGATGTTATAGGAGAAGCTTTCCTAAAATCCTAAAGTTGGTATATGATAGAGCCAGATTGACACTGAGACCAGTATAGCTCTTTGTACTACACAGCTTTTTTCTTGAATAAATGCTTGAATGGATTAAAGGTCAATCCGATGAAGTCCAAGTTAATGATGGAGGTCAGACCCTTATAGAAATACAACTCAGCAACTCAGTAAAAACAGCATTTTTTTTCCTATTATCACTAGTAACAGAGACTAGCTGACAAATTCCAGTGGATTGAGAAGATAATATAAAATTGACAGCAAGTGGCATTTTTAATCACTTCTGCTCACTTTGGGGAACAAATTCTGTATTTATTTTGTTAGTGAAAATTCTCCGAAACCTCAGCATTCAGCTCATGCTGGCTTCCAAGGTTGCTAAAAATTATTTTCAATGGAAAGGAAGGTAGCCTGATTCCTCTTTTTCCTCTTCTCTCCTCCATATTCCATGCCCCTTTGCCTGCTTATCACACGTGTGTGTGTGTATGTGTGTGTGTGCGCACATTGAGGTAGGTGGAGAGGAGCAAGGAAGAAGTTCTGATTATTGGAAATACTGTTGGAACGTGGTAGTGAATTTGTTGTCCTAGTCATCTGAGGATTGTTGCTCCTTCATCTAACTATGGCTCTGCAGTTGGCTGCCAAATACCGATTTTCTCCTACAGCAACTTTATTTTCTGCATGCTCCATAGGGGATTTCCCCCAGTGCAGTTCCTTGGGTTAATGGTCTTACTGAGACATCCCTTATCTTCCCTCCCCAATGGGGAGTTTTCCTCCCTACCCTCAAGTCTACAGAGAGTAATCCATCCTTCATTGCCCTGCTTTTGAGGTCTTCTCATTTCAGTGGGCTGCCTCTTGAAGAAAGAGCTTAAGAGGGCTTAAGTTTTGGCAACCTTACGTGGTACACTTGTACACTTCAGTAGTTTTGCTGCTTTGAGTGTTGGATATGCCTTCCCACTAGGACAGGAAGGAAAATAATTAATGACCTCAGTTATTATCATAAGCACATCCTAATATTTCTATGCTGGTAATAAAAAGTATTATGTTGGTATTAAGTTTATATGAATCTATTGATGAAAAATTCCACATTATAACCATCACTCAATTTCTCAAGACGTTCCCGAAAAGGAGAGTGTTTATGTAATCATTTGTATCTATTATCTCTTGAATTCATCCATCTCTTAATCTTGGTTTGGAAATATTTTCTCCTTTGTTCTTCCCTTTGGAACTTAAAAGGGGACTTCTGAAAAGAGGAAGCAAAGCCTATACATTTCCTAATATGAAGCAGTGGTTGTGAATGTCTCTGTTCTTATTGTGATAGCTCTGGGACTTTGAGTTTAAGTAGAAAGGACCATTTTTTTCACACACAACTTGAACTCTAACTCCCAAAATACTGAATATTGGAAAGGACAAGAAACAGAAATCAGGTAGATGCATTAATTCTTATTACCTATGCTTCATCATTTTTGCTCATCTTCTGATGTCTGACAGTTAGGGGCACCTGGATGCTCAGCCAATTAAGTGTCTGCCTTTGGCTCAGAGTCCTGGGATCGAGTCCCGCCTCATGCTCCCTGCTCAGCGGGGAGCCTGCTTTTCCCTCTCCCTTTGCCTGCTGCTTCCCTGCTTGTGCTCTCTCTCTCTCTGTCAAATAAATAAACAAATAAAATCTTAAAAAAAAAAATGTCTGACAGTTGTAGTATCACCTTAAACTGACACTGAAAATATGTTGCTCTTCTTTAACCAGCAACTTAGGTTTAGTTTTGAATGCTAATCAGATTTAAAAAAATAACTTTGAACTTACCGATGCTCAATATTTATCAAAAGCTTAACTATACAGATGGTCCCCAACTTACAGTGGTTCCCTTTACGATTTTTTGACTTTAATGTTGGTTCGAAAGTGATACACATTTAATAGAAACCATACTTTGAATTTTGAATTTTTATCTTTTCCTGGGCTATCAATATGCAGTATGATACTCTCTCATGATGCTGGGCAGTGGCAACCACAGCTCGCAGTCAGCCACACGATCACCAGGGTAAATAACCAACACATTTATAACCATTCTGTACCCATACAACAATTCTGTTTCCCACTTTCCGTATGGTATCCAACAAATGGCATAAGGTATTTAACACTGTATTATAAAATAGACCTTGTGTTAGGTGATTTTGCTCAGCTGTAGGCTAATGGAAAAGAGTTCTGAGCATGTTTAAGGTAGGCTAGGGTAATCTATGATGTTCAGCACATTAGGTGTATTAAATGCATTTTGACTTATGTTATTTTGTGACATATTTTTGGTGACATAACCCCATCATAGGTTAAGGAAAATCTGTACTTTAAAACAGTATCTTAGGGGCGCCTGGGTGGCTCAGTCGTTAAGTGTCTGCCTTTGGCTCAGGGCGTGATCCTGGCGTTCTGGGATCGAGCCCCACATCAGGCTCCTCCGCTATGAGCCTGCTTCTTCCTCTCCCACTCCCCCTGCTTGTGTTCCCTCTCTCGCTGGCTGTCTCTATCTCTGTCAAATAAATAAATAAAATTAAAAAAAAAAAAAAGAAAACAGTATTTTAGAGGGATTTCCTGGTGGATATAGGTCCCTCTGTTTTTCTAGGTAATCTAAAGTCTTTGTCTAGGTAAAATTAAACTACAGGCAGCTGGGTTCACATACTACCACATTGTTTTGGCAGCCTACATAGTTGCTTATTTCTAAACAACAGCATTTGATTATATCGAGTGATAAATAATGATGTAGAAAGCATCCTTCTGTAAATTAGTGTTAGAGATCCTGGAAGATGTTTTTGAAGATTTTATTCTCTTTACAAGGTCCCATTAAAAAACCTACTCTGTGGTCTATCAAAATTAGTCATCTCAGTAATTCCACTTGGAAGCGTTAAAACTGTCCCCCACCCTTTGCACAGTGATATTCTCCTCAGATGGTGTTTTGGGAGCCCCCAGGGTGCTTCCTGCTCCTGCTAACACGTACTGCTTCTTGTCCCCATAAGAAGAAGGTTGTCTTGGCCGAGTTTGCCAGAAGCTGACCTCAAGACAAGAATTCAAAAGCAAGTGATTTATTTGAAGTGCTTGCCAGGAGAAACTGGTAAGGAAGTGGGAAAAGCAAGACAGGGTAGGAAAAGAAACCAAAGCAAAGGGACAATTTTAGGCAAATCAGGAAGTGTCATTTCAGCTTGATCCTAAAGGAAAACTCTGAAATAGAAATTAAACCCTAGAGTTTTTCCTGAGGAGGCAAGGGAGCCGGGTTTCATGTTGCTGTACCGGTCATGAGTTGGCTAAGGCTTCCCTGGTGGGAGCATAAGTGCCCAGGTATTTCCAGTTCTGTGAAATGGCTCCACTAGCTCAAGGGCAATCCTCTGAAGAGAGCTGCAGTCACCAGCCATTGTAAGCAAAAACACAAAGAAGCTAGGGGCAGGGCAGCAGAAGTGGTAAAAGGGATCCCAGAGGCCCTAGGCAGAACACTGACAGTGTCTGCTATGGGGTCTACGATTAGAGTGGTTGCCCATCTTCCTCCAAAAATATCAGGACAGGTCCCATCGTGTGTGCCATCTGTCTCTCCCAGGTCATTCCTGGAATTCTTTTTACCAGCATATTCTCCATACCTCTCCTAATATGACTCAAACTTGTCTCCTTCCCCAGCTACTCTATGTTCTTCCACTGTGTCTCTGGAACTTAGCAGACATCCCTATATCCCCAACCTCATTCTTAAATGTCCCCTTTACTGCATTCCTCCAATTTATAATTCTAACCTGTCATTTCTGAGGGTTCCAGTTTCCTGGAAGTCTTTTCAATGGTGGCTCTTGTTTTCTTCAGAGCCAAAGGTGCTCCTCATTGTCAATTTTGATCCATTTCTTTCCTTCCTTCACTTCTGAAAAACCACTGATTCTTTAAATGGCATGCCATCAGACTAGACCATCTTCGATCCCTCCTTGTTGTCGTTTTCTTCTGATCTCTTCATTTAGACTTTTCAAACTTGGGTTCACTGAGGAGTTCTTAAAAATGCTGATGCTCAGGCCCTACCCTAAGAGATTCTGATGCGGCCAGCCTGGGTATTAGGACTGAAAGAAGCTTCTCCAGCTGATTAAAGATGCAGCAACATTTCAGAGCCATTGCCGTAGTCATTCTCTGAAGATTTTTAGCACCTGCCTATCAGTAAATTGTCATCATTCTTACTGATTTCTGTGTCCACGTTTATCAGTTATTCTCAACTGTATCAGACCTAATATTTCACCCTTAACAAATATTTATAAGTTTTATAACATTCTTATGTTCCCTTACTATTTTGAAGTGAATTTCATAAATATTATCTACCAACAAATACAATTATTAGAAATTTAGTATAATTACTTAACCATAATATGAGAATAACAGTATACAATATGATAACATGTACTTTAACATGTGACTCTCAACAGGAGAGGTATACTAGAAGTGTACTAGAAGACATAAACACATGGTAATTTGCTTGCAATAAATATACAATTACAGACTGAAACGGCTGTGTTAAAATGGAGAATTAAATGCCTTGCTGTCATAACAAAATTTTTCTGAAATGATAAATTACTTTGGTAAATTCCAAATAAATTCATACAACCTTCCTTTGATTTATATGGTGTTTGCATTTATTGAAAATGTAAAATGTATATTAAAACTGTGCAAAAAATACTTTATGTTAGAGTCTAAGCTTAGGCCAAACTTTTTTGGAAGGTTCTTTTTGCCCCCATTTATGTGAATGTCCAACCATGCATTTCAAAATTTACCAGGACATGGGGCAATTCTTTGACGACTGAGACCATCTGGAATAAATGAGTGCTTCTAGCATCACTAGTTCCTGCCCAGTCAATGCCAGTAGCACCCTCCCAATTATTATAGAGCAAAAATCACCTCCACGAGTTTTTAAAACACGTCTCAGGAGAAGATATTACCGAACTGAAAATCGCTGACCTTGACAACTCATAGCTCCCCTGGCCTCTTAGTTCTTGAATCCCCTTGCTTCTTCTACCTCATAGGCCTCTCCTTTGTTGGATTGTTCTGCTCTTCCCATGCTGTGAATTAGTTGGCCCTATCAGGTTTGACCATGGTGACTTTAACTTAGGGGCTATTCAGAGAAGTGCATGCAGGTTACAGTGCATACAGGGAACGGTAAAGGACTGGGAAGCACCTGGGGATTAGCATCAGCAGAAAGCTGTTACCACCCTTAGACCTGAATATGCAGGGAAAGGAGTGCTGTAATTGGAGCTTGGAGGAAGACCTTGGATCCCTGAAAAAGGGCTGCAGAACAGAAGTGATAACTGCCATTTTTGCAGTAAGGTAGGGAGACCGAAAGATATATTCATGCCTTTGTTTCTTCCCACCTTCTGATCTCTTATGTCTTCCATTTGCTGAGCCCTAGGAAAACAGGATGAAGGGAGCTTGGGGTTGATAGTGATCTGTTGAGGTCAGTCTCCTGGGCATAGGGCAGGGAAGAAAGAGTGGAGAATGAATGGACTGAGGGTTTAGGGTGATCAGCTCACCCAACTTTGCCTGGGACTCTGTTTTTAGTACTCAGAATCCTGCAACCCAGGAAAGCCTTCAGTCCTGAGTGAACTGCCATGATTAATCTCCATAGGATGGTGGTGTGCAAAGAGAAAGAAACTCACCAACTCTGATTGTTGAAATGCCTTTAGGTGTCAGCACTTAGGCATGGTCTCTTTTCTGTCTGCACTCTCCTGAGGAATCTTGTCTAGTCCTATCTAAAATTTAAATTAATATCTAAATACTATTTAAACATTTATGACACTTTTATGTCTTCAGTCCTGACTTCCTTCTTCAAATGTGTGTTTTTCAGGCACCCTCATTCTTGATTGTGCTTCCTAAACCCACACTTTTCCCAGGTATCTCCCTCTCAATAAATAGACCCGCCACCCATTTGCTCAAGATAAAAACTTAGGGGTCCTCCTAGATGCTGCTATTTTCTTCCCCTCCCGTGTCCAATTTATGTGCAAGCCTCCTTCATAATACATTCCAACTCCGACTCTCATCCCCTCGCTGGTGCGCCTCTCGTCTAAGCCATTACATTTTCTTATGGGAAGAACTTCCTGGCTCATTGCCTTGCTGTCTCTTATCTGCCCACAGTCCGTTCTCCATACAAAAGCTAGAGGGATCCTTTTAGTATATAAATTGGATCATATAATTCCTTGCTTAAAGTGTTCAGTGGCTTCCTATCAAACTCAGGATGAAATCAGCTTCGGTCATGTCTCTGCTCAAATGTCATCTCCTCAAAGATGTCTTCCCTGACTACCTGATCTAAAATAACTATACCTCCTCTTTTAGTCACTCTCTATTCTGTATTTTAGTTCCCCCCCATCACCTATTGCTACCTGATGTTATAGTATATATTTGTTTGTGTATTATCTGTCTCCCTCACAAGTGTGTAAACTCCAAGAGAAATTTTGTCTGTCTTGTTCTCCGATGTACTGGTAGTTCTTGAACTGTACTTTTGCCTTTCACATAGTACTCAATAAATATTTGTTGAATAATTGAGAAAGTGTTATTTTAAAATATAATATGTGAAACAGATTGCGTTTCAGTCTTTCTGTAGGATGCTATAAAATATGCGCAGATGAATTTTTGGCTTCTCTCTATGAAGATAAATAACTTTGAAGCATGATTTTATATTTTAACATTGCTCTTGGGTTTATCATATCTTTCCTACCTTCATTTTACATTTCACATGATTTTCTCTTAAAAAAATTGTTTTTTATCATGTTGCGTGCATTTTTGTAAACTGCCTTAATTCATTTCTGGAATGAGCTATGCCATAAATTAATTAATATTTATGAAGAGTGTTTTGAATATTTGTGAGATATTATACCTAAACTTAATAATGGAATCACACAGTCCTCACTCCATTCAAGTAACTCTTAATCCAGTTACATTAATATTCCTACAAAGTCATATTATCTGTTTTATTTGCCATCCCCCCAACATGTACTTAAAACTCTTTTGGCTCCTTTTACTCTCAGAATAAATCCAGAAACCATTCTAGTGTTGAGGATGTGTATTACTCCAGGTTCATCTGTGTTAATTTCCACATTAGATCTGATTGATCTATGCAGGTTTTTGTCCAAGCACGGACCAAGTCAGTGTCAGCTAAGCACTAGTGGACAACCGTTTGTTTTCTTCATTCTGAAGGCAATATCATGATCAGGTAGTAGGTGGCAGGGAACCTTGAAAGTGGACTTACCAGTATATCAAAAACCGAAAATGGAGAGGCAAAGTTAAACTGAAATTGAGATAATAGATAGGAGATAGAGACATCATGGGTGTTAGGTTTCAGGATGGCTAAGATGAACGCCAGTAAAACCCTTTTTTGAGAACCCAAGAGGTTATCCATCTTAAAAATGTAGGTGAGTCTCTGATAGTAAGAAAAAGAAAATTAACTTATATTTGTATGAAACATTAAAGTATCTGTATTTCTTCCACGTATGTGAACTTATTTTAGTTTTTATAGCATAGTTATGAGGAAGATAGTGTAGATATTATTAATTTTTATTTCATAATCTGAAACTAGATATTTGAAAATGGTGAGCAGCCTGTCCCAGGTCTCTTAATTAGAGAGGGGTAGATTCTAGGCTCCTGGTGCTTTCTCCTTTCCTCTTCCACAAAACCTCTGTGTTTGCCTCTCAGATGCTATTTCAGCCCAGCAGACCTGATCATGTCCTAACATTTTAGCCTCTACATTGTTTACGCTGGAATGTTAACTAAGTCTAACTTCTCCATTACATGGAGGCTTCACTGATTACTAAATTCAAAGTGATCTTCCTGTTACCTGAAATACTATAGCTTTTGTTATCTGTGTGACTTACTAGGTATTAATGTAGTTCCTAAAATATAACCAAGGACACTTCAGCTTCTGAAATTCTCTTCTAGCCAATTAAAAAAATCAATTTTCATTTACTCTTTCCTTTTTAACTTTCTGTGCTTAACAGTCTGTCTCCTTAGTTACCGAGCTTCTTTAAGAATGAATTCTTATATGTCTTTTAATTCCCTTAGGGACTCTGCAGTGGAATGCATATAGGAAGTGCTCAATAAATACTGGTAAACAAATAAATATGTAAGTGTTGAAAGTCAGTTATGAAATAGCTTTTATATTTCATACTCCCACTTACATTTTGTTTGTCTAAACAGTGCAAGTGGATTTGCCAGTTGACGTACTCCGCATGAGAGAACATTTTACATTAGTTACAGGCTTAGCATATTGCTATCTACTTGAGCTAGTTTGTGTCCAGAAATCGGAGACCAATTTTGTTCACGTTTTTAAAGTATAGTGATGTTATTCTCTGTAGTCAGATTTCATTATTGGTATAGAAGACTTCATTTGACCCAGACATGTTATTATTTGTTCTGGCTTCACATGTAAATTCTCAGATCCTTCATAATGTACTAATATTTGATCTTTAAAGTACACAGAAGTCAGTTGGTTAGGAGTTTTTATGAGCTTCTCTGCCCCTTGAGGATTTCTGTAAACCTGGTGTAAGCCCCAAACACATTGCTGGGATGCTTTCCATCATTTCTCCCCTTGTCACTTATGTACAAAGCTCCAAGCTTCCACTGTGTTTTTGTTTTTGTTTTTAATCTACAATCAGCCTACATTTGTGGATTTGGTAGGTTTTAATGCAGACACGGGGCCTCTCTACAGAAATCCAGTCACACTGCACAGCCTTTCTTCTTACTTTACCTCCACTTTCTCCTTTATTTTCATTTCTCCTTTTCCTTTCCTTTCTTTTCTCTCTCTCTCTTTTTTTATTTCCTTTTTTAAAGCAAACAGTCCATCCTCTTGTCTCAGGCAGAACAGTTTTTACCCACACTCAGGTCCCATTGTATTTTACCTTCTATTCCAAATAAGGTTATTGCTGCATTTTCTTAACACAAAGAGTTATTCTCTTTCTAAGAATTCTTATACCAGCTAAAACATTTTTTCTTCTTGTTATGCATGGATTTCCAGGCTGGCCGTGTTCATTATGTCTAAAAAGCAAAGCTTGACAGTACATGGGATTTGAGGGAACCCAGAACCTGAAAAGCATTGCAAAAAGGCAAACCCCATAAAATATAGCATGAGAGCCATAGTATACCCAGAATATTTGCAAATTCAAGATCTATTTGTCTCTACGTTTCTGGAGTCCCCTAAATTTCTACAGAGCATTGCATTTGCTACAAAACTATCTTCCACTAAATATCTTTAAACTTACAGAAGGATGTTAAATACATCTGTACAGTTCTTTAAGCCCAGTTTCTTCATATAGTGACAGAAACACTGAGGCACAGTGAAATGACTTCTGCACAGCCACACAGTTTATTTGAGTTAGGACTTAGACTGGATTTGAAGCCTATTGTCTACCTGTTGGAGATTGGTAACTGAGCTTTTGGACTTAATCAAACTCACGAGGCTGTGAGCTAAACAAGGAAAAATATATTAAGTCCTCCCTGATAAAAATTCTGCTCAAATAGCTCCTATAGTAGCTGGGGATTTTTTATTGTGTTGCTAACAAATGCAAAGGGGTTCCCCTTCAGGAATTTCTGCTGAAGGAACTACATTCCTGGGTTTGCCATTTGATGGTCTCTGAATGACAAAAAATGAAGAAAAAAAAAATACCAAAAAACCAAAGTGATAGGCCAGGGAATCAGCCAAGTACTAGGAGGAAGATCATAGTTATTATAAGGTGGCCTGTGTGGAAAGAGAAAGAGACTGTAAGTGTGAGAAAATATTAGCATAAATATCTCACCAAAACAACCTGTGATCTCACTTTCCCTTTTCTGTTGCATAAACACTGTTAATATTGCTGTAAAATTATAACTACATTGCAGTAAAGCAGTGGTCCTGTTTCTGGGCTCTATCAATTGTTTTATAAGATGACTCTACTGAAACTGCCTGCGGCTGTGTTTCCCAAACTTTCTGGATTGTATTTTTTAAAATGGGTGATTCTTAAGATTTGTCAACTCTTAGAATCACTGGTCTGAAGCTCTCTCACCTTACTTTTTGCGTCACATTCACCCCCGGGGAAGGGAAAGCACTTGTTAAAAATGTAGATTCAAGTCTCATCCCTGGAGATTCTAGTTCAGAAAATCTGGGGTGGGTTTGGGAATATACCTTTTTATAGGTTCCCCCCCCCCCCGTTATTCTATAAGAGGTGGTTTGAAATCCACATTTTCAGAAATGCTGGTCCTCAGGCTGTACCAAAATAAATGCTTAATATGTTTGCTTTGGATTTAAATGTGTGTTTACAAATGAAACTTTCCCCCAGGGACTCACAATAAATCATTTCCCTTGATCTGTCTTACTCCCTCAACTACTTTGAAAGCATTAACCTTAAATAGTAATTTTATTTTCTTCCTTGATAGCAATGTATATTTCCCTTTATTTTATGTTGTTTAAATTGCAATAGTAAATGCACACTTCTTGTAACGATACTTACAAAGATGTATAGAAGAAACATTTATTATCACAAGCCAGTGGCACACTGTATTTATTCTGTGCACACCCATGTCACCCATTCTCAAGTCCTGGAGTCAAAATTAACAACCTGGTGTTATCATTCTGTCCTTTCTCTTTGCTCATTCAAATATATGCAAAAATAAATCACCATACACACAAGACAAGAACTCGCTTTTTTCACATAAAATTATTTTGTTTGACATTCTCATATATCAGTAGACAGAATTAATTTTGTTTTTACAAATCTCTTTACTAATTCATACGTTCTTAGAATCACACATATTTATATGTATAGTTATACATGAAAAAGATAATCTCTTATGCGTGAGTTTTTAAAATTAATAGTTTTTTTTTCTTTTTGAATGGTCTCTCTTTTTTTCCCTTTCATTAGCTTTACTTCCCCACCTTTTTTCAACCCTACTGAATGCTTAACAACCTTGTCTTTTCTTTTGATGTTTTCCTTTATGCCCATAGAACCATATATAAGGATTTGATCCATCCATCCATCCATCCATCCATCCATCCATCCATCCATCCAATCCTCATATTAAATGCCTTTCTGCATCTTCTTTCCTTACTCCATAGTACCCTATGGAAATGTTACCACATCAACTGGAATAAAACCAACTCAGTTTATTCTAATTGTTGTGTAATATTTCATGGTAAAATGGTGAGTAGTATTCTGCCATTCTTCTTTAGAGATGATTATTAATTTTATTTCCATTTTTTTGGCCATATGAACAGAAGTACAAGGAACTTTCTAAACTGACAATTTTATGTTATGGAATATATTCCCAGTAGCATGACTGCTAAGATATTGTCTTATTGCTTTCCGGAAGATTACAGTGCTTTACATTTCTGCCTGTAGTATATGGTCATAACTTTCCCCAGCATTCTAAACGGCAAAATGTGTCATTCTTTTTAATTTTGTCAGTCTAATGAATATAGTGATATTTCATTGTTACATTAATTTATATTTTCTAAACTTATAGTAAATTTAAGCTTTTTATCTTTTGCCATTTAGATTTGCTCATTAGTGAACTACTTATATCCTTTCCTCATTTTTCTATTGAGTTGTTTTTATTGTCAGTTTTAAAGGGCTCTTGTATGTTATGTTATCTCATTGCATATAATGCACATTAAAACATTTTTGGTATGTTTTCCTATATAAATCATTTAAATTATTTATTATAAATATGTCTTCTTTCTAGTTTTCAGTTTCAGGGTTTTTCTGTCTTGGTTAAGAAGATTCCCTACTCCCAATTTTTTTTAATAATTTTTTTATTATATTATGTTAGTTACCATACAGTACATCCCTAGTTTTTGATGTAAAGTTCCATGATTCTTTACCTGCGTATAACACCCAGTGCACCATGCAATACGTGCCCTCCTTACTACCCACCACCAGCCTATCCCATTCCCCCACTCCCCTCCCCTCTGAAGCCCTCAGTTTGTTTCCCAGAGTCCATAGTCTCTCATGGTTCATTCCCCCTTCTGTTTACTCCCCCTTTCTTCTTCCCTTTCTTCTCCTACCGATCTTCCTACTTCTTATGTTCCATAAATGAGTGAAACAATATGATAATTGTCTTTCTCTGCTTGACTTATTTCGCTTAGCATTATCTCCTCCAGTCCTGTCCATATTGCAGCAAATGTTGAGAAATCGTTCTTTTTGATGGATTAAGAAGATGTGGTCCTACTCCCAATTTTTTTAATGATTATAATGTTTTTAATATTTAGATCTTCTATCCCCACCCCATAATTTATTGTAGTTTATGGTGTGAGATAGGGGTTCAACATAGTTTTCTCCTAGTTAGAAAAATGATTCATGTTCAGCAGTTAATAAATAATCATTATCATATAGTAAATGAGCTATATACTGGAATCCATTTCAGTATCTTCTGTTGCACTGCAGTCTGTCTGTTCCTATACTGATATTGTATTAATTTGATGACAGTAGTTTTATAGTATATTATGATATAGTATAACAAGTCTCCCAAGTTATCTTTCATTCCTATTTTCTTGGCTATTCTTGAACATTGCTGCTTTTGTGTGAAGTTCAAAATCATTTTATCCAATTCTAGAACCATTCTTTTGGGATTTTAACTGGAATTGCATTAATTTACATGATAATTATGAGAAAGTCAATATATTTTGATTTTAAGTCATTATCTAAGAACATTGTATGTTTTCCCATTTACTCACACCTTGTTTTAAGGCCTTCAATTATTTTAAGTTATGTTTGTTAAGGTATAATTCATATTCAGTAAAATTAATCTGTTTGAGGTATACTGTTTGATGAATTCTGCCAAGATACACAGTCACATGCCTACCACTGTAATCAAGACATAGGACATTTTCATTACCTTCAAAAAGTTTCCTCATGTCCCTTTTAATTGTCTTCTCAGTCCCCCAATTTCTGGCAACTATTGATCAAATCTCTTTGAATTAGTTTTGCCTTTTCCAGAATATCATATATATGAGAACCTATAAAATATCACCTTTTGTGTCAACTTTCATCCATCATAAAACATCTGAAATATATATGTTGTTGCATGTGTTAGGAGTTTGTTTATACTTTAATCATGAAGTGAATATTCCATTGAATAGGCTGTTTTTCCATTTACCAAGTGATAGACATTTTGTGGTGATGATGAATAAAGCTGCCTTAAATATTTGCATTCGGATTTTAGTATGGAAATATGTTTTCATTTCCCTTTGTAAATAACTATGAGTGGAATTGCTGGGTTGTATGGTAAGTTATGTTTAGCTCTATAAGACACCAGCAAACTTTCCAGTGTGGTTGTTCTGTTTTGCATCCCAACCAGTGGTATATCAATTCTAGTTGTTCCACATCCTGGTCAGGACATATTGTGTTTTGGGTTTTTTTGTTTTTTTTTTTTTGTTATATTTGTTTGGTTTGGTGCTTTTAATCATTCTTAAAGGGTGGTAGTGTCATGAAATATTATAAGATTCTTCATGTATCTTTGTGGGGCCCTGGAAGGTTAAGATTTTTCCTACCTATTTCATTACTGTTGTTAGTTTTACTGTTTTCCCTTTATGCTTTTTGTTATAGGTGCATACTCTAATGTAAAGCTGTTGAGTTTTGTGTCTGTCTCTTATCCATTCACATTACAAATCTCTTCTATAAAATTTCATAATTTGTAAATTAGAATATCTTTGGTCTCTCCAGCATCTAAGTGCATTATCAGCAAAACGGCAGTTTTATCTCTTCTAAAATATTTATATAAGTTATTTCTTTTTAAAATTGAATTTGCCAGAACCTCCAAAATAACACTGAAAAATAATGACAGCAGTGAACATCTCTGCCGAATTCCAAACTATAAATAAAATAATTTTAGTGTTTTATCTTTTAATGTGATATTTGCTATTGAACTTTGATGAGTAGATTTATTTATATTTAAATAGGCTTTCTATTTCTACTTAGAGTTTTTTTTTTTTTTTTTTTTAGGAAGTGTCTGCTAAATATTGTCAAATGCCTTCTCAGCATCCATTAATATAATATGATTTCTCTGTTTTACATTTTTTGCTATAATGAATTATGGTGATACCTTTTCTTATATTGAATGAACCTTTCATTTGCTATTTCTTTTGATAAACTGTTGGTTATTATTTGCTAATATTATCTTTAGAATATTTTGCATCCATATTTAGAAGTTCTACCTTTTTTATTCTAGTTAATTTTTTATATTCCTTTTCCTTAGTAGTATTGATTTGATCAAGTTATTCCCTTTTCAACCTTGTAAATTTAGGAATTTTTCTGATTTCCAGTTTCATGAATAGTTATCTTCTCATTTTTTATCCCTTATAATCACACACACACACACACACACATATTAAAATAAGTTACCAGTTATTTATCCCCCCAATATTATATTCTCCTGCTTCTAATTCTCCTTTCTCCATAAGGTATAAACTTTACTATGGTTTTCATTTCTCACTTTTCCTAATGTCCACTTCAAGTTCCCAGATAAAATCTTTGAAAACTTTTGCTTCTGGCCTTGCCCCATCAAGCCCCAAATCCTAGTTTAGAAATTTTAGTACCAGGTGAATGTTAGGATTTCTACTAAACTATATCTCTTCTATATTAAGAAACTTTATCACATATACTACACATTCCTGTAGAATCTAACATTGTTTATTTGGATTTAACAATACACATTTTAGGATTTACTGCCCATCACAATTTTCTCTCCTCCTTATCTTCTCCTATTACATTAATTTAGAGGCTTTTTATGGCAGGCAACGTAATTGAATTTAAGCTGGCCAAAAATATAGGTGCAATATTATTAAAATTATTTTATCTTAACAGGATGTTCAGAGAAGTTGGGTTGATTTTATGTTTGGTTGATTCAGTGGCTTAGCAATGTCTTTCATGTACTCGGTTTCTTTCCATCATCTTGCCTGGCAGTGCTCATTGTTGGTTACCCGCTGAGGCCAAACAAGAACCTGGTGCAGATCCTTGGCTTTCAGAATTACTTTAGCTATATAGATATAAAGAACACATTCCGGGGCACCTGAGTGGCTCAGTCGGTTAAGCATCTGCCTTTGGCTCAGGTCATGATCCCAGGGTACTGGGATCAAGCCCCGCAACAGGCTCCCTGATCAGCTGGGAGCCTGCTTCTCCCTATCTCCCTGCTGGTCCCCCTGCTTGTACTCTCTTTCTCTGTCAAACAAGTAAGTAAGTAAATAAATAAATAAAATCTTTAAAAAAGAAATAAAGAACACATTCCATTGTCTATATCTTCCTTCATTGTTTAGGGATGAAGGAATTCAGATACATCTTTGAAGCCAGTATCAACTATCTCCCCTGGGTTCATGGATTTCTCCCAAGACTTCACCTTCATTTCCATCATCAGTTTAGGCTCTCAACCTTGAAAGTTCTTCAGTGTTTCTCTCAGTTGGAACATTACCTGCTTGTGGCCACTAGCATTTGTTTGGCTTAGGAGTTACATTGATTTGGGGTTAGGATTGTAAATGGAAGGAGGGTAGAAAGTGATCAAGCTATTAACTCATCAGGACCTTTTACTCCTTTCTATTCATTGCATTTTGAAGAAAGTTTGGAGGACAACAGCGACCCTTGTATTACGAACCAAATAATATTTTATGCTGTCTTTAATTACAATATTAGAAAAATACTTTTAAGGATTCTGATTTTGTTTTTGACATTTATTATTCTTTTCTGATTATATGTGATACAGTTTTTTTGTCGTTGTTGTTGCAAATTACCATGGCAAAGTAATATAGAATAAAATAAAACTCTCCCACCATCTAGAGGAAACCATTTTTTTTTTGTTTGTTTGCTGAATTTTCTTCCTATAATTTTTTTCTCTGCAGATAGGTGTATCCAGAAAATATTTTCTTTTCTTTAAATATTTTTTAATGCATCCACATGTATTTTTCTTTATGTATACTTCAATTTGCTTCTGCTTTCTGGTCTGTTCTTAGGACCTGTCCATCTTTTCTTGATAGGTATCGCATAAGTTTAGTTATCATAGATTTATCATGGGCCTTACTATCTGGTATTACCAGTTTTTCTTCATTATATTTCTAATATACCAATTTTTAAATTTTTTAGCACAATGTTTTACTAATTCATTGAGTATTTATTCACAAAAAAAGTTCTAGCTGATCCATTTTTGTGCTTTGCATACCTGCAATATTTTTGTCTCCTTTTCACATAAATAAAATGTCACCTAATTATATAAAAGCCCATTTTAAGTTAAAGCCCATTTTAGTAAACTTTCTAAATATTATCTCATTGGTTGCTATAAATCAGTTGCAGATGAGAAGTTGGAAAAGGCCTGATTTCTTACTCTTTGAAATTAACCCCTAGTAACATTTTTTCTTTGTGATATTTGTAAGATTTGTTTCTTTTTCCTTGACAATCAAGAGTTTCACCAAGATATGTCCAGGAATGTGTTTCTCTTTCTACTCATTTTCCATAGATTTCTTCTTTTTTTTTAAATAATAATATTTTTTATTATATTATGTTAGTCACCATACAGTACATCCCTAGTTTTCGATGTAAAGTTCCATGATTCATTACTTGCGTGTAACACCCAGTGCACCATGCAATACGTGCCCTCCTTAATACCCATCACCAGCCTATCCCATTCCCCACCTCCTGAAGCCCTCAGTTTGTTTCCCAGAGTCCATAGTCTTTCATGGTTCATTCCCCCTTCTGTTTACCCCCCCTTTCTTTTTCCCTATCTTCTCCTACCAGTCTTCCTACTTCTTATGTTCCATAAATGAGTGAAACCATATGATAATTGTCTTTCACTGCTTGACTTATTTCACTTAGCATTATCTCCTTCAGTCCCGTCCATATTGCAGCAAATGTTGAGAAATCTTTTTTTTTATGGCTGAGTAATATTCCATTGTATATATGGACCACATCTTCTTAATCCAGTCATCTGTTGAAGGGCGTCTCGGCTCTTTCCATAGACTTCTATAATCCATTTCAGTCTGCAGACACATACTTATCTCTCTATTTTTAAGGTTCTAAAAATATTTTTAGTCTCTTGCTTCTTTCCCAAAGAAGCTTATAATTGCTAATTTCTCTCTCCATTGTCTGTTTTCAATATTTGTTATTTTTCTTATCTTTATTCTTGCCTCTCCTTGGCATTTAGCTCCTCTGGTTTGCTGCACTAGTCATTCCCACAATTAAGTGTGTATTGTAATCACCATGAGAACTTTTAAAACACATATTTTCAAGACCTATTATTATATCAATTAAGTCAGACTCTGAAGGTTAAGATGCCATGTCTATATATTCAAAAAGCAGTCTTGGGGCACCTGGGTGGCTCAGTTGGTTAAGCTTCCCAGTCTTGATTTTGGCTCAAGTCATGATCTCAGGGTCTTAAGATATAGCTCCACATTGGGCTCAGTGCTGAACAGGCAGCCTGTTTGGGATTCTCTCTGTCCCTATGTCCCTCTCACCCACCACCCATGCAGGCACTCTCTCTTAAAAAAAAAAAAAAAAAAAAAAAAGCAGTCCATGTGATTCTGATAGGTTTAGCTTGTTGATCAGCATTGAACAGCCAATATTCTACATTTTGTTTCTATTACTTTAGTGTTGATTCTGTAGTCCATTGATTCCAATTTATATTTTAATTTTGCTATTTTGTTTTCATTTCTCTGAATTATTTTCT
Organism: Ursus americanus; assembly: GCF_024610735.1. Lineage (NCBI taxonomy): Eukaryota > Metazoa > Chordata > Mammalia > Carnivora > Ursidae > Ursus > Ursus americanus. The sequence continues at coordinate 56,938,704 of NC_142127.1, forward strand.
CATATCTGCCAACTGTATTTTTGTCTTAGCTAATGTTCTTTTTTGTCACGTTAGTTTAGCTCTTGTTTCATAGAGTCTGTGAAACCAGATGGAGTCGCTTTTTCCTCTACATTCATAGACATGTTTTCCTCTAATCTTAAGTGGATTGATTTCCTTGCTTCATGTTATAAATCTTTCCATAGTCTTCTTGAATTTGGAAAAGATCTAGCCAAGCCCAATATGCTTTTGGACAAGATATTCATTTGATTCTCTTTACTGTATATCTCTGAGCTGTCAGATTCTTTTTCTTAGAGTACGTACTGAAATAACAGTTGATCTACACAGTCGCTAGTGAAATTTCTATTTTATAAAATCTTTTATTTACTATTCCTTTGCCATGCAGAAAGTTTTCTTGTTCTTTGATTATCTATTCTTTTTAATATGAATAGGTGACTTTATTCCTGAATAATATGCTGGAAGAACATTCCAGTCCCTCATGAACACTGAATGTTCCCACACTTTTCCTCTTTCTGTCTTTAGCTATTATCAACAAGATTCCAGTTGCACTTTATTACAGCCTGTGCCCTTTACTCTTGGCCATGTTGCATTGCTCAGAGATGTGGCTTCATTAATGGATGTAGGAGGAAAATTATTGATAGATGTCAAAGACATGGAAGGAGGATCCAATTCTGACTCTTTTAGAAAATATATCTTGTATAATAGGGAGGTCAGTGGTTCTGGCTCCATTTCTCTGTCATTAGGGCTCCTGGAAAGAGAGTGGAAACTTTCTCTTATGTAATTCCTCTCTGGCCATGTTGCTGGTTCAAAGGTGTAAACCAGCATCATTAGAAATATGGCAGTCATGTAATGTAATGTAAAACTAAATGAATGCAAGTGAAATATTATATTCAACCTAATATTTTAAAATATTATCATTTAAACATATAACCAATATAAAACCAATATAAAAATTATACATGAGATATTTCATATTCTTATTGTTATTCAAAGACTTTACATCTGATGTGTGCTTTACACTTTCTTTATGTTTCCATTTGGAATAGCCACATTTCAAGTGCTCACTGGCCACATGTGATGAATGGCTATGCTTTCACACAGCATAGCTCTGGACATTGATCATTTCTCAATCTGTTCAACTATGCACTTTTATAAGGGAAATCTCCCCCTAGTGTTTAGCCACATTTTTTTATTGGTAATTTTGACTTCTACTACCATTATAACTTTATATCTCTTTCAGTATTTTTATGAAAATTTCAGTGAGAAGTTTGGTTGTGTAAATGAACACAGATAACTAGTCATTATCACCTCCTAAAGGAACTTAGTACTTAAAAAAAAGAATAAGTAACTATTATTTTGAGGTTTTTTTAAACTATTATTAAAACTACAGTATTATGTGATTATACTGCAATTCCTGAGATATTTGCCTTACTATGATTTAAAGAAAAAAATCTGTTAAGAATTTCTTATTTGCCTTTGCTGTAAGACAATGTTTGATACCCACATACATTGTTGGTTTTAAACTTATTTCAATTACATTTCTTGGAAATCTTTAAAATATGTTATTTTTCCCTCACAGTCCAAATATTCCTGTATCCATGTGTGTAAAACTGACAAGGAAATGGAACTTTTTCTTATTCTAGGATGCCAGCTTTCTAAACCCTAAGCCTGCTGAAAATACTTTACTATTCCTGTGTCCCCCCAAGTGAGATCCAGGATTGAGGGAAAAAATAAAGGATTACTATATCTGACACTACATTAGGATCTCTTTGGATTTTTATCTTTTAGAGTACTCAAGCCTCCAGAGGCTTTTAAATACACATCCTTTTTCTTCAAGCAGGGAATTTAGCTGCATGACTCTGCCAAGAGAATCAGTAGCCATTATCAAAGGTAAAGTTATATCAAGTTTGCAATATACTTTAGGCTACAACGTTTCTAGGATTAGAAGCCATTGTCATACTTGCCCCACTTGAATGTGAAGTGCTTATAGATTCTTTCATAGACCAACTCATTTAACTTCTTCCACTGATCCTTTTTCCCTTCAGCATTGAATATTCTTAATGGGAGTAACAAGAATATTACTGAAGAAAATTTTTATAATGCATCCTTGTTGGGGAATATAGGATGAACATCAGGAAACACCCAAAATTATTCCCAATTCTTGCAACACAATTGGCAGTTTGCAAGAAGCTGTCTGGCATGGGCAATAACAATATGTATAAAATAATGAGTTGTGATATGATGCATTCTGCTGGGACAGAGAAGCCTTTGAGCATAATTAAGAACATCTTCAGGGATAGCTAACTGTCCTTTCTTCTATGAATGTTCAAAGGGGTCACCCAGGCCAAAGTGAAACCAAAAAAAAAAAAAAAAAATGGGTCCATATTATTGTTGGCATCAATTGAGAGTTTCTCCCCCAAAGAAAGGAGCAATATCTCAATTCCTCTGTAATCCATAGGGTCCTCCTCATCTCCCTTTCATTTGTTTGCATTACAAAGGTCAATGAGGACAACTTGAAGACAGTCTTCCTTTGAGATTCATTTTTCAGTTAAACTTTGTCTTTTATAACTAGTTTAAGCAGAATTTCCCATGGTGCTTGTTTAGTACTTATGAAAACATTTCATCAAAATGATGAAATGGTGGATGTGAATTACTTGAATGGTGGATGTGAATGAACTTGAAATGGTGGTTGTGGAATTGGGAGAAATCTGGGAGATTATATGTTTATGAATATTGGTATCTCATTTTGTGCTATATTTTAGTGACCCACATTAATAATTTGAATTATAGCATGGAAAACTTCTCAAAAACAAATGACTTCCAAAAGCAAATGCCCCTTTGTAGATAATTTTCTTGTTGCACTAAGATGGGCCCCTTCTTTAGTGAAGGACACACCATTATTACGCATCCTGGGACGCAGAAGAAATGAGACAAAGGTGTGATCTTTTTGAAGAGCTGTTCAGAGACATCCTACCAGGTAGCTCTGTACTGGAGGCACCTATTTTCTGGGTCTGTGCAGGCATAGAAAAGAATGCTGGCTCTGTTCAGTGTTTAACAGTAAATCTCATAGCAGCAGGTATGTAAGGCAGCAAATATGTAAAGCTGTAGAAGGAGCATTGTGTTGAAATGATTTTATCACTTGTCAATAATGTAACTTCCCATGCAATATTTAAATTCTTTGGTATCAGTGATTCCTTTCGTATAAAGGTGGGTATTGATAGGTACTTCAGGGAGCTGCAGAGAAGATTAAAATAATCAATGTGAGTGCTCTAATCATCTTGCCAGGTATATAGTAAATACTTAACAGATGCTGGTTTCTTTGACCTGTGTGGTCAAAATAATTTTGTTACTTGGTAAACTTTTGCTATTTAACTATTTTAAAATTCTTGTTAGTTAATTGATAATGAAAATAAGGAAAAAATAAGATACGGTTATAGTTTGCTAGCACAATATGTTATAAAAGTGTTTGATAGAAAAGTGAAGTATGAATATTATCGTTTGCCTGTTACTATTATGCCATTTGGATACCAGCTTTGAACAGCGTACGTGCGTATTAAATATAGCCCCACCTTGGCCTCTTAGAGGCAAAGCAAAAGAAAAAAAAATACTGCTTTAATCTTGTTATGATTCTTTTAAAGTTCATGTGTAAGGGAAAATAAATATAACTTAGTTCTGACTTAAATGTAACTTTCTTTGACAAAAATCTATTATCTTATCCTTTGCTGATTCTAGTTCATAAAATTTAGTGTACAATTAAATTTTTGCGAAAATCTGACGGTGCAAATTTTTGTTTATTCCTTTTTTTCTTGAAATCATTCATGAGGAACTACTATGTTCAAGTGTGGTGTACAAAAGTGAAGAAGAAATGAAGTATATTTTATAGGAGAATAGACGTTTCATGAATAAATTGATGTGTGCTAGTAAATTCAATGTGGAACATTCTTTTCTTGATATAGTAGCAATTCAAGTGTAAGCATGTTAAATTTAGGGTCCTCTTAAACCACTATTTCTTGGCACTCTTTCTGAATGATGAATACATAATTTCAAAAATTTATCTGAGAAATTTTATAGATTGGAAAGGGAAGGTTATTTTAGTTTTGTTTTATATTGTGCTTAGATTTCTTCTTTGTTGTTATTTCCAATCCATTTAAAGAAGTTCTTGGTATAGGAGTTTCTATTGTAGAATGTATTATTTAGAAAGAATTTAAAGAATGAATGAAAATAATAGTAAGGGAGATTTTATTTCAAAATCGTGTTTTCATTGGTACCATCTGTAATGGAGAGGCTCTTTGAAATGTTTTGTAGCAGTTTAGAAACCTCTGGCAGTTTCTTGCATTTCATCTGTCTTTACACACAAGTGTGGCAGGAGTGGAGTGACATGGCTGACAGGGTTCCACAAGGACTTTTTTTGTTGCTGGTTTAACAGATCATTTATACCTCCTTCAACAATAATTCCTCTGACTACAGCAGTCATCTTTCCTAATCCGTCTCAGCAACCTATCCTCTCGGTTTCCCTCTAATAATTTCTGTTTGTGTATCTTAATAGAGTATTTTTTCCTCCAACATGGTTACAACATGCTACTCTGTACAAAGTATAGTCAGACTAATTTTTATATTCCTTTTGTATTTTTCTAGGAGAACTTCAGTTTATCATTTAGTGGAATAGAAATTTAATAATTTGTTCTTGTCTGCACAGCTAAACTAATATTTCGTGTCAAGGGGAAAATGTTTTATCTCTAATGACAAATACTAAAGTTTTGAGTTTAGACAAAGTCATCTTCATAATTAATAGATATTTATGACCCACAGGGACCTGTCTTATATAGATGAAAGCTGAATAGAGTGTTTGTGAGAGTGTCTGTGTGTGTATGTGTATGTATGTGAATGCATACACACTTCAAGGAATCCAAAGAGAAACTATATGAAATTCAGAAAAAAATTTTGAAAATGAGTTTTGGGTGCAGACCCCATGGTCTCTTTTGGGAGAACAAATACAAAATGACTGTGATGTTGTAAGAACTTGAGAGGGTACTATATTTTTGGTTCGTTTGGGTTTCTGAGTGATATGTCGGGCACAGGGTCTGTATGAATAGATCATTGCTAAACTCGAGAGGAAAATATGCCTCTGGTAAGAGGTCGGTTGATAATAGCCCCTCAAATGCATTTCTCACATTACAGTCCTCTAATGTCATACATGGTGGATAAGCTAGATCGACTGACTCAGTGTTTATCCTACCTTCCTTAATGTGCTTTCTGTATGGCAGAGACTGGAAAGCTTAAAAGTACATTTCTCAGACTTCCTTTGGAGAAGAAGCTCCAGATGTAATTTGAGTTCAATCAATCAAACGCACTCATGAGAGGTTAGAATGCAGAGCAGATTGAAGTGGGGAAAGGGGGGACAGGAGGGGTCATGCATTTTCTTGGTGCAGGACCAGACTCATCAGCAGCCCTGTGCTGATACTTAGAGCAGAGACGAGGAGCACTGTCTTCCTAATTCCCAGCTTCCTGGCTGTAGCTGAGGTAGCAGTTTCCTTTGAGCCAGCTATGTCGTGATGATATGGAGGCCCAGCCCAGAGCATTTCCTTTAGACCATCCAGCAATTTTGTAAGCACCTCATTCTTGGTATTAAATCCTTTTGGTTTATTACAGCCACGACACCCTCTGTTGTCTGCAGGTAAACACTAACTGATGCACAGGTATTTGATCATTCTTTTCTCTTCCTGTGACTTGTTCCCTCTTCACACCATTCCTTGAATGCCTATTTTTATCAGTATCCACATTAAACAATGTCTATATAAGGCCAAAATTAACAAAAATAATCTTGTATTTATTCATCTCAAAGACAGTGTTAATTGAAAATTAATCTGAGAAGTTCAGAGATGAAGTTGGCATGAAGATAATTTCACTTAGTTTTTCTAGGGACTGACTTTCAGAGTTAATACCATATATTTATGATATGAATAGTAATTCATTTCCAAGACTTAGAACCATCTGTAGACTGGCAGTAGTTACCTCAAATTTAGCATTTTAGTTAATAAACTTACTTACTTTATTATGGGTGAACTTTTTAAAACTGTATAGTGTCAAATGCCTTATGTAGACTTGACAGTCATTTCTAATCTTATAAAACTCAACAGATATTTTAAGAAACAAGGGGTGATATTTTAGCCAAAGGAAAATGCTGCATTTTGAGTTTCTTTTTTGCTAATATAATGTGTCTTTTTGATTTTAGATGTGTCCTTTTAAGTTGCTCTATACAGACTTGACAATGCATAGATTAATTTGTCTTTTTTCTCTTTTAATATACTTTATTTTTTTAGAACAATTTTGGATTTACAGAAAACTGGTAAAGGTGGCACAGAGAGTTCCCATATACCCTTTATTCAGTTCCCCCTATTATTAACATTTTGTATAACTGTAGTACATTAGTTAAAATTAGTGAAGCAATATCAACACATTATTATTAACTGAAGCCCATACTTTATTTATTTTTTCTTAGTTTTTACCTCATGACCACTTTCTATTCTAGGATCCATCCAAGATACCACATTTACATTTAGTTGCTCTATTTCCTTATGCTCCTATTTGGAGATGATAGTTTCTCAGATTTTCCTTGTTTTTGATGACCATGACAGTTGTGAGGAGTCCTTGTCAAATATTTTTGTAGAATGTCCCTCATTTGGGAATTATCTGATGTTCTAGTCATGATTGACAGGAGTTACATATTTTGAGAAGACCACAAAGATGTAGTACCATTTTCATCACATTACATCAAAGATACATACTCTCAATACTACTTACCACTATTGATGTTGACCTTGATCACCTGGCTGAGGTAGTGTTTGTCAGGATTTTTTACTGTAAAGGTACTCTTTCCCTCCCCTTTCATACTGCATAGAAGGAACCACTATGCATAGCCCACATTAAGGAGTGGGGAACTATGGCCCACCTGCTTGAAATAGAGTATGCACATAAATTATTTGGAGTTCCTCATGGGAGATTTGTCTATTCTCCCCTACTCATTTATTTATACCAGTATAGAGACACAGGTATTAATTTTATACCCAGGTTAATCACCCATGCTGCTCTATTTATTTTGTTGTTCAAATTATTCCATTCTTGACCATTGAGAGCTCTTTCAATTGATTGCTGTACTTCTTTGACATACTACAATTTTTGTGGATTTTTAAAGCACTTCTTTATTTTAGGGGGACTACAAGATACTTTAGCCTCTATTTCTGTATTTCCTGTCCCATTTCTAGAATCAGTCATTTCTTCTAGGAACTCTGGTTGAAGAAGGGTATTAGAAACCAAGATCTGGGCACTAGGTGAGCTGGTGCTCCTGAAGTGTATTTGTTTCTAAGCCCTTTCAACTGATAAAGCAAAATATATGAATGTATCCTAACCTATGTATATACACAAATCTATAAATTTCTATTAGAAGCCATCTGTATCTATATTAAACTAAATGAGTTCATATGAATGTTTACAACTCAAAATCCATTATCACATAGATCATTCTAGCCTCTTTTTGCTCATCTATAGCTTCCTATTCTAACAGTGAGAAACGTGGCTCCCACTGTCAGCTATCCTCTGGAATCTATCAGTTCTGTGTACATACAGAGTAGTATCAGAATTCCTAAACTGTGTTCCCATGAGAAACCACTTTCTCAACTAGAATATAGTTCTTATGTATAGCTTCTTTTGCCTCTAGTATTACAGACTATACTCATTTCCATAGTTACTTAGGTCAGCACCTTTTCCCTTACCCTCTTCTGTGAGATAATTTCATATATTTATCATACAATTAGATTGTTTTGTCACATTCTGCATTCCATCTTAGGAGCTGCCAAGTGTTGACATGATTTTTTGAAACATTTAATACATTAAGGTTCTCTCTTTATGCTAAGAAATCAATGGGTTTTCACAAATATATAGTCATTTATCCCAATTACAGTATCATGCAGAATAATTTCACTACCCCCCCAAAATCCCCTATGCTTCAACTGTTAACCCTGACCCCTTGACATCAACTTATCTTTTTATTATTGCTATAGTTTTGCCTTTTTTAGGATGTGATATAAATGGATTCATAGAGTATGTGGCATTTGCAATATAGCAATATGCATTTAAGATTCCTCAATGTGTTTGCATGACTTGATAGCTCATTTCTTTTTATCTGTGAATAATATTCCGTTGTATGCCTGTATCAGTCTGTTAATTCATTCATCTATTTGAAGACATTTTAGTCGCTTCCAAATTTTGGGTATTGTGAATAAAGCTGCTATAAACATGCAGGTTTTTGTGTGCATGTAGGTTTTCATATCAATGGGATAAATACCTAGAAGCCTGTTTGCTGGATCATATGAGACTATGTTTAGTTATATAACAGACAATGAAACTATCTTCCGAAATGGCTATAGAATTTTATGTTCCCACCAGCAATGAAAGAGAGTTCCCGTTGTTCACATCCTCACCAGCATTTGGTATTATCAGGACTTGGATTTTAGCTATTGTAGTAGGTGTATATGTCATTGTCACTTTACTTTGCAATTCACTAAAGACAAATAATGATGAGTATCTTTACATATGCACTTTTTGTCCACCTGTATTTTTTGTGAGACATCTGTTCAGATTTTTTTGCTCAATTTTTAATTAGGTTGTTTCTTTTCTTACTGCCGAGTTTCAAAAATACTTTGTATATTTTGGATATAAGTCTTTTATCAGATATATGTTTTGAAAATATTTTTTTTTCTCCATCTGGCTTGTCTTTTGATTCTCTTAACAGTGTAATTTGTGGAGCAGGAATTTTTAATTTCAATAAAGTTTAATTTATAAATTTTATCTTTCATAGATATGTTTTTGGTATTATATCTAAAAACTCATCACAAAACCCAAGTATTGAATTTATTCTTTGTTATCTTCTGGAAGTTTTATATTATTGTGTTTTATATTTAAATGACCCATTTTGAGTTGTGAAAGGTCTGTGTCTGGATTCATTTTCTTGCATCTGGATATTCAGTTGTTCAGCACTATTTATTAAAGAGACTAGACTTCCTTCATTGAGTTGTCTTTGTTCCTTTGTCAAAGTTCAATTGATTATATACATTTGGGTCTATTTCTGGGCACTATCTTCTGTTGCATTGCTCTAGCTGCCTATTCCTTCACCAGTACCTCACAATCTTGATTACTAGAGCTGTGTAATAAGTCTTGAAATCAGGCTGTATCAGTTCTCCAACTATATTCTTTGCTGGTTTTGTATTGGTTATTCTGGAGTTTTGCCTTCTTATATAAATTTTAGAATTAATTTTTCCATATCCACAAAATAGCGTGCTATAATTCCAATTGGTTGCATTGAATCTGTAGATGAAGATGGAAAAAAACTGGCATCTTAACAATATTGAGTCTTTTCCAGTAGATAAACACAGAATTCCTCTCCATTTCTTTATATCTTTGAATTATTTCATCACTTTTATAGTTTTCTTCATATATATCCTATATATATTTTGTTTTTATGTCTATTTAATTGTTTTATGAGTTATACATGATCATGCATTTTTAATTTCGTATTCCAGTTGCTCATTGCTTGTGTATAGGAGAGCAGTTGACTTTATATTAACCTCGTATCCTGAAACCTTACCATAATCACTTATTTGTTTCAGGATGTTTTGGATTCGTTTCACTTTTGTCACTTCTTTGGGATTTTCTATAAAGACATCCATGTTATCTGCAAACAAAGACAGTTTTGGTTCTTCCTTTCCAATCTGTATGCTTTTTATTTCCTTTTCTTATTGCACTATCTAGGACTTCCAGTATGATGTTGCATAGGAATGCTGAGATGGGGCATCCTAGCTTTGTTCTTGATCTTAGGGGGAAAATCCAATTTCTCATCATTAAATATGATTTTGGCTGTAGTTCTTGTAGATATTATAAAGTTGAGGAAGTTCCTCTCCATTTCTAGCTTGCTGAGAGTTTTTACTATCAATGGGCATTGAATTTGTCAAATACTTTTCCTACTCCATTAATTGATATGATCATATGATTTGTTTTTGTTTTTTAGCCTGTTGATGTAGTAGGTTGCATTAATTGATTTCCAAATGTCAAACCAGTCTTGCATAATTGGAATAAATTCCACTTGTTCATGATGTATAATTCTTTCTGTACATTGTTAAATTCAATCTGCTAGTATTTTGTTGAGAATTTTTGCATCTATATTCATGAGAGAGATTGGTTCGTAGTTTTCTTTTCTTATATCATCTTTGTCTGGCTTTGGATAATTCTGGCTTAGGATAACGCTGGTCTTATAGAATAAGTAACAACGTGTTTTCTCTAAAACAAAAGTTTGTATAGAATGTATATGATTCTTCCTTAAATGTTTAGTAGAATTTACTATTAAAACCATCAACTTAAGCATTATAAAACCTAATGCTTTCTATTTTGGAAAGCATTATTGATTCAATATCAGAGAGAGAGAGAGAGAGAAAGTCTATTTTTTTTCTTTCTGTGAGCTTTGGCAGGTTTGTCTTTCATGGAAATGGTCCTTTTAATCTAAATTATCAAGTTTGTGGGCTTACAGTTGTTCACAGTATTCCTTTATTATCTTTTTAGTGTCTATGGTATCAATAATCATAATTCCTTCTTCATTTTTGATATTAGAATGTGTGTCTTCCCTCTTTCATTCATGGTTAGACTGACTACATGTCTGTCACTCTTACTGATCTTCTCAAAGAATAGGATTTTTTTCCCTTGATTTTCTCTACTGTGTTCCTGCTCAAATTTCAGTGATTTCTGTTCTATTTTTTATTATTAATTTCTTCTGCTTGTTAGACTTCAATTACTGTTCTTTCTCTAGCTTCCTAATGTGGGAGGTTAGATTATTGATTTCAGATCTTTCTTATTTTCTAAAATAAACATTTAATGATATATATTTCCTTCTATGCCCTGCTTTTACTGCATTTTGATGAGTTGCATTTTCGTTTTTATTGAGTTCAAAATATTTTAGAATTTCTCTTGATACTTCTTTGACCTGCTTGCTATTTAGGAGTTATTTGGATTTTTAATTTAAAAGAAAATAAGTTTTCCACAGGTTAGTTTCTCTGACTTTATTACTAGAATCACTTAGTATCTACCTGTTAAATATCTAACCAATAGATGGATAGACATCATTTTAATCTGAGACGCTTAACTGTGTAGCTCTAAACTTCATATTTAAATCCTTAAGTCCAGCAGAAAGTGGACATAAAATCTACTAATATAAAGAAAATGAACATTTAACAAAATTGACCAAACAGATGTGTTTTTATCAGACCTAAGGTTGACCATGGTTAAGGTTAATATTCTCTAGACATTTATGTTAATAACTTCAGTTTTAAAAGAATGAAATGTTTCAAATTATATTTTACAATAGGTGAGAACTTTCCATTCTTTTTTTTCTGCGTAAGAATAAAAACCTAGTCAGTGTTTAATCAAGCAATTAATAATGTATCTGACCAAGTAAAATGACACCCATAAGCAATTGATTTTGCAGCTTTAAAGACTGTATAAAATGTGTGAAAAAATTAAGAAATCACTGAAAAAATATATCAATGCCATTGAAAACTGGTGTGTTCTGAATTTTCCAGAGATAAGAAAAAGTGCCTGGTCTCAGTATATGACAAAGTGAAATTATGTTAGTTTCAATTCTCAATGAATATATCTGAGATCTAAAGTTCTAGGTAAAAGTGATGACGGTTTTGGAGTCTGGGAAGATTCCACCCAGTTGAGAGTACTTCTTCTATGTTCTGGTCACATGTAAATGCTGCATGATACTACCTGTCTCCAAAGACACAGAAACACTCCAGTGTAAATATAGTATTAGGCTTCCTTGCCACAGGTATCGAAAAGTTAGGTTGGCTTCCCCTCCATAATATATATAGTTCAGTGGTGAGGGCCTAGCTTGCCAGTGCTTTTGCTGCTGGTCCATTGGTGACCTCCCAGTCTGTCATTTACTATCGCTCAGAGAGATTGTAACAGATGAGGGGTCTGGATCCTGAAGAATTCCATATTCACTATCATGACTAGGCAAAGAGCAATTACACTCCACAGAAGAAAACACATGAACTTGGAGGAGGGAAAGTAAACCAACAACAAGAACAAATGCCTCTAAAGGACACAGAACTAATGAGAGAAACAGATCACTACAATTTAAGTGTACTATACACTTTTAAGGAACTATGATTAAAGGGCTTTTAGAAAAATCTAAAACATAATTTTAGAAGATTAAATATTAACAGAAGAATAAAAAATCAGAATGAGAAGAAAGTTTCTTTTCTGGAAGATTGGAAGAAATATAGTACAAGTTAACAAACCATAAAAGTATAAAGAAATAAAATTATGATTGTATTGATAAAAGACATGAATGCTCTAGAAGATATAAGCCAATGGTAAAATTTCTAGGTAAGCCAATGGTAAGATGTCAATAAAGAAAAATGGAGCAGTAGGAGACATATGTTGGTCAAGATTCTTCCCGCAAACAACAGAATGTGCCCTGGCTCATTGAAGAAGTAAATGAATTTATTAAAATGTATTTGGCGGAATACCTACAATATGGCTGGAGAGCTAGCCTGTGGAGCTATGGGGATAGATGTAATGGCTGAGAAAAACTTCGGGGCTTCTCTAGCAAAAGCATGACTGTCCTAACCACTGGGCCCCTCTGCCACTTAGGACTAAGGACCAGATATTGAAGTTAGACAGCAAAAAGTGATGCTTAAGCACAAAGGGGCTTCTATAGTACAAATGGCACTGGCACCACTACGTAAGGCCAGAGGCCAAAGATTCTCCATCGTGCTGTGCCCCAACAATGCTCTACCACCATGCCTGCCAGAAGGTCATTTCGCTCTTCTGATTATTTCAACGTCTGAGTTGGAAGGTGGAAGTGACACTATGGAAAATTACCAATATTTAGGGATGGTATTTTAAGATTTTAAGCAACTATAGATGACCAGTATCCACTAGAAGATATAATATTCCCCCAAAATGATTAAAACTTCTTTGAGATTGAAGACATTTGAGTTTTTAGACTGAAGTTGCTTACCACATCCCACAAAGGATTGATTTAAACTACACAGACGCAGCTGTATCAGAGATATTCTTTTGTTTGGTTGCCAGTTATATTATGCCCTCTCAATCAAGAGTACATATGGAGTCGTATTCTCTTTTCAGACCCATAATACCCTCATTTTTTGCCCTCTTTCTCATTCCTGCCCTCAGTATCTCTCTCTCTGACTTGTAGGTTCTGAATTCTTACCTTTTTCAGGTCATTTTCTAGACCGTGGCTTATTTTCTAGAGTAACTTCTGTTCTGTCTTAGTGGTTAGTATGCAGTCATTCACTTTAGAAATTCATTAAAATCACTTCTGTTCTCATGGCCCCATTTCTCAATCTTTTTGCTATTGTCAGTTTATACTATATTTGTTTCTTTACTATCATTTCAGTGACTCCGCAGGAGGCACAAGGGATATAAATCTGCTTGAAGTCTATCATCTTAACCTGTAAATCTCCTATAAGTGTTTTGTAAAAATTATTTTGTCATTCTGGTATAATCATAGTATTAAAAATCCATGTGAATCATTTACTATTCTTTTCCTTGCATTAAATTAAAAATGATAATCTGTCCTTTTTCAGATGATAATGAAGAACATCCAGTAGAATGTTTAACACCTGTCACTTTCTTTTGTGTAATCTCTTTCAGCATTTTATTCATTTCTTTGGTTCATTCTGTTGTCTGAAATGAAAAACAGCTGGCCACCCACAGGAACAAGGACGGGAATTATAAAATGTTTGTTTTGTAATTTTAGTGGTTATATACCTTAAAGAGGGTGCATGGGCCAACGGTGTTTGAATATGAATGGAGACAGTATGGAATAGAACCTGCCCACTGGGGTCTCTGCTTTCAGCTAATGTGTTCACCGGCTACAAAGCAGTATCATTTATGTGTGTGTTTCAGCCACCCCTTATTCACCCCATTGGTAAGGGATTCTTACCCTAAGATTATAGTGAAGGCTGAACACATGACACCCGACACTGGACAGCTGAGACCCACAGAAATTTATAAGTCACAGGTACTCACAGCCGGGAGGAGGATACCACACGCTGTGCAGGGCCACAGGAGGGTCGCCTTTGGGAACAGAGTAAACAACCAGGAGCTGTGGCAGGCAGGTTTCATAGCAACAATAGGGTGTGTGCTCTCTGGTTTCCACAGGAGGGTGTGGTTAGCTTGTTTGAATAATTCTGCAGGCCATCAGGGAACTGAAATTGCTACTCCAGGAGAAGCAAAAGCTGCACCTGGTTTGTTTGATAAGGAGAGTTGTTTGGCTAGGGGAACATTTCCTTGGGGCAGGGTGGGGAGGGGAACCTGTACCCAGGCCATTTGAGGACTTTCCAATTTTACCAGATGTCAAGGCAGGACATAATATCAGACCTTAATTTTAGGCCTTAAGCCATAGTAGTGCTCCATATGTGAGTAAATAACTTTTAGATGACAACATTGAGTATGGTATTGTTTTGTTTCCAATTACTTAGTTTATCAGTTTTGTTTTTTGAGTAGGCATATCCTACACATTTTTGAGAAGTCTTCAATCCCTAGTAGTGTGACCCTATGAAGAGATGTAGCTTCCTAAAATCTCTAGTGAAGATTTTTGAGACTGAATGGCTTGCCCCAGTGTTGACCATGTATACACTGCATTTAGGGCATTAAATAGATTAAGTGGTGTGATTGACCCATCTTGGCTACTCTCTTGGTTGAAATTGGAGTAATTGAACCGAAGCTCTTTGAGAAATAAAATTTCCAGCTCTTTTTTAAATTTTTAAAAAAGATTCATTTATTTATTTTAGAGAATGAGAGAGCTTAAATGAGTGTAGTGGGGAGGAGCAGAGGGAGAGGGAGAGAGCAGATCTCCAGCAGACTCCCCGCTGAGTGAGGAGCCTGACCTAGGGCTTGATCCCACAACCCTGAGATCATGATCTGAGCTGAAATCAAGAGTCTATGTTTAACTGACTGAGCTGCCCAGGTGCTCCTTCCAGCTCTTCTTAAGGAGATAATTGTTGATAGAAATTTCACGTACTTTGGTTATTTATTGGTGCTTTAGTTATGCACTAATAAATTTTGGAGACAGTCTATTATAAATCTTATCAGTATTTGGAATTCTCACCTTTGAGAGGAAGGGAGATTTGATAGGTAAATGCAAAATAGTTTAAACAGAATAGTATTTGGATTAAGTCTCAATCAACTATTTTAATGATTAATGGAAACACTTCTGAATGAAAGTCTGTTTAAGCAATGGAAAAGTAAATTCAACTGCAAGCTTAGGAGCTATCATTCAGGAAAGGAAAATCAATAAGATTGGAAAACGGCAACCGGGGGAAAAAAATTGGAGTGTGAATCAAAAGGCCCAAGAACTTGTTTTGAGATCCGACTTTGAATAGGTTACTGAACTTCTCTTTGTCTCGGTTTCTTCCGTACCTGCAAAATGAGGAATAACCCAAAACAACCTCATGGGTATGATATAACTCCAAAATTTAGTAATCTGAGAAATCCCTGGACTCTAACATTTTATGATCATGTCAGAGACAACATTTTCACAGTGCTCAGGACATCTGCATTCTATTAGAATTCATATCAGTTTCCTTTGCCACTTACATTATCTGTTTATGTGGAACTCTTCTCCCAATGGCTATCCCTCTTGGAAATTAAATAAAAGTCTAACAGCAGTGCCAAAGCATAAACACACTAATAAACATTTTAATGTAGTTACCTTGTTAATTTTCAGAGAGCACCATAAAGAAGTCATAAAATACACTCCTCAGTTAAGAATACTACCAGCCGCTGGCTAGGACATTACTCCCTGGTATGTTAGAAACTTCTTACCAGCAGCTAAAAAAAGAATGCAGTATTTTTGTAATGGTACTAATAGAAAAGGTATGCAAAGTGTCTTGAAAAATTAAAAAGAACCATAGGAATAAAGGCAATTTATTTGTTAGTTAGCCAACTAGCTAATTAACTGGCTTCAAAAATAATTTAAGTTGTATTAACCATAGGTCTTTCCGTTGGTCTCACAAAATCACCAAGGATGTTTGCCCCTTAATCAGGAAAAATAATAGTAATAATAATAATAGCACTGATGGCTAAAATGTATTGAGTACTTCCTAGTCAAAATGCTTCATATGTATTAAGTCATTTAATCTTCACAACTCTTATGATAGTATTAACCATATTTATTTACATGTGAAAAGTCTAGAATAAGAGTGTAACTTACTCAGAGTCGCACAACTAAAGGTTGAGGGGTGAGGCCATGATTTGAAGCTGGCAGTTGGACTTCACAGATGGCATTATTAACCATTACGTGGAAGAGCATGGAGGATAACTGTAGAAGTTACAACAAAAGGCCAAGCCGGTGCTTCCGCAATACCTAACAAATTGAGCAAAGGTACAAGAGAGAATTCTAGTATAAATAGAAAAGGTAGATCATAATATTCCGTTTGGGGCTCGAGAAGAGAGCAATAATTTTCTTCTTTCCTTTCTCTTTGATTTTCCTAAATGTATATATCAGTACAGGCAGGTGGGGCCTTAGAGAGTAAGAGAAAAGACTTAAGGGAGATTTGGTGTTGACTGTATTGTGGGGGAGATACAGCACACACTGTTGCCCTGTCAGCAACCATCTGCTCCCTCCTTGCTGGCAGAGTCGGCCTCCCGGGAGAGGAGCTGAAAAGGTAAGAAGGCTGAAAGGGAACATTTTTAAACTACAGGTTCAGTTCTCTAATAGACATAGGGCTCTGTTGGGTTATCTATTTTTAATTCAGTAAACTTTTACAGTTTTTATCTTTCTAGGAATTTGTCCATTTCATCTAATTTTATAGTTTATTGGCATGCTATTCCCTTATTATCCTTTTAATGTCTGTAGGGTGTATAGTCTTCTTCCCTCTTTCATTCCTGATATCAGTAATTTGTGTTTCCTCTCTCTCTCTCATCAGTCCAGCTAGAGGTAGGTTAAATTTACTGATCTTTTCAAAGGATGCATTTTGGGTTTCATTAATTTTCTCCATTGTCTTTCTGTTTTGTATTTCACTTACTTCTGTCCATTATTTTACTTTCTTCTTTCCACCTATTTTGGGTTTAATTTGTCATTCTTTTTCTAATTTGGTAAGGTGAAAACTTTGATATTGTATATGAGACCATTCCTGTTTTCTAATATAATTAATTATGTTTTACATATCTCTAAGCACTACTTTAGCTGCATCCCACAAATTTTGATACTGTGATTCCTTAAATATCATTCAGTTAAAAATATTTTTCTAATATTCTTTGTTTTTATTTTATAATGTAAAGCTTTAATCTACCTGGAAAACATGTTAATTATACATTCATAAGCACTTAATAACATAACCTCAACATAAACACAGCAAAGTACAGATCTGTGTGTGTGTATGTATATATATATCACTATATTCAGAAACTGCATAATATGTACTCTTTTTTTTTTTAAAGATTTTATTTATTTGACAGAGATAGAGACAGCCAGCGAGAGAGGAAACACAAGCAGGGGGAGTGGGAGAGGAAGAAGCAGGCTCATAGCGGAGGAGCCTGATGTGGGGCTCGATCCCATAACGCCGGGATCACGCCCTGAGCCGAAGGCAGACGCTTAACCGCTGTGCCACCCAGGAGCCCCAGAAACTGCATAATATATACTCTTAAGCAAACAAGGAATATATCCACCAATTGACCATAATTTATAAAAACAAAAAGAGGGGTGCCTGGGCGGCTCAGTCGTTAAGCATGTGCTTTGGCTCTGCCTTTGGCTCCGGTCATGATCTCGGGGTCCTGGGATCCAGTCCAGCATTGGAGTCCCCGCTCAGCGGGAATCCTGCTTCTCCCTCTCCCTCTCCCCCTGCTTGTGTTCCCTCTCTCGCTGTCTCTCTCTCTCTCTCTAATAATAAATAAATAAAAATCTTTAAAAAAAAAAAGAGAACAGATGAAATTTGTCTCTGATATCAGAGACCGATATCTGATATCACTTCCTCCTTCCCACAGAACTCAACACCCCAAACCCCAACTTTAGATACATATTATATGCTCAATTTCTCAATTTTTGATAATAGAACATAATGTACAGGTGTATTCTTCATGATTTCTTTGATCCATAGATTCAAAGAGGTGATTTAATTTTTATATATTTGGTGCTTTTTGGTTGCATTTCTTGTTTAATTTCTTGTGGTTGGAGAATATATCCTGTAAAGTTTTAGTCTCTTGAAATTTATAGCCTTGCTGTGGTTTATCTTGGTACCCATTCCATGTGCATTTAAGAAGAAGTAGAATTAAGTGTAGTGTTTTAAATGTTAATTAGATTAATGTGCTTTATAATGTCATTCAGAGATTTTCTCTAGTTGTTGTATCAGTTACTAAAACTGGTGTGTTAAAGATTCCAGTTATGAAGATTCCAGTTATGTGTATTTGTGTACTTCTACCTTTATTTCTGTTTTTTGTTTTATATATTTTCAAGCTCCATTTGAGGTACATATATATGTATGATTGTTATAGCTTCCTGATATATTGACTCCTTTATTATTATGAAGAGACTCTCCTGTCTGTAGTAATGTCTAGTTTTCAAGTTGATTTTTGTATTAATATTGTCATTCTCACTTTCTTAACTGACACAACATGTCTATTTCTAGTATTTTATGTTTAATATTTGTGACTTTGTATTTTTGTCTCTTGAAGTAACATATGGGTGATTCTGACAAACTCTGACTTTTGTTGGGTTTTTTTTCCTTTTATATATAAAGCAATTTTTGATATTGCTTATTTAGGCCTGTCATTTTGCTTTTTGGTTTTTATTTCTGTCATCTTTTTTGTTCTTCCTTTGTTTTGGGTTTCTGCTTTCTTTTGTTTTCATTAGGTATTTCTATTTTAATTACAAAATTAGATTTTTTAGCTCAATTTCTGTGCGTCCTCTTATAGTAGTTGCTCTGAGGATTAGAATATGCTTCTTAAATTTATCCCAATCTATTTAAATTTAATACCCAAATACTTCAGGTATTATAGGAACTTTGAAGCGGGGTGCTGTAATTAGCCCCCCTCTTTAATGTTACTGTGTTCATATGTGCACATTACCAATTCATTAATTTTTAAAAAGATTTTATTATTTATTTGAAAGAGAGTGAGGGAGGGAGAGGAAGCACAGAGGGAGAGGGAGAAGCAGACTCCCTGCTGAGCAGAGAGCCCAAAGTGGGTCTCGGTCCCAGGACCCCAGGATCATAACCTGAGCGGAATGCAGTTGCTTAACTGACTGAGCCACCCAGACACCCCATATAATGTTTCATATTTGGCTCTAAACATTATCTTTTAAGGAAGTTAATAAAAGAAAAAATATATAGTGCTTATTTTTAATCACATATTTATGACTTCCGGAGCTCTCCAGTCCTCCTTCCTTCTTGTGGTTCCATGTTTCTCCTTCAGATTAAAGAACTTACTTTATCATTTTATGTAGTTTGTATTGAATGGCAAAAACTTCTCTCATTTTTTTTTAACTCCCCCTAAAAATCTTTTCACTTTCTTTTTAGAATCATAGTTTTTATCTATTCTAGCTGTTTTTTTCTTTAGCACTTTGAATAAGTATTTCTTATGTCTTCTGGATTTCACAGTTTCTGAGAAGTCAGTTTTTTTGCTTCATATACTTTGAAGTTCTGTTATTATGTGCATAAAAGTTAGGATGGTTATGTCCTCTTGAAGAATTAATTCTTTTATTGTTATGAAATGATCTTTATGCCTGGTACTATTCTTTGCTCTGAAATCTACTTTGTTTTATATTAAAAGAATCATTCCAATTTTCTTTTGATTACTGTTAGCCTATCTCTTTCTATCTGTTTACTTTTAACCGACCTGTGTCCTTATAATTATAAAGTGGGATTCTTGTAGGCAGCCTATAGTTGGGTCTTGCTTTATTTTTAAACCAATATGAGAATTTCTGCCTTTTATTTTCTGCCTTTAGATTATTTACATGTAATGTGATTATTGTTCCTTCAAATACTTTTAGGCACAGTTCTTACCCCAGCCCCGGGTAGTTTTCTCAAATGCATGTACTGATCCTTAATCAGCTAAAGATCCGAGATGATACTCTATAGACCTCTGGAATTCTCAGTCTGTGCAGTGCTGTCCTCTTTGGTACTATGTTCTGCAAACTCCAGCTGTGTTGGTCTTCTCAGACTTTCAGCTTCAGAGAAGCTCTACCTGGGTTATCCTTCCCTGTGCCACAGCATAATATCTCTCTCCAGGCAGTAATATGGACAACCGTAGGGCTCACTTTTTTTTATTTTCAAACTTTTGGGAATTACTATTCTATACTAAATGATGTCCGTATTTTGTCTGGACTTTTTGTGGTTTCATGTGGAAGGGTAGATCCAACTTTTGTGACTCTATCTCAGTCAGAAATGGAAGTCCTAGTTAGTGTAAATTTAAGAGAAAAAACACAAACATAGGCAGTCCGGTTGTCAGGTCTGTTATTTTTTTAAAAAAAAATTTAAAGTAATCTCTCATTGTATTTTTAGATTTACTTCTTTTTTGTGATATAATGTAAATACTATGCCGTACACAAAACAATGTACAGCTTGATAAATTTTACATATGTATAAACATAGGAAAACACCAGGATCAAGATATAGATCATTTCTATTACCCTAGAAGTTCTTTCCCACCCCTTCCCAGTTAGTACCCACCATCCCTGCCCTGCAGAATTAGCACTATTTTAACTTCAGTCACCATAAAACACTTTTACGGTGTTCAAACTTCATATGAATGGAATTATATATTGTGTACATTTTTGTGCATGGCATCTTTCACCCATAATGGTTTTGAGATCTATCTATGTTGTGTATATCAGTAATTCATTCACTTTTTATTGCTATGTAGCATTCTAGCATATGAGTATGTAATGATTTATTTATCCATTTTCCTGTTGATGGGTATTTGGATTGTTTCCAGTTTGGGATTTTCTGAATAATTTTGTTATGAATATTCTTGTAGTCAGCTATTATTGTAGTAATGTTTTTCTGGGTGAATCAAGAAAAGGAACAAGAAATTAGTAATTGGTAATAAGTTATTCCATTTAGAATAATTTACTCTGAAATATCTATTTATAGGGCATTTCTGCATTTCTCCATTACAATCATCACTTACATTGTACACAAAGACGATCCAAATTATTACACATTTTGAACTTATCTCCAAAGAAAGATTTTTTTAAAATGATAATTAGCACATCCCATCATGGTAACTCTAATATGATCTGAGTTAATTAGTGAAATTAACATTTTATTAATACTATAGGCTAACCTTTGCTGATCACTTATTAGGTACTGTTAAAGATGTTTTATTTTCACAACAATCTTAAGAAGTAGAAAATATTATTCTCATGTAACTTGTGAAATAACTGAGACTGACATATACTAAGTGAGTTGTCCTAGATCACACAGCTGAGTAGTGTTTCTGGAATTTGAATCCACGTGTTGGTCTGGCTTCAGTGCCTGAAATTTCTTTATTAAAGAATTACTGGAGTGCGTGGGTGGCTCAGTAGGTTAAGCATCTGACTTCAGCTCAGGTCATGATCCCAGGGTCCTGGGATCAAGTCCCACATCAGGCTCCCTGCTCAGTGGGGAGCCTGCTTCTCCCCCGCCCTCTGCCACTCGTCCTGCTTGTGCTCTCTCTTTGTCTCACATACATACATAAATAAAATACTTAAAAAATAAATAAATTATTACTGATAGGAGCTGCTGGTAGAAGAGGGATAACTGATTTATATGTATTTGCTGAACTTTCTTGATTATTAGTATATTCTATTACTATGATTTTTGATTACTGAGTTAGTACTTTTAAGTATAGAACATACCATATTTCAAAATTCATGTTTCAGCAATGAGATTATGTCAATAAAAAAAGTTACACACTTGCTCACAAAGCAGTTCTTTTTAGTGGTCCAGAGATTGTGATATATTGATGTCAGTCTTTAATAGCATTTATGCATCTTCAGTCAGGCTATGTTGGTCTAAATCAGTCTTGATTATGACATCTTCAGGCATCATCAACACCCACAATGAATCCCTCTTAACCAAATGATTTTTTATGAGGAAAAAGTAATAAACCAATTTTATTTCTCAAAGACTTTTCAGCTTTATAAAATGACTAATTTTAGTTCCTATGAAATTATTAAACATTTCTCTATGAAAACCATTTAATATTGTGGTCTTGTTCTTTCAATTTAATCATTAGTTTACTGTAACAATAATCTAATAATTATGAAGAATAGATAGGAAGGTGAGAACACACTAATTTCTTATGACACTAGCAGCCTGATGATTATAGAAATGGCAAATGAAGCTCTTATGATGCAGGAAGTCCATTACTAGGATATAGTAGGATATAGTTCATAAAGACATTTATTTAAACTGCAGCTGTTAGTCAAAATGCTTCTATCAGCATTCAAGCATGTGTTTTCCAAGGTTATGTTTAGGCCATTTAAGTGTTCTCTGGGTGGGGGGGGGGGCTTAAATTACAAATGCCTAAGCTGATCTTGAAGAACAGACTCACACAAATAAATTCAATATAAGTTGGTTTGAGCTTTATGCCAAAAAGACGTGTTAATGGTTTGGTGGATTGGTAAGACAATAATTTAAGATTATCATTGATTTAGGCAATGATCAAGCACCTAAACTGAACATAGATGAGTAAGAATCATAAAGCAAATTTAGTAAGTGAATGTAAATTTAGAATGAAATAATATTTCTATTTAAGGATCCTTTCTTCCAAAGAGAGATAAAGGTGGGAAATAATAAGAGGTAAAAAAAGGTGGACATGGCATGAAGAGTTCTAGGCCTACAAAGAAGGGTGGTGTGAACCAGTAGAGAGGGGGTTGGATGGAAGACTTAGGGTAGCTGGATTTGAGTACTGTTGTCTCTGCCTCCTACCACTGTGTGGTCCTAGTATGTTGCATGAGTTGTCTGACATCTAGTTTCCACATCCACAGAGGAGAAGAGTATAGTAAATAAGTCCTAAAGACCCTCTAGTTTTGACCCAGGGGCTGATTTTCCTAATTCTTGGGAACACAGGTCAGAACTGTTGTCCTTGAGGATAAAGGAACATATCTAGTTCTTTAGTGTGGGGGGGAAAATAGGCTTTTCCTACATATAAGGAAGAAAAACTATGAGGATCGTTCCAAACATATCTTTGTGTCGGATTGATTAGCCTACGCCATCTACATGGTAGCAACTGGACAATAGGTCTTATATTACCTGGTACACTTGTAAATTACAGTTGCCAAATTTCTTGAAGCCATTTGCTATTGACCTTGTGGAAACAGACCTTACCTTAGTTAATAGGTTCTGAGTAAGCTATTGCTGGGCGTTATGTTACAAGTCCATATTTAATTAAGAATATTTATAAGAAGAATGTTTTAAAAATAATAGTTTTGCCACATTAAAAAAGGATAGAAAATCATATGACCAATTCAATAGATGCAAAAAAAAAAAAGCATTTGACAAATATTCAACATCCAAAAACTTTCAATAAAGCAGGTATAGAGGGAACATAGCTCAACAAAATACAGGCTTTTATGATAAGCCCATAGCAAACATCATATTTAATGGTGAAAAACTGAAAACTTTTCATCTAGGATTAGGACAAAAATGTCCACTCTCACCACTTATATTCAGCATAGTACTGGAAGCCCTAGCCAGAGCAATTCAGCAAGAAAACCAAACCAAACCAAACCAAACCAAACCAAACCAAAACAACATTCACCTTGGAAAGGAAGAAGCAAAACTGTCACTATTTGCAAATGACATATATTAGAGAGAACCCTAAAGACTCCATCAAAGAGCTGTTAGAACTAATAACTTCAGTAAAGTTGAAGGATACAAGATCAATACACAAAGATCTGTTGCATTTCTCTACACTAATAAGAAACTATAGAAAGAGAAGTAAAGAAAATTCCATTTACAGTTACATCAAAATGAATAAAATACCAGAGGTAAAAACCAATATATTGAAAATATTATAAAACATTGATGAAAGAAACTGAAGAAGGTACAAGTAAATGGAGAAATAGTCTGTGCTTATGAGTTGGGAGAATCAATATTGTTAAAATGTCCATACGACTCAAAGCAGTCTATAGAGTAAATGAAATTCCTATCAAAATACCAATGGCATTCTCCAGAAATCTAGAATAAATAATCCTAAAATCTGTATGGAAGCACAAAAGACCCCAGATATCCAAAGCAATCTTGAGAAAGAAGAACAAAGGTGAGAAACATAGGTGAAGGAGATTTAAAGGATAAAGAAGATTCTGGAAGATGCTGCAGAGCCTCAAAATAAAAAATAAAAATAAAAAAAGAATAAAGCAGAAGAAGAAGAAAAAAACTTGAAGTTTGATTAATCCGGAGACTGTGAGGTCCTGGGAATATTAATTTATGGAGCTAACACTCATGGTAGGTTGAGGTCTACTGAAGTAGTAGTAAGTACTGAGGCAGTATAATGACAGTTTTTTCTGAACACTGTTGACGTACATTCCTATGATCTGACTCAGATGATCCTTCCATCAGAAAATACATATAGCATATTTTATTCTGGCCTAACAAATGTTATCAACAGATTTGTGTACTCTTTGAGCGGTTTCCCCAAGATCATTTTTATCAGAGTATTTTTTGCATGATTAGTGATCTCACTTGACAATTGTTTTCCATTATATTGCTTTGTGTTGTCAGTTACTTGGAGAGGCTCCAATTTTTCTTCTTGTATTTAATACCATTTGTGGCTATGAGACCTGAGTCTACCAAAAGTTCTTGACCAGTTTTATTGTTGACATGTATGCACCATCCTTATCAGTAATTAGGAAAACAAAGGTAAAAAAACAAAAACCAAAAAAGTTTTCCTGTTAGTGAATCTGAGGTATATAAAAACTAAAATAAGCTTTGTATAAAAAGAGGGTTTTTTTTCTTCTTTAATCAAAATGGCAAGATGTAACTTTATTAACTAAAAGAGTATTTATTGAGAATCAACCATATGGGCCACGCATTGTTCTAGAAGCAGAGAATATAGCAGTGAACCATTTCAGATAAGGATTCAGCTCTCTTAAAGTATACATGATAGTGTAGTTTCCGTCATTTGTTAAAATACAAAAAAAATAATAATATAGTCTCAAATAGTAATAAAGGCAAAGAATATCTAATCACTAAATAGGAGCATTGGCACTTTCAGATAAGAGCAATCAGGGAAAGATTGTTTGAGGCGGTGACTGAACTGAGACCTAAGTGAAAAGAAGTGAGGTAAGGCAAGGCCAGAGGTAGTCTTTCCGGGAGAGGATACAGCAGGCATAAAGACCTGGAAGCAGGAGAGAGCTTGAGGTGTGAAAGAAGGTCAAGATAGCTACAGTATAGAGAGCAAATGCAGAGCATTGATCTCTGAAACTATAAAATAGAGATTATAACACAGAGTCACAGAGTTGTTAAAAGAATGGGAGCATACCTACCGTGTGTCAATTCTATGCTGTGAACTGCAAATATATTCTATTGGCCAGTGCATGAAAAAGACCTGATATATCCAGTATATGATTTTTATAATTCTGTTATTTTACTCTTGAGTAAGTGAACAGTTTATAGTTACACTTTGCAAAATACATTTTCTTTAATTTTTTAAGTGATGTATAACATTTCTGGCCAGAATTTTATATATCTGGTCATTTGCCAGTGACTGTACCATTATCTCTTTATGGCTGATCCTGAATAATAAGGTAATTATTGTTGAGACTGGTTGTAAAAACCAAGTCAGCTGCTCAGAATCTGAAAGTACCCTTGTCAATGGAAGTTGCTACTTAGGAATAGTCTTCCTTGAAAATTTAAATGATAATGGATAATGGATAAGTATTTGAAGGATTGCAGTGTATCTTAAGTCTATAGTGAAACAGTTATATTCTGGGCAATGTATCCTAAGTCTATAGTGAAATAGAGTTATATCCTGAGAGTTCATATCATTGTAGAGCATGTTATTTTAATGCATTCGGAGTTGCATTATATCAACCTAGAATTGTAATAGCTTCGAGGCAGAAGGTACTTTAGAGATTACCTAGTCTATTAATTTTATACTTCACAAACGATACTCCAAAGATTTCATGAGATATTAACAAGCATTACACAACACACACACACACACACACACACACACACACACACACAGAGAATTAAAAAGGATTTTAAGTTTTGTGGCTTTCTTTTCCTGTAGTTCTCAGAACTTTCATATGCTAATACACATGTGCATTCCCAAATCAAAAATATGATTTGTAGTATTTCTCAAACTTATTTAACTAATTACCTTATCCTCACTCCCAACCCATGGAACATTTTAAAATATCTCATTTTACTAGCATTTCATGGAACACAATTTGGGAAAAGGTGTTTTCTCTTTCTATACAAAGCAGGAATCTTCCTATAAGCATCCTTTATATGTGACTGTTCAACTTTGGTTTGATAATTCTAGTAATGAAGATCTTCCAACCCAACATGTCCAGATCTTTCCTTGCAACTAGTACCCACTTCTTTTAGTTCAGTTTTTAATAAGCATAACAATAACTAACATTTTTGAGCACTTATTATTGCTAGAAACTTACAGAAACACTTTATATGTGTTAGTTCATTGAATGACAAACTTCTGAGGTAATGTACTACTATTGTCCTCATCTACAGATAAGGAATCAGATACATCGAAGTTAAATATCTTGCCTAAGGACATGACTAGTAAATAGGAGGTTCAAGATTCAAACAGAGGCACTCTGGCTCCAGGGTTCAAGTTCATAACCACTATTGTGGAAAAAATCTAGTCTAGTCTAGAGCCTTTTGAGTTTTAGCAATGTAGTTCAACGTAATTCATATAGCTCAAGTCCATGTTGCTTATATGAGTTTTTTCTCAGTCTTACATACTAGGTCTAGCACTTCTCTACGTGACAGCTTTATTATCTCTTCTCGAAGTCTCTCTTTCAAGTTAATCATCCCTAGTTCTTTCAACCCTTCTTCAAAATGATGTACTTTCCCAATCTGCCTCCCTAGTCTAGTGTTCAAGTTTGACAAATTTCCTCTTAAATTCTCTTTCTGATATTTTTGAATTAAAAAAAAAAAAAGTAGAATGTAAGCTTTGGAATCTGAGCCAGACAAGATGCTTGCCCACTGCTTCATTAACTTGTATTGACAGAGCTCAGATTTCCTCTCTTGTAAAACTGGGACTCTGATATGTATTTTACATATTGGCTGTGAGGATTAAATGGGATAATGTATATTTAGGGCATATTTATTGGGTCTGGCGCAGGGTAGGCAGTGCAATAAATGTTGATTCTTTCTTCTTTTCCTTTGGTGATGCCAATCTGGGTCATACATGTGGGCTCCTGGCCAGGTTTTATTTTTACTCTGCTCTACCCATCATCCTTTCCAGTTCAGTGTCTTTCCTGAAAGATGAATGCATTTCCTGATCTTTTGCTCAGAGATTCCTTCACTTTATAATGACCTTTTTTTTCTCTTGTCCCCAAAACATGGAGGACCAAAATGCTGGCAGTGTGTAGGCTGAATAATGACCCCCGCAAGAGGTCCACATCTAAATCTTCAGAACCTGTGAAAATTCTACTTTATGTGACTAAGTGACTTTGCGTGTCATTAAATTTAGAATTTTGAGATGGAGAGATTATCCTGGATTATCTGAATGGGTCAGTGCAATTTAGAGGGTCCTCAAAAGAGGAAGACAGTAAAGTTAGATTTCAAGAGAGGATGTATGGATGGAAGCAGAACTCAAAAATTAGGGTGACATGCATTGAAGGGGTCATGAACCAACCCCTTCTAGAAGCTGAAAAAGGCCAGCAAACTAGTTTTCACTAAAGCCTCCAGGAGGAATGTAGCCCTGTGGATACATTTTAGACTTCTGACCTTCAGAGATGTAAGATAATAAAGTGTGCTAATCCACTCAGCTTGTGGTAATTTTTTACAGCAGCAGTCACAAACTTACACACTGTATGACCATATGGCAGTTAACTCTTTTAAGGCTCAGTTTCTTGTCAGGATTGTTGGGAAGCTTGAATATAATGCACAGAAAAATTCTCTACAAAGTTCCTAGTACATAATAAACACTTACTAAGTGATAGAAGCAGTAATAGAGAGAATAGTGGAAGCATTAACACTTTTGCTATTAATTGGACCCATATGTAAGCCCAGCATCACCAAAATTTGAGACCAGCAGTCTTTATGTAACATTATTATATCTTCTGGTTTCACTCATTTAAAATATGAGTCCTATGTTATCTCTTTGCTTAAAACACTCTTAATAGCTTTCCCCATCTCAATTAGAATAATATTTAAGACATAGCATGGTTTATAAGGCCCTACAAAATTTGCCCTCTGTCTGTATCTATAGCTGCATGTTAGTCCTCTCTGCTCCAACCACTCTCAATTTTCTTATCTCAGGGACTTCTGATCACTGAGATCAGCCCAAACATCTCATCTTCAGAAATGCCTTCTCTGATTGCACCAGCTTGTGTTGCCCAGCAACTGTGCGCTCTTTCTCATAGTCCCATTTCTTTGACTTCATCACACTTCTCTTTATCTCAAATTGCAATATATCTGCCTGTGTTTACCTGTTTACCATCCACCTGCCCTGCTTTATTCATCATGTAAGTTCTGTGAATGCAGGAAATTGTCTATCTTGTTCACTACTGTAGGTCCCTATACTTTGCCAGAAACCTGGGGTATCCAAAAATAAATAAAGCATGAGTAATAGCTAGCTGCTAGTTCTTGTGACAGTTCTATTCTACTGAATACCGGATTTCTGCATGGTAGTCATTTCCCTGTACGTGGCTTGAGAGAAACTCTCCCGCCTGTTGATGGTTGAGATCTCTCAACATCAACTGAAAACCCTTATGTGACTTTATATAATCTCCCAAGTCCTGGATTTTCACTCTACTTTATCTTTAATTTATTAAGCCCTGTATCTTAAGGGCTGAAATTCCAGCTACCATGTTCTTGGCAATATGTCTTGCTCCAAAGTGCCCGTTGACTGTTTACAAGTAAAATGTCTGTTCATTTCAAATAACCTAAACCAGTTGTACTGTTTAAAAATTGCAGGGAGTAGTTGCCCTACAGTTTACAGTAGTCATCATCACTCTCTATATTCAGGTATTATTATACCATTTCACATGTAGTGTAAGAATCTCATGACAATATATTTCCAAATTCTTTGACTTTTTTTTTGCTATTATCGCGTACATTTTATTTTAACTTATTTTATAAGTTCCACAATAGAATATTAATATTATTACTTTAGAGAGTTAATTATTTTGTTGCAATTAAAAATAAGAAAAACAATTTTTATTTACCTTTGCTCCTTTTTTAGTGATCTTTATTTCTTTGTGTACACCCAAGTTCTGATCTAATATTATACTCTCTGCCAGAAAGAACATCCTTAACATTTCTTTTTGTGCAAGTCTCCTGGCAATGAAATATTTCTAGGATTTTGTTTTCCTGAAACATTTATTTTTGCTTTCAGTTTTTGAAAGATATTTTCACAAGGTTTAGGTTTCTGGGTTGATAGAGATTTTTTTTCAACAACTTAAAGATGTCACTCCATTGTCTTTTGCTTTGCATTGTTGCTGGCAAGTAGTCTGCTTTATTTCTTATCTTTGTTTTTTGTTTGTAATATGTCCTTTTTTTTTTTCTTGTCTTCCTTCAAGATTTTCTCTTTATGGGTCGCTGCAGTTTGACTATCATATGTTATGTGTCTTGTGTTTTGTGTTATTTTTATTTTGTTTTGTTTTAAATTTAGTCCTTCTTGCAGTTCTCTTAAGTTTCTTGGATTTGTGGTTGGGCGTAGTAGGGCCTTTGTCTCTTTAAATATTTCTTCTCTCTGTTCTTGCTCATCTTTTTGATAACTCCAGTTGTACATATATTAGACTACTCGACATCATCCAACAGTGTGATGCTCTGTTCTATGTTTTTTCACTCTTTTCTATCCTTTTTGCTTCAGTTAGAATAATTTATATTGATCCATCTTCAGGTTCAATGATTCTTAATTCACGTCAAGTCAACTGATGAGCCATGATAGGTCTCATCTCTTTTCTAAAAGTCCTCATCTGCTTATGTGTGATGTTTGCCTTCTCCACTTGAGCTTTTAACATATTTATCAGTTATTTTGCAGTTCCTAATATGATGGTTTGAACATCTGGGCCATCTCTGAGAGTGGTTCCATTTATGGGTTTTATTATCTCTTGATGATATTTCGCTTTTTTTCCTTACTGGTATTTCTTACAATTTTTACTTGACTACAAAACGTCAAGTATAAAACAGTTGAAATCGATATAAATATTATTTATACCCAGAAATGGGCAGATGTGTTCTTCTTGTATCAGGTCAGTGGTGTAGGGAATTAGGTCAATCCACTTAGTGGTTGTGATGAACTTGGTGTTTTATTCTGTTCAGGCTGCTATAACAGAAATGCCATAAAAATGGCGGGGGGGGGGGGCGTGTATAAACAACAGAAATTTGTTTGTCACAGTTTCAGAGGCTGGCAACTCCATGATCAAAGTGCTAGCAGATTTGGTGTTGTTGAGAGTCTACCTCCTGGGTCATCATTAGTGTTTTCTTATTGTGTCCTCACATGGCAGAAGGGGCAAAGGATCTCTCTGGGGTCTCTTTTATAGGTGCACTAATCCTATTCAGGAGGACTCTGCCCTTGCGATCTAATCAACTCCCAAAGGTTCTACATCCAAACACTATCACATCAAGGATTAGGATTTCAACATAGGAATTTGGGGAGGAATCAGTCAGTCCATAGCCTTTGGGTTTCTCTCTCTCTCTCTCTTTTTCTCCCCTCTAGTTACAGGCTACCATTCCTTGCGCATAGAGTGAGGGCTGTGCTGCCAGAGGGCATTCTGAGGGTCTGTATTCCACTCTCAGCTGGCAGCCATTTCTGTATCCTTGCATGGGGTTTTTTTCCATGCTGTGGCCCCTCACCCAGTGTAGACTGCCATTGTTTGTCACTCACTGGGGGAATGGTCATAGGTTTCTGTTGTCCTGATCCTAAAAGGCCCTGTGCACCTGGATTTTGAGTTTGGGCTTTCTCAGTATTCCTGCTTCTACTTCTCATGGCAGTCAAATGCTACCTTATTTCTGTGGTTAATCTTGGGCAAACGTTTTCCGCCCTTTCCTAAGTGTTAACAGGTTACCTCTGCTTGATACTGAAACAGTATCCTTGGGACTGGATGCTTTTCTGCACTTCTGGAAAGCATAGATATTTTTTCTACTTTAGCCTTGACCACAATAGGTCCTTTTTTGTCCCTTAAAGACAACAGGTTCTGTTCCACCTTTAATGGTTTCAAGGCTTTGCTTAAAGTGAGAGAGGGGGTCAGTCATCTGCTAATCACCCCCAGGTCTGTTATGCCTAAGGATTCTCTCTGAATTGCTTTGCTCCATTTTTTTTTCTCATGAGCACCCAGTAGAGGTTCATGAAAAAAAACAAAATAAAAAAAAAATCCAGAAACCAACAAAAATAAAACAGGAACTTGCTAGTGAGTACAAGAAACCAACAATGTCTGGAGTCCTCAGCTCTTCCAGATGAACACATCAGCCCATACTGTCCAACTATTTGTGAAAACTGTACCTGATTTCCCCTAATCTCACATAAGTTTGATGACTACTCTTGACTCCCATAGTTTCTCACAGGTGAAGCACTCCACATGTTCTGTTTGTCTTTGGAGAAGTTCATCCCTCTTGGGAGTCCTACCAACTTCGTTTCCCTGCCTATTAGCTCTTTGTTTGGTCAACTAAAATTATGATTTTGTAGTTTCTACCTTATCATTGTTAAGGATTAAATAACACCTTTTTCCAGCTTTCTGCATACTAAGCAGGGGGTGAACTCATTGAATTTTAAGGCTGGTTCTACCATCATGGAAATCAATCTCCCTTATTCATGGCTCTGGCTTCTTCTCCTCAGAGGCTTCCTCTAGATCTTACGTGCCCCATGTCAGTTACTTTCACAGTTGAAAATACTTCTATTCTAAAGAGATAGGGCTCATTGATCAGCTCACAAGACTGTAGTTTCCATTTGCAGGATGCTTCAGCTTTCAGGATAAAGACAATATAGTGTTTAGACTGTTGCAACATGCTTCTTCTTCAGACTCCCTTTGTAGATTCATTATTCAAGTATTCAAAGTCAGTGGTTTTTCATAATCACATCATCATAAGTTTAACAGAGCAATATATTTTTTTCTGGTAAAAGAAAAAACTACATTAAATGAAGACTGATATGATTCTCAGTAAAGGAAACGGGTGCTTTATAATTGAATACGATAATTTAAGGGTGAAGTTTTTTTTTTTTTAAAGATTGGTTATGATTATATGATTTTTAAAAGCATTTTTTAAAGTATTACTTTTGTCATTTAGACCAGGAATTGGTACCCAGTAGTGAGAGCCAAATTTAGGAAAAATGAAAGCTAGGAGGTTATGTCTATTTGGGTCAGAGTCATTACAAGTTTAGAGGTAACAGGTAAAAATAAATCCAATGTCTCAGGAGGGATATAATTTAAAGTAATAATTTAAAAGCATTAACCAGAAAAACTGGCTTTCTTTGACTAGGAAGGAATTAAAATAAGGCCAAGACCGCAAATGAATACTGCTTTTATTGCAAAAGTACACAGAGATAAACTCATCCCTTGAGGGGTGTTCCCCAACTGTATGAAGGGATTGTATGGAACAAAGGAGTCTTAATAATAATGAGCAATAATCGGCTCTTACAACTGACCTTTCCCATGAAATCCCCTAAGGACTTAATGCACTTTGAATATTATACCAATCTGAAATAGTAAAGAGGATTGTTAGGCACAGAAAGTATTTCGGATATTGGTAGGCCCCATAAACTGTGACAGAATTTTTAAAGGCTATCGGGGGATTACAAAGTGAAGTATTGCCTTCAAGTATTGGGTAGGTAACATAAATGAGCACAGCTGACCTGCTGTAAGATGATAGGAAGTGGTGAGGTTTGAGTGCCCTGTGTAAAAATTTTCAAATATAAATTGTAAAAATTGTTTCAGCCAAATGAAATAAGCCTTTGGACTATATAGGTCCCCGTTCCTCACCATGCCCTCCACAATGACGTTTTACCAGTAAGGTAACCCAAATGGTCAGTTTCATAACTTGAATCTACATATTTAACTATGTCACATAACAAACTCTTCTATGACGTATTTACTTGCCAGCTGGAAATTGAGTCTAAATGCTTAGATTTCCCTAGACATCTTTTGCAGCTAAGAGTACAATGATACCCAAAAATCTCCTTTGGATTTAATAAATTGTCAAAGCCCTACCGAGGTAGTACTCCTCAAATCAGAACAGCATTCATCGTCTAAAGGACGTTTATCTGGCTCACATTGGATCTGTGAATGAGGCAACAAGTTCCTTTCTGCAAGGCTAAGTCAGGTAGTCACGAAGAAAGATGAGTAAAGCAAAGACAAGTCTTTTTTCTCTTCTGTTCTTTGGAAAACTTTGGCCCAAGAGGACATGTTTTATCTTACAAGTGTGGTTGTTTAACGTGCTATAGAATTACGGGCAATATGACTTGCTTACTGATTTGGCAAAGCGTACGGCACATTTCTATCTACAGGAAGAAAAGCAGCTAAAATCAAGTAAAATAAAGTGTAGAGAAGAAAATGTCTAGACATAGACAAACCAGGTCAATTCTGTGGCCAGAAGGAATAAAATGTTTTGCCCAGTCTTTTGGGAGACTAACCACAGTTCCTGGGTTTGGGTAGGTGTGTGAGACTGAAAGCTGTATTTCGTAGAATCCCATTCCGACGGATGCACTGTAAGAAGGTGACATACTTGCCTCATTTGCTGTAATCAGTATCCAAGAAGGCAAAACTCAGAGGCTGCTTTTATTATTTATAAACACAAGATTGTTTTCTGGGACTTCAGCTGCATGAATTCCAGTAGTGTAGAAATAAGTAATTAAGAGTTGTGTAGTGGGAAATCCTTACAGATGTTCTGATATTTTTCTTAACTGAAATCCATGGGTATGCAGGATTACATAATTGATGGATCACTCTGATTTAGTCCCTTGGGGTCTGAGTTGATTTTTACAACCATAAAAGTTGGTTCTATTATTTGTTACGGCTGAGTTTTAAAGCTTCTTATTATTTGTGCTCCTTTTGAAGCCCCCCTCCAATTTTTTATAGAACTCTATACTGACTTAATTTGATTTTAACATAATGTTAGTTAAACATGTTCAAATATAAAACAGATAAAAACCCCACATAATAGGTCTTATATAAATATAAAATCCAAGTAAATGTACTGATTCAATATAGTAAAAAATGATGAACATAATAAAATTTAAACAAAAGTATAAGAAATGATATTGCTTTGCTGACATGACATTTCTGGTTGAAATATGAAGAGTACTGATTACATCATCATCCAGCATTTAACACTACTGTGTACCCTGTGTTGACTCAATTTCCCACAGCTTTTTCTACCCCAAACTAAAATTTATGCTAGAGCACTTTACAGAGCCCTCAGCATCTGTTCACACTCTGTAGTCTGAGAACTGCTGGCACATAGGCTATGGTGCTTGCTCAGTGCTTTACACTAATTGTGACACATTTTCAAAGACCCCATGTAAATAAATGAAGGGAAAAGTAAAGCAAATAGAGATTGCATTTATAGAAGAGCAAAATATTACAATAATAAAAAGTGCTTATGGAAACTTTTTTTTAAATATAGAATTTTCCCATGAGAGTCGAACTATTGAAATGATTGCTTGTCCTCCCTTCTATACAAGTTATTATTTTTTTCTTGTAATCATTTTGCTAGTTTTTAGAGAATGGTCTCATGGGAAGCTGCTCTGAAGTAATTTTTCAGTCACTCAGCTTATCCCCAGTGGGAAGTTGCTGGCAGCCATGTTGGCGAAAGACCAATTCATCATGAGAGAGGAAAGCTGAGGTCAGTGGGTGGGCTCCAAGCCTGCATTGATTGCTCAGTCCCAGGAAGATCATCCAGGGAAATCACTTGTCAATTTTGGGAGCTGGGAAGAATACATCTTGAGATCTTACCTTAGTTTACCTCCTTCTATTATTCTAGCTTTGGTTGATGTTACAGCTTGTTGGGGATTAAAGACTATTCCTATTTTGTAATGCTTCCTAAGAATTGGATGAAGGATTATACACTTAGCATTTTACTCTTTCATCCATTCAGTGGATTCTTTAGAAGGTAGCCCCACCCAGAGTCTACATTTGTGTTATGTGTTGTGACTATTAATCAGAAAGTTGAGGCCTATTCTGACTGATACCCACTTCTGTGGCTTTTGTCTAGGTTCACTGCCCAAGACAAAGTCTGGAGACCCCCTATGGTTACTATTGTTACATCCTTTCTTAAATAATGTTAAAATGCCTTCCAGAATATAGAATATACTATATTTTTTCCTATGGTGTTGAAAGTATTTTCTTTTTGATAATTTAATGGTTATTTGATAAATAAGGAGAATGGTGACCTCTGGCCCTTAAAATCTGTCCATGTTTTGCCATCTGTCTAGAGTCAAAATTATGCAACTCACAAATTTTAGAATGAACTTAACTATAGACATTTCTCTTCAATATCATCAAACAATTTTCATGTGCTTCAGCTTATCTTTTTTCTCATTACCATTAAATTACCATCTACTTATCAAAATGTACTGTTACAGTGCACTAGGAAGAAAATATATATGTTTCTTCAAATATAACGTTACTGGAAGTGAGAAAATGTTCTATCTATGCAGAATTTGGCACAGCAATTTTCACAGAGATATTCCTCTCCTTACATGTGACTTCTAAAAGGCTTCTTAAGAACATTCTCTTCTGACTACATCCCTTTTAAGAGAAGAGCTGGCTATCTTTGAACAAACCCTACAAAGTAGTCTTTCTTTCAAAATGTATTGCCCTGGAATTAAAGAAAAATCTTTAACCCTTAAATTAAAGGGGTTTCTTGGATAGCAGGATTTTTTATTTAATCTCTGCATGGACTGAAACAATGCAATAAATTAAATATTGTTCCTGGAATGTCTGAAAATACTCCTGTGCCACTGCTCCCTTTATCAACTAGGGTTTGCCTCATTGTTCTAAGTCACTCTTTGTTAGTAAGTACACACTAGATCTGGTAAGTTAAAGAGGGTATGTACTTGTCAAATTATATAAGGATGTGTTACTGGGGATACCCCTATTGCTGAATAAATTGAATAAAAACACTTAAAATGCAAAAGGGGGACAATGATATCATAAGTTTTTGTTTATTTATCATACTAAGACTTACTCTCAAGTGAGACTTTCTTTAAAAATTGCATTAATGAGCAAGAACCATATGGCTTGAGATGGAGATATTGCAAGAGTGGCATAAATCCAGCTGTCCATTTCCAGCACATAAGCATATTTTATTTGCTGTTTAATTGTTTCTAGTAAAAGAATTTGCTTATGTGCTAAGTATACACAAAATATTTCATTTTCTTTTTATATGGTTAATAATGGATAGTCCATCATCATTATTATTTCACATTTACACAGCACCTTTCCTTTGGGTAATTCATATAATTTATAACCAAATCACAAGACCATTTATGTAAATATTTTGCATGCCTATTTAACGATCTTGTAGCTTGCCATGTGTTTACATTCATGGAGTCACAAATAATTTATAGGGGGTCAGTTGTAATGAAATGGATTTTATTGCTTTAATTTTCTGTTTATTCAATCTGTGGAACTGGGGAGTATAGGCATGGGGGAACTAAATAATGGGGGGAAATGTAACATGTCAACCTCAATTTTCTGCCAGTTGTGTGAAATATATCTGTTGGGGACAGGGACCAAAGGAAGAGGACCTTTTTTTTTTTTTCCCCTCTGAGTGAATATAATGAATTAATGTAATACCTGTTTTACTTTTTAAGCCCCCAAACATTTCAAATGATCTTTTTAACCACCTTGTAAACCAAGGTAATAATAACATTTTGTCTTACTCCAAACATGCAAAAATCCCTTATAGAGGGCCACTATGTGTCAGATACTTTATTAGGTATTGGAATTTGTCCTTACATCAGAACAAGGGTTAGTTCAGAACTTACAAACTCTCAGTCCATACATGGAGTCCAATCCATTGTAGACGTATAGTTTGGCTTGCAGAGTATTTTACAAACTTCTTTGAATTAGATGTAATGTTTAAAGGTTGGGATATTGCACACAATAATCTAGATTTAGAAAATCAGAATTGGCAATACTAGATTTAGGTTTCTTCCTAGCAGTGGTTTGCCGGGTCCCAGTAGCCTGGCCCCTTTTAGATAGGCTCACGTACTTTAGTTTCCCACCTCTTCTACGACTCCCTAACTGGAAATAGTTAATAGAGCATCATGTTTGAAACGAAAGAAGAGGAAAGAGCAGGAGATTAAGCTAGGGAAGTAAGCAGATATCAAACCTTGATGAACCTTGTAGAACATGTGAAGGAGTTCGAACTTTATTTTGTTGACAATGGGAAGCCTTTGACAGACTATAAATAAGGAAGTGTTGTGATTTTATTTATGTTTTAGAAAAAAAACACTCTGATAATAACATGAAGGATGGATGGAGGGATTGAGACTGGATGGAAAGAGACTAGATGAAGAGCCTGTTGCAACAATCTATGGAAGAATAATGGCAGTTTAAATAGAAAGCCAAATGGACAGGATTTTATGTTAAACTCAACATGTTGAGTGAGAGACAGGATAGAGTCTAAAATGAATGCCATTTATCATGTATGTGTGTGAGCCTAAGTGGATATGCCTACAGCTGAGATTATAGGTATACATACTATGAATTTAATCATGAAATATTAGTATTTTCCTATTTTATCCTATATTTATAAAAATGTGAAATTGCTTAGGTAGACACTATGGGTTCAATTAAATAAATAGTTATTGAAAATATTAAGTACATTTGTGATCTTAGTAAATGCCAATATGATGAGAAATGCAAGTAGAGTCCTGAGATATTTCTCCTCTCTAAAGTCCAAGACTGGAGATATATGATATGCAGTAGATGAAAAGGATGTGGGGGGACTCAAGTTGGACTATGGAGCCTACAGGCCCAAATGGTAGGAATGAAGGTTAGAGTACAGAAGGGAGATAGTTTTTATGGAATTTTCTATGTAAGAACATAATAAAGACACACTAAGGACTGTGGGTTTTGTGGCAATGACATCTCATATTTAGGTTTAAAATGTCCTTTTCTACTTTGTTTTCATTGCTCCATCTTATTATCAATCTATATATGCTTGAGAGACCAAAGCAGGCGATCCACGTGCAGGCATTGGAACCAAGGTGAGCTAAAGAGAGCAGTAGCTTCATTGAGAAGCAATTACAGAATGGCCAGAAGTGGTGGGGGCCTGGAGGTTCCCCAGAGCAATGATCTGGGAAGAGACATCTGATGAGGATGGCTTTTCAGAGAAAACAAACTTCCTCTTGAACAGAGTTCAGTGTGAATTATGACTGATTTGGATATTGAAGAAAAGAATACCTTAGAAAACTAGATACTTGGGCTTGGAGATTTCAGAATCGTCTTTCAAATTGTCTCTCCATTTTCATTAAAACTATCATCTTTCACATCCAGAAGACTTAAAATACCTAGCTTACTTTTTGCACTACTTTTCTGTTGATTCTTAACAAATTCCTTTAGGTTATACTTAAATAGTATCTTCTCAAATCTTTGAATCACTAATTAAGCTATTAAGGGAAAGACATTTTACTCACCTTTTCCCCTGCTTCAGTGTCAATACAAATACTGATGCCGGAGTTCAAATCTTGAATCAAAGTCTGCTTTTTAAATTATATATTACTTCTTCTCAATTGATTTGTTTTCCAAAACTCCCCAAATCTGCTTCTACCTTGTTTATGCCATGTGATGTCTAGCCATCTCCAGCTATCTCAACCGCAGAAACCCTCACTCTCCCAAACATTGCCCCTCTATTCATTTCCACTTTGCTACTTTGCTCTTGCCTATCCAGATGTCTGTAGTTCTCTTCCCTGATTAGTTGAGTCCTCCACTCACTGAAAGCTCAATTCCCACATCTCTCTCACCTACTAAATGTTACCTAGCTCCAATCTTGGACCCTAGGGAGGAGAAATAGCTCAGTGCTTTCTTTGCATTTCTTACCATAGTGGCACTTAGTAAAAGCCCGAATGTACCTAATATATTCAACAGCTATTTGTTTAATTGAATCCATAATGCCCACCCAGGCAATTTCACGTTTTATAAATAAAAAATGATAGCATAGAAAAATGCTAATATATCATGATTAAACTCATAGTATCCAAATCCATAATCTCAGGGATAGGTACTAAAACTAATAGATCAGTATCCTTTTGTTAATTCTATACTCACAGGCTTGATTGAAGGAGTTTAAATTATACCAGTGGATTTCACAATGGAATCACTATTTGGAGTAACAGAACTGAAACCATGAAATTAATTTTTGCCTTAATAGACTTCCTGATTCCACATTATCTTTCAAAAATATTTTCAATTCATTTTGTTCAAATGACAATTGAATATAGTAACTGTGAATTTCATTAGGATTCCTGTGTATTTCTCTTACTAGATACACATAATTTGTATGTACTTCTATCTAATGCCCATTTACCTAGTATATCATCATTAGCAAGTGTTTAATCTTAGACTATTTGTTTCTTACAAATCATGTTCATTTAAAGTTTCTCTACCCAGTATCCTTCTACTTCTTTTTCCACCAATCTTGGGTTATTTCCTGTTGCTTCAAAATCTTCCCATTTTGAAGTCTTGACTTAATTCATTCTTTCTCTATCAAGCCCACAGTGCTACCTTCCACTTCTATAGATTTCTCCCTCAGTGATCCTACATCCCTATAGTATGAATCACACAATTCAATGCAGGCTGATTAGTGTTTTACATAGTTGTCTATTTGTGTGAATATTCCTGTTTTATTTTTACTTTCTTAAACATCATAAGTACTTCTAAAACTTATACTTGGTTTGTATCCCTCACTTTCTCGATTTAAATGAAAATAATGGGTGCAATACAATTCTTACTGGCTGATTATTAATATAGTCTTAGATAATACAAATGCAATTTGCCATTGGTCAATGTTGAAAATAATTAGGAAGGTAGTAATGCTTCTAGGAAAAAGAAAAGGTGTCGTCATTATAGTGCATTATATAAATTACAGCGTTTAATCTGAAAGAAAAATAGTTGGTGATAATGGTACTACCCAGAAAAAGTACCCATTTACATTGTAAAAATTTCTATTATTTATCATATATTTTTGTTATATGTCACTAGTAATTAATTTACCCTTTATTTATTAATGGTGAGCTTTCTTTTTAACCCTTCTATTAATGTAAGTTACAGTATTCATTTCTGCAAATGGCCTAATCATCTATTTGAATTACTGGCCAACTCCACTGATCTTGTCTTATTTTGTTTACAAACCTGTTTTTAATCAATCTTCCGGATACTCAGCAGTCAGAAGGATTGTTACAATTCTCAGTTTAAAAGGATTTATAATATTCAATGTCTAGGTGTGAAATGTCAAAGAAAAACTTGAGAACAGAGTTTGGTGGCGGCAATTCAGTACTACTGCGTTTAAAAATAGATTACTTGAAATACAATATGAATATGACAACAGGAATCTGACATGAAATTCATAACATTCACCAATTCTATAATGACACAGTAATTGGAAGACTATCGAGACAAGTTCAGGACAGATCCTTAATTCAGTGTAAATAATACATTTTGATAATAATATAAACGTAGTATTTGAGAAACATCAAATGAAAGGATGCCATCTTTCCACTAGAGCACTAAAAATGTAATTGCAAGGGCTGAAGAATTAAAACTGGTAATAAATGAGTATTATGAGGTGTTGTATCCAACAGAGCAGGAAAGAAGCAGATTTTTGTGGCTTTTTTTAAAATTAGATGCATCTGAGATACAAATATGAACACATATAAGATAAAATTTGACTCTATTATATATCATCAAACTATACCTCTGCCATTTGTGAGAACATTAACATGAAAGAAGGTCTGTGGCTTCTAGAAAGGAATCAGAAGTATTGAACTAAAATTTGTCAACACAAAGCAACATGCAACTCAAAGATTCTTGACTCCAGTAGAAGACTCTCTGCCAGTTGCTATTGATATTTGGACCATTTGTAAAAGAAGGAGGTCTAAATTAGAGTAGTTTTATGGCTGCCAAGATTCTTATAACATAAAATATCTGTAATAAGTTCCAACAGCAGCCCTGCTTTGTGATAGAAGCTGTGAGGAAAGCAAAGGGACCACTATGTGCGATGTCTGTGTGTTGCTCTCACTCAGAGGAAAAAAACATACCCTTGTCAGAGGATTGGCTATAAGCGGTCTTTCTGTAATGACAGAAACTTGCATGGGGTGGTTTCTTAAGTCCTTCTCCTCAAGCGTTAGCGCCTTATGCAGCTTCTTCTGTGAGACATCCTGTGAGCTTAGTGCCTGGGCATAGATCTAATCTCTGAAGTCAATTTTCTAGTAAATATATATAATTATTCTTTTTTGAATAGCTTAGTTATTCAGAAATAGTCTAGGTTTATATTCCCATGAAATATGGTAAAGGCTACATTATACATCAAGTGTTCTAATGTGTGTCTTCTTTAGGATATTATTTTACGTAACACATAAACGAGCTGATGACTGGGGACTTTGTTTCCTCTGAGTAGTTGTTGCTTGGAAAAGAGACATATGGTTGCATGCATTTAAATTCTTCATTAAAAATGTTTACAGGAGGGAAAAAGTAATATAGTCTAAAATGGCAAACATTATAGAGGGTTGCAGAATTCAGCTCCAAAGAGTTTTATATCATTACTTTACTACTTAGAAATAAACATTATGCCTAAATAAGTTGTTTATACAAACTGCAAGTAACTCCCTTCCCTGAGTAAATATTTAGGTTGAAAGTATTCCTCAAACATTCGGTTATTCTAATTTGCATGGGGTACAGGGAGAGAGTGTATTTAATCATATAATTATACAGAATTTTAAAGAGGAAAACATGTTTTATTGGTGTTTTATTCTTCTAGCTGAAAAAAACATAGATTATTTCACTTTCTTAGTTCTGTGGTTAAATATGACAATATTGGTTATCAGCAATTAATTGTTTTGATTTTGGTTAAAATTTAAGTTTGATTAATGCCACATCTACTTAGTAGTCCCAGCTGGCAACACAGTGTTCATTCTGAAGTGGGTACGGGTGACTGCAGTATTCCTCTCCTATGTTCTGCCTGGTCCTCACCTGATCAGACAAAAGTCAAAATAATAAGAAAGAATGACTAAGACACATCAATAAGTAAACTAATTTGGTAGCTTTTAGGGATACTTAAGACCCACTTAATTTAAAAAAAGGGAGTAGTTTAAAATAAGCCAATTCATCTACAGGAGGATAACAAAAAGTGGTTGAAATACTGATTCATAAGAGAGGGAGGTGGCCTTGTTCTTTTTTTTCCCTTGAAAACAAACAAAACAGCTTTAGATAAAAATTCCTGGCACATGCTGAATAAGCATTTGGAGGAAATAAAGATGATGATAGGAAAATATGAAAAGGGACCTCTAGGGGTGCCTGGGTGGCTCAGTTGTTAAGCGTCTGCTGTCTGCTCAGGGTGTGATCCCAGGGTCCTGGGATCGAGCCCTGCATCAGGCTCCCTGGTCCGCTGGGAAGTCTCCTTTTTCCTCTCCCACTCCCCTGCTTGTGTTCCCTCTCTCACTGGCTGTCTTTCTCTCTGTCAAATAAATAAATAAAATCTTAAAAAAAAAAAAAGAAAAAGAAAAAAAAGAAAAGAAAAGGGACCTCTAATCTGGTTGAGTCTTAACTGACATTCATATTAGCAATGGGGATTAATAACAGTAAGTCTCTTCCCTCTTGGAATTTATGGTCCAGTGACAGTACCAAATCAAGAAACATTTATTGGTTTTCAGGGGCAGAAATTTAATCAAGGGTATGTCATCAATTTAAGTCCAATTTTTCCACTTACGTTACCTGTGCATATTCTTTAAAAATAATGGTTCACCCCTATGTTACCCTAGATATGGTTCCTTTTAGACTTCTTAGACTTCACAAATATCTGTCCGTTTATTTCAGTCCCCCAAGGTAGCTCACTAGTCATGCCAACAGTTCTGACGCCATAGCTTTAGAATATAGGTCATTACCATCTTTGCTACTGATTTCTAAATATCTGAATGGTTTAACATGACATTCAAGGCCATTTATAATCTTTGGGGGAAAAAAAAGAATGTTTCTAATCTCAGCTCCAGTTATTCTTATTAGTGTTTTCTACAGTCCTGCCAAATTAAGTCAATTTTTTCCCATTTCTTTATTTTATAAGGTTATACAAAGCAATATATTTAACTGGTAGGACAAACGAGCAAGGGTTATAAACAGGAAATTAACAGAACTTCCCAACCTTGCCTCAACACACACACACATACACACACACTCCTCCTCTAAAGAAAACAACATACCACCATCAATTGCCATACAACATATAAAAACACATTACTATTATAATTAATGAGATATAAATC
The DNA here is from genome assembly GCF_024610735.1 of Ursus americanus. Lineage (NCBI taxonomy): Eukaryota > Metazoa > Chordata > Mammalia > Carnivora > Ursidae > Ursus > Ursus americanus. The sequence continues at coordinate 56,982,375 of NC_142127.1, forward strand.
AAAACACTAAGATGCCATTTTGACTTCTCAGATTGAAAAATAATAAAAATTTTCTGTTTCCCAGTGTTGACCAGAGCATGGGAAAAGAAAACTCTCATATTATACACTGTTAACAAGAGTGTGGTGGTGTGTTCATTTGGGCAACCACTCTGGAAGATTTTTTTTTTAATATTTAAAATTATCATACAATAAATTTGAATTTTTTATGTGCAGACTTTTTTTTTTCAAGATTTTATTTATTTATGTGACAGAGAGACAGCCAGCGAGAAAGGTAACACAGCAGGGGAGTGGGAGAGGAAGAAGCAGGCTCCCAGCGGAGGAGCCTGATGTGGGGCTCGATCCCATAATGCCGGGATCACGCCCTGAGCTGAAGGCAGACACTTAATGACTGCACTACCCAGGCGCCCCAATTTATGTGCAGACTTTTATGAGTCTTAACATGTACATAGATTCATGAAAATACCACCATATTCAGGAAAAGAAATTAGTTCTATCATCCCCTGAAACCTTATGCTATCACTTTATAGTTACTCTTTCTCCCACCCATAACTCTGGGTAACTGCTCATATGTTTTACGTTACTATAGATTAGTCTTTCAATTATGCCATATAAATAAAATTATACAGTATGTAACCTTTGAGACAGGCTTCTATCATTTAGCATAATGTCTTTGAGATTCAACCAAGTGTGCATAACAATGTTACTTATCAGTAGTATCCTTTTGAAGAATAAACTATTTTAATTTTGATGAAATCTGGTTTATCAATTTTCTTTTCGTGTTTTATGATTTTAGTATTCTTTTTTTTTTCTTATAAAATAGGCTGAAAATTGAGAGGGCAGCAAACCATGAGAGACGCTGAACAGTAGGAAACAAACTGAAGGTTGCTGAAAGGGAGGTGGGTGGGGGGAAGGGATAATTGGGTGATGAGCGTTAAGGAGGGCACTTGATGTAAGGAGAATTGAATGTTATATGCAATTGGTGAATTACTAAATTCTAACTCTGAAACTAATTAAAAAAGAAAAATATGATTTTAGTATTCTAAGAAACTTTGTGTTTCAAGAAAGCAATAATTATTTTCCATATTTTCTTGTTTTTTAGTTTTAAATTTTACATTTAAGTCTTTAATCAATTTTGAGTAAAGTTTTGTGTGCTGTGTGAGGTAAATGTTTTTTTTTTCTGCCCATTTGGATGTCCAGGTTATTCAGTATCATTTTTTTAAAAAGACTTTCTCATTTTATTGTTCCTTTGTCAAAAATCAATTAACCATATATGTATGGGTCAATTTCTTGACTTTCTATTCTGTTCCAATTTCTTGACTTTCTTTTGTGTTCCAGTCATCCATGGAAGAGATCTATGGGACAGACTTATCAAAATTCCAAACTGTCTCAATTATGGTAGCTTTATAATAAATCTCAAAATTAGGTAGGGTAAATATTCCAACTTTGTTGTTTTCTAAAATTCCTTTCTTTACTCCAGAAGCCTTTAAAAAAAATTAGCGATTGCATTTTTCCATTTTAAAACTTCCATTGTGTTTAAAATTTCAGCTTTATTGATGTATAATTGACATATAAAATTGTAAGATAAAGTGTATAGACATTGTGGTTTTTTGATATGCATATACCTTGTGAAAGGATTCCTCTACATTGAATTGATTAGTACATTCATTACTTCACACATTTACCTTTTCCCTTTTCTTTCTTTCTTTCTTTCTTTCTTTCTTTCTTTCTTTCTTTCTTTCTTTCTTTCTTTCTTTCTTTCCTTCCTTCCTTCCTTCCTTCCTTCCTTCCTTCCTTCCTTCCTTCCTTCCTTCCTTCCTTCTTGGTGAAGTTCTGTACTTAGCTAATTCAATTATATGAGAGTGTTGTTGATTATAATCACTATGTTTTACATTATAGCCTCAGAACTTACTCATTCCATATCCGAAAATTTGTATCCTTTTATCAACTTCTTCCTAATTCTCCGAATCCTAGCCCCTGACAACCACTTTTCAAGTCTCTGTTTCTGAGTTTGAGCTATCACAAATGGTAGGATTTTCTTCTTTCCCATGGCTGAATAGTATTCCATTATACACCCCCGCCCCCATTTCTTTATTCATTTATCCATTGATGGACACTCAGATTATTTCCATATCTTGGCTATCATGAATAATGCTGTATTGAACATGGGAGTGCAGATATATCTTTAAAATCTTCTTGGTTGGCACTTTTTTTTCCTTCAGAACTTTAAATATACCATGCCACTTTCTTTTGTCCTTCAAAGTTTCTGCTGAAAAACCTGTTGATAGTCTTATGGGGGTACCTTGGTACATAACAAGTTTTTTTCTTTTGCTGCTTTTAATATTCTCTCCTGTCTGTATCTTTTGACGATGTAATTATAATGTGTCTTTGTGTAAGTCTCTTTGGATATATCTTATTTGTAACTGTATAGGCTTCCTGACTCTGGATGTCTTTTTCCTTCCCCAAGTTAGGGAAGTTTTCACTATTATTTTTTTGAATAAGCTTCCTGCCCCTTTCTCTCTCTTTTCTCCTTCTGGGATCCCAATAATGCAAATATTGGTGTACTTCTTGGTATCCTAGGAGTCCCTTAAGCTATATTCACCCATTTCCTTTTTTTTTTTTTTTTTCATTTTGGTCCTCTGATTTGATGAGTTCCACTGCTTTTTCTTTGAGTTTTCTGATCTTTTCTTCTACTTCATCTAGCTTGCTATTGAACACCTCTTGAATTTTCAGGTCAGTTTTTATATTGTTCAGTTCTGTGATTTCTGTTTGGTACTTTCTTATATTTTGTCTTTGTTGAAAATTTTGCTTTTTTCGTGCATTCTTCTCTTGACATAGATTAGGATTTTTTGATCATTACTTTGAACTGTTGATTGGGTAAATCACATATCTCTATTTCATTAAGGTCTGTTTCTGGAGTTCTAGCTTTTTGTTTTCAACATATTTATCTCTTTCTTCCTTTTCCTTGACCCTCGTTGTTGGTTTCTGGCATTATATAAAACAGCCACCTCTCCCAGTCTTGATGGAGTGGTCTTGCGTGTAAGATGAACTTTATCATTCAGGCCAGTCTGAGCTCTCGGTTGTCTCTTAAATCTCTTGATTGTTCAAGCTGTCTTATTTGTTTTAGTGGCTCTCAGCAGTTGAATGTGTGCCCAAACTTGCCAGTGTCCCAAAAGGAAGGATATCAATCAGCACTTAGATATAGGCTGTAGGAAGCCCGAACCTCGGGCAGCAGCTTTTAAAGTATACAAGCATATTTCTTTCAGGTGTTTCAGGTGGGCGTTTCTGTTTGCTCCCTCCGCACTGAGCTCTGGGGGGGATAGCCAGTTAAGAACTGGTTTGTTCATTTGTTTGTGACAGTTCTGTAGGACCAGTGAACAGAAGCTCTGCTCACCACCAGAACCTGGTGCATTCCTTGGGAAGCAGCTACAAAAGTCAGGGCACTGGATATATGCACAAGCTCCTTCCAAGCCAACCCTAGTGACCTGGAGTAGGCCAGAGGAGAATGCAGAGATGGCACTGCTTGTCTCTCTGGTCTCTAGGGAGGATTGCAGTCAGCACCCTAGATGTGTGCTAAATTAGAAGCCTGACCCTTAAGTTGAAGCTTTTGAAGTATGCAAATAAGCCTATTTCAGAGAAGGACTGAGGGATGGGCTACTTCCATCTGTGCCTGAGATTTCTTTCTGTACCCTCTGTGCTGAGTCCTAGGGCGATACCCACAGTGAGTCCTTATGAACCTGTTAGGGACTTTTGTTTATTTGTTTACTGTAGTCTTGTGGTCTCATGGATGCAAGTTCCCTTAACTTTCAGAGCTAGGTGTTTTGGGATCCCATCCCTCAGATAGAAGTCTCAAAAGTTGGGGCACTAAATACTGGATTTAAACCATTTGCTCCTCAGGGAGAAGATGGAAATTGTGTGTTCCCACCTTGATTGCGTGTCATTTTGCCAGGGGTGGGGCTTATGATAAGAGTGTGTTTCAGCCTTTCCTACCCATATCAATATGGGTATTTTTTCATTTGCCCGAAGTATAGGAGTCTCTCAATTTCTGGATTTCTTTTAGAGGGAATTGTTCCATGTGTAGCTATTGATTCGGTATGTCCATAGGAAGAAGTGACTTCAGGAGTTTTCTATGCCACCATCTTGGACTGATGTCCATGTGTTTCCTTTATAATGCCTAATATTCTGCTTTTTATTTCGTTCAAGTATTTTTCCTTTATCTCACAGAACTCAGCCATTACATACTTTAAAGACTTTGATCTAACATCTGGGCCATCACAGGATTGTTATCTCTTGATTATTTTTTCCCTTGAGATCTCCCTTTTGACATTTTCTGCTTCTTCTTTTGTCAAGTGATTTTGGGTTGCATTCTGGACGTTGTGAATATTTTATTGTGCAGACTCTGAATCCTGCTATGGTCTTCTAGAAATATTATTTTCATATTAGCAGGCAATCAACCTGACTAAATTCACTCAATAAGGTCTATTTATTTCTTCTGTGGGCATTCAAATTTCACTTAAGTTCTCTGTCTTTGCTATGTTGGTTTGGGTCCGTCTTATGAATGTATAATTGAGGGGTTAAGCTGAACCTTACATGGATTCATATGCAGAATTAGGGAGTCTCCTTCTGGAATATTTTCTCCTTCAGACTCCCTGCCTTCAAACTATCTGTCCAGTAGGGGCTCTTTTCCTGATTCTTCTGGCCAAAAAAAGACTTTTCTGTCAGAGTTTTTTGTTTTTGTTTTTGTTTTTTTTTTAAGTTCACAATGACATCTTGCTCTGCATTGAGATCTTTCCTCAAGGTAAAGTTGGAAGAGAAAAAATAACATTGGTTATTTACCCTTTGTTTCTCTGTTTTCACTCTCCTACGTAATCTTCCTACTTCTGTTTATTTGTTGAATTTTCAGCCAGGTAGTTAATTGCTGGTTTTTGTGTTTTATCCAGAATTTTTAGTTTTAATCAGAGGGAGGGATGGCCCTCAGCTGCTATGCTACCCTACTAGAACCAACCTCCTTCCTCTTATTTTGATTATTATTATTTTTTAAAAATACACTTATTTTTAAGCCCTATTTATGCAATTGGTCCATTTTAATTAGGGATACATCAGTCAAAATCAAGATGTGCATGTTGTAAATCTATTTATTTTTCTAAAGGGGCCTTTTTTTTCATTTTTTTTCTCTTTTAACCTAGATTTGAAATTGTTGAGCAAGTCAGAGATATTTCAGGACTCCCAAATACATATTTTTATACAATTTCTTAATCTTTTAATGTCAGGTTTATCAGAGTAACTGCTCCATGTCGATGCTTTAGCTAATTCTTTACTAATTCAGGTTTGCTCTCTGATGATTTAATGAATCCTAAATAAAAAAGAGTCTCTTACTGTTTTGAACAAGGGTTGGTTTTTTGCATTCTGCTATTTGCTCTGCCCTTTCACTTTAGTAAGCAGCCAATTCACCAGTGGGGCCTGCCTGTTCTTTCACACTTGATTGTGTTTATTGCCACTCACTGTTGGCTGCTTTCTTTCATTAAATCCTTAGTAATGGACTGACAGCTTACTTCACAACCAAAACCTACCCTAAATGCTTCATCAGTTTGTCAGATACTTATTATACTCTGCCCTGCAACTTCCCAGCCTGCCTTTTTGCCATGGCTATCTCTGTAGCAACTGGCTGCACACAAATGTAACCTGACAATCCCCGTATTCACCCAGGGCCTCCAGGTTAGCAGCAGCTTCCTTTGCCTTTCTAGAAATGAGCTCCCTCTTGGTTGCCTGGAGACCAAGACACTGTCGTGTCTCCCTCATAAATGATGCTTATTTTATCAAAATTGTCCCCCCTTCCCTCACTGACCAAAGATCATTAATTAGGATCAGAAAATAGCACAACCCAGGAGGAAATAATACACTCACCCAAAGGACTGTAAGGTCTGGCTAATATGTACCAGCTGGAACTTGGGTAGCACACATGGGAGAGGATGTTGAGGGAATTGGACCTACGAGGGGAGAATATAAGGCTGGGTAGGAAGGGATGTGTGGCAGCACTCTCCCGTGACTCAGGGTCCTGGCAAGAACACTTGGAGTTAGGCCTAATGTGTTGCTAGGATGGCTCCTTGAAGGTTGGACACAATGATTGTAGTTAATCAGGTAGGGTTGCTAGAACTGCCTTGGCAGAATATTAAGAAAGGGATTAGAAGGCTTAGTGAAGGAAACAGTTAGACTGAGTTTACTTTGTGAGAACAGAGTATCCACTCACTGACTAGATTCCTCAGCAGGGTCAGGAGGAAACTTTCTTCATTAAAATGTCAGGAAATGAAGACACTGGTGAGTACTTGTGTTTTTGAAAAGCTTACTGGGGGTTATCGTTCCCTAGTGTCAAGCCGGCACTGACAATATGGGATATTGCCATTTATCTAGGCTCTGTAGTATTAGTTGGATGGCGAGGGCTCTAAACTAGAGGATCAAATGGCAGAATTTACCTGACAGCAATGTAGTTAACACAATGCTTGGATCTTAGCAACTGCTCAGTGATGGCTATTTTTAATAAATCATGAGTATTGTGATGAAGAGAGCATTTGTAATTTCTCTGAGGATTGAAAGTACAAGGTTTTCAACTCTGGCTATATATATGGATTATTAAAGATAGAACAATCTCAGAGACTTTGTTGTGGGGTTTTGTCGTCTGCATTTTTAAAAAGCTTCACTGGTGAGGCAGACAGTTATGGCAAACCTGGGGTTAGCCTGATAAAAAGCTAGTGATGTTTTAAATGTAAACGTCCAGAATTAGGTGTTGATTCCAAAAGATGCTTATTGTATAACAAAAAGTTAAGTGTGTGTGTGGGGGGGGGTCAGAATGAGTGAATACAGGACTTTTGACAATATTCAGTAGATAAATTAAGGAAATTTAGTTGAGATGAGCTAAGTTTAGGTGTGCAAAAGTACTAATATTTTGCTCAGTACTTAATTTCTTCTTGGAATTTCTTTTATAGTTAATCATACTGTTTACTAGTAACACACAAACATTACCTCTGCAGTTAGAATATAATTACATTATTTTTTGTTTTGTATTAATTTTTCATTTAATATATTCCTGGAAGACCCACTTTCCAAGGTCGAGCAGTAAAGTATATTGCAGTTTCTGTGACTGGGTAGGGAGGGGAGGGGGTACACACAGGGAAACAAACTGGCAGATATCTCTGGATTTCTTTCTCCTCTCCTTCTTTCTCCCTCTCTTTCTCCCCCTTCTCCTCTTGCACAGTAAATTTAGTAATTTACTGTGCAAGAATAATAAATAATTAAAAATATAACGGGAAAATTTAATCTATTCACAACAATAGCAATAATTACCACAATATTTAAGACTAAACTTAGCAAAAATGGCCAGGACCTATGTAAAAATGACTGTAGAATTTTGTTGAGGAGACAAAGAAGAAAATGTTCCTTGATGAAAAGCCTCAATATTTAAAATACTTAAGCCATCCCCAGATTAATCTACGCCCTAGATTAGTGTATAGATCACATTAAGTATATCCTATTCAAAGACTTCAGTTTTGTTTTGTGTTTTTAAGAAAATCTCATACCATGATGATAAATTTCATCTGAAAGAAGCATAAGAACCATTCCCCACTGGTCGGGGCCCTATTCATGATCCCAGGTGCTGTGGTAGATTTTTCTCAGGAAAACTTTCACAAGCTGAAGATGCTGTTAATCTTAGCTATGGTGAGCACCTGCTCCTTGATAATGCCTTCTCTTTTCTTTCTAAGCCCCTGCAAGTACACCTGATGGGAGAATTTAAGCAAGAAGGTATGGGGAAAGGGATTCTGACAACTGTCATTTCAGACTCTTCCTCTGCCATGCATAAGCGAATGCAGGGAGGAGCAGAGATGATATCAAGTGGAGGATAGATAATCTGGCACACTGTCCTACCTCTGTAAATCCTATTGTATGAGTCTGGCAAGTTGTATTTTCTCAAAATGGCCACAACACTATCCCCTATTCCACATACATTTCTTAAAATGTGACTTAAATCCTACCCCTACTAAGAAGTGGAGTTGCTATTTCCTCCTTGAATTTAGGGCAGCTTGTGACTACAGTGGAAGTTAGTATGTAACTTCTGAAGCTGGGTCACCATGATTCAGCTTCCACCTCACTCTCTTAAGACACTCTCTTAGACTCCAGTCACCATGTTGTGGGGAAGCTTAAGCTTCCCTATAAGACATTGACAGCAATTGAGAATTACATATGGTCAGGTGTTTGCGTTTCCCTTTGAAGTCAAATGCATTGGTGCTACCTTGTTCCCCTTCATCCTCAGCAAATACGGCTTCTTTGGAATCCTGAAATAATGTGGAGAAGATAGAGACCTATGTGGTCTGCCGAATTGTAGAAAATTATTAACCTTGGGCTATCACTGCATCATGCTGTAAGCAACGTGATATTTAAACTCTCAAAGCAAGACGTTTTTACAAGGTTTTATAAGCCTTACTGACTTCCCACATTGTAAAATCTTACACAGTCTCTTCTCAAATCAGTAACTTCTGGCAATTACTATCATGAAGACCTTCCTTCCCTTGTGGGCATACAGAAAGAATGAACTGAGGGAATAAGCCTGAAAATGAGATCTTTGACTTTAGTTTCCCAGTTCAGATGTTTATCCTAGGAAGTCTTCTAGAATCACCTTATCTTTATGTAAGCTCTTGGCATCCTGTAACACTTAACACTTTCTCATTAGCCCTGGAAAATTTCCTAGGTGATTCTTGGTAATTCCAACATCTTGCAACCAGAGGTTCCTTAAAATTCCACATATCTTGGGGGGGGGGGACTTTAGATGATGGTGGTTCCTAGAATTTGTTATCAAAAGATGGCTCTCTCTACAAGTAAGGAAATAAGATGGTGAGGCCTGTAAAAACAAGGTGTAGGAAGAGAAGAGAGAAAAGGGGTAGAAATGTATGCACAAATTGTGTTTAATACTAAAACCTCTGTTGAATGAAGGATGAATGAATAAAATGAAATACCGCTTATACTCCACTTTGTACACCTACAGCAGAGATGTAGAACTGATATTTGAAAATCTATTAGGGGCACTTGGGTGGCTCAGTTAGTTGAGTGACGGACTGTTGGTTTTGGCTCAGGTCATGATCTCAGGGTTGTGAGCATGGGCTCTATGCTCAAAAGGGAGTCTGTCTGAGATTTTTTCTCTCTCTCTCTCTCCTTCCCATGCTATTGTCCCTCCCCCCGAAGGGTGGATGCACTCACTCTCTCTCAAAATAAGTCTTACAAAAAAGAAACAAAATCTACTATTAGAGCATTTATAATTTTTTTTTTCGCTTTTGCTTTAAGCCAGTGTTAGTAAAACCTTGGTGAGGCTAAAGCTTAAGATTTTGAGACCCTGATTTTCACTTGCATATGCAATTAATATTTATAAATGAGCCATGTACAATGTAGCTAAAGAAACAAACAAACAAACAAACTTTAAAGAGCTAGGTACTCTTTTTCTGACTTGGCCCCTTTATGCCCTGTTTTGTCAAGCAACAGATAAATGTATTCCATTACTCACTTAGGTTTTACTAAGGTTCAACTACTTGTCCTTCAGTCCACAAAACAGTGCTCCTCCCTTGAGCTTTCCAGCCCTTCAACACCTCTGTCCCTCTGTGACATTTTTGATTTATCTTGATATAGCAAATTGGTTTTACAATTCCGCTCCAGAGTTCAGAGCTGCTCCCAGCCAGCTCACACCACACATACCACCAAAGGCTGAAGTGGTGGATTAAAGGGTGCATATTGGATTGAAGGCTAAAGTGGTCATTTGAAAGATACATGCCAGAGATGATGTTTTATGCTCAAATTACCTCATAAACTGTTTAAAAAGAAATAACCAGGAGCTCACTTATTTTTTTTAAGATTTTATTTATTTATTTGACAGAGATAGACAGCCAGCAAGAGAGGGAACACAAGTAGGGGGAGTGGGAGAGGAAGAAGCAGGCTCATAGCGGAGGAGCCTGATGTGGGGCTCGATCCCATAACGCCGGGATCACGCCCTGAGCCGAAGGCAGACGCTTAACCGCTGTGCCACCCAGGCGCCCCTAGGAGCTCACTTATAATTAAAAATCTTATAAGAATTCAGATCCATAGTCCGTTACCGTGTTCTATTTAGGCAATATTTGACATTCTTATTTTGAAAATTATCAAATCTTCAGAAAAATTAACATTTATCCTTTTTTCTTTGTATATTTTTCCTAGAACTTACCCCTGATTACTTCAGCATGCATTTCCAAAGGATAAGGACATTCTTGTGCCTAGTTCCAGCATCTTATTACACCTGAGAAAACTAACACTTCCATAATATTCAGTGAAAAATCCAAATTTTCTCAGTTGCCCACAAAATACCTTTTGCTTTCTGAAACACTTTTCTTTGGATAAATAATATTGGGGGGAGGGTGGGGTGTGCACACCTTCATATTAGTGATACCTTCTTATGTTGTCTGAATTCCTCTCCTTTTCTCTTATGTGAACAGAACTATAGCTAGGTGACTGTAAGGCAACCATGATGTGGGCTCTTCTTTTGTGCAGGAACATCTGGGTGTTGACCATCTCTGTGTAGCAAGGCTTGAGGAAATGATGCACAGTGCCTGTCCTCTGACTGCAGAAAAGGGGAAAGGATTGGATTTTTGCTCCTACTGCTCAGGGCAAATTTGAGCACTTATTTCAGATTTACCTTGATATAATAAATTGGCTTTGCAATGCTTCTCCAGAGTTTGAATCTCATCAAACTGCCAACAATAACCATTTTATATCTTGAGGCACTCTGGGTATTTGTTGCAACTTTATATATATTGAGTAACATACAGTTGAACTCCTCCTTGCTGACTGCAGTGTCTTTGAAGTTTATATATTTTTGTTTGAATTGTTTTTATATTTCAGTTTTTACATTTGAAAGTGGCAGTGTTCCCCATTTCTTTTTTTCTAGATGCTTTTAGAAATTTCAGTTCATTTCCTGTTTGTTAGAATATTTTTCTGAAACTAAGATGTTATTGATGTCTACTTTTGGATGTGTGAATTTTACTTTTCAAAGTGTTTGAGCAGATTTTTAAACAGAAGGAGAGTAATGGCTAATTTTAGAATAGGATCATTTGAAGAAATGTTAACAGGTTAATTTGCAGGGGAAATTAATGGTGAGACTACTGGACTGTGAAAATAAAAGGAGAAAATTTGACTGGGTTAAATATTCAAATATGACCTTATAGAATAGCCCTTAAATTTGGCACTGAAAAGACAGACCAGTGACCCACAGTGGACTTTTTTTTTTTTTTTTTAACTATTCTCTTAGGACTAATGGAGTAAACTACTGTAGTTAAACTGATTTTCACTATCCTTTCCAACTTCAGGGCAAGTATGTGATTTCTAAATAGGCCCAGCTTTGGCTCAGGTAGCAACTGAGCCTCAAATAGAATTTTCTGTTCTGAACATGGTAATAGTACTAAGTGAGAAGCTCTAGGAGCAAACAATAATAGCAAATACAAGCTTCAAATGTAATGATGTGCCTTATATTTTAATAGTTGAATGAAGCTAATGACGCTTAAGCTTGGCGAAAGTATTAAGGCATTTCAGCACGCGAATGGATTGTTTATTCTCTAGCGCTATGTTAGGTACAAAAAAGCTCATCTTTTTCAACATTCATTAACTTTACTATTAAAACTCTGAGTTCTAGGAAAAACATACCTAATTGAATGGAAAACCATGTGGAAAAGGTGCTTCACATTTGGAAAGATCATGTCAGGACTATAATTTGTCATGTTATTTATGAGTTTAAAATTTTATGAGCCAAATAATGATATCCAAGCTCCTATTATAAGAGAATACTATTATACAACCGTTTAGGGATGATGTCATTCTTATCCTATAGCATCTGTTCCTGAGAGACTTTACAGCACTGATGGAATTATTAAACATTTCCTTGCAAAACATAGACTAAGGGCACTAGTCTATTAGTCTTTTTCCCCTGTTTTATTCAATAAGCAGTGAGTATCTTTGTTTTTTTTTTCCCTGAATGGTATGCTAAGCAATGAAACCTCTGTCATCTCCCACCCTACTCATGGCATAACTGGGCGCTAAAAGAATGTGTAATATTAATGTATAATGTACAGTTTAAATTGTTTGGTGGTAGTTATAGTGTCCATAACTAGACTGTTAGAAATGCCCCATGCCAATATCCATCCCCCAGCTGGCTGGTCCTTTGCTCAGCATTGCTTTCTGAAGCAAGCTGTTTTGACCTCTGTCTCCTTTCTCCTAGGGACTAGATCACTAAGCTCTCTGCCTTTTACTGAGCCACCTTCTACACACTGACTGAAAAGTTTGTAGGAGAAAAGAAATCTTCTGTGTCATGAGAGACTTCCCATGACAGTAATGGTTTGCTAGCAGAGGGGAAATATCAAGGGTATAGAAGGGGAGTGTTTGCTGTGCTGCTTCCTGGATGAAAGCTTGGCCTCCTTGAGCTGTTAGTCCTGTATCTGAGATTTTAAATTCCTTATTCCGGCTTTTTCCTGTGGCTTACCTCTTCTGCCTTGACACTGCATGGCAGGCTGCAGTCTCTCTCTGGGAATGTTGCTGAAAGCCCACGGAATAAGGCTTCTCAGGTTGTGCTTTGTTTTATTTACATTCCCAGACTAGTGTTCTCTCCATGCAAGCACCCAGTCTTACTTTGTGTTAAAGATGGGAACCTTTACTTTCTCTAATAATAGGTTTTGAATTAGGGGTAAGAGAACTTTAACTCAGTCGGTGTGGAGGGCAGGATCTGCGGTGCAGGGAATAAACAAAGACCTAGAAAGCTTTTGTCAGCCTAAAATACTCCCTGTGATTGTGTTTGATAAAATAATAATAATTACAGTGATGGCTGATGCTTGCTACTGAAAACCTGTAATTTCTAACAGCTGTGGCATGATCATGACAGCTACCAGCACATGTAAAATAAAATTCATGTTTCCGTGGACTGAGATTGCCCACATATGTAAATACCCTACTTACTGTACCTGCTTTTGAAAACTGACTTGCCTGAGTTACTGTTGAGATTTCTATATTTTCAGAAGTTTTGTCTTATGAGCTCTTAAGAAATTTTGAAGCCAATGAATTCTTTTAAATAAATTAATAGACCTTGTCATAATACAGCTTATTAGATGAAATTGGTTATGCCATGGCTCAAATTACACAGATACTGCAAACCTAATATTAACTAAACAATTATTCAATAGGCAGGAATTTGCTCTTTTCCCCAGCATTAGTACCATCAAGGGACTATGGTAGGAGACGAATTGCATATGTGATTTTCATAGTAACCAGCTAGTATATAACCAAATTCACATTTCCACTGTCATTACAGTTTATCAAAGGGAAGAGAAGATTCTCTGCAGTTCTCTTTATTTTAATATTTTGACAGATACTACATTATTTAACACCATTTGCTAAATAAATACCAACTATGCGCAAGGAAGACACTGTGCTTGGTCTTAGGGAGAGTAAACAATCAGGTACCTGCCACAAAGAACATCTAATTTATTACAAGTTAATTTGAAATTTAAGACTGGAATAAACTTAACTCAAAGGTATTCAGAGGTGACAATTTACAGTTCCAGACAGGAAAAACTTCAAAATGAAGAAGTCAGGACTAATGTTGTTGCAAGTGATGACAGAAATCAATTCTGGTTAGTTTAAAACAAGAAGTGTGTTTTATTTTCCTGCAGCCATGTAGATACTTGGGGTCAGGGCTGGGAGGAGGATAAGGCTTGCATGGAAAGAGAACAGTGTATCTCAGAATTCAAAGAAGGTATTCAGTGAAGACAAACCCAAGGATGGCCATTACAGATTTGGTATTTTGCTGAGGCTTGATGATTTCAAGAGGTAGAGAGGAGAGGAGGAGAGAGGGAGGAAATTCTTGGTGAAGGGCATTGCAGGAGCAAGAGTGTGGACGTGGGAGGCTTCAGGTGAGGGCAGACATTGTTCGTTTGGGCATGGTAATAGAGCGCATATCCTGAATACTTCCAATTCAGGGAAGAGTCAGAATTCTGAGGCGAGGCTAGTCTCACAGGTAAATTTGTATCCGAATGTGATTGCATTCCTTTAATTCATATATTTTCTCCAGGAAATGTCAACATTATTACATATGTAAATGTAAAATTATGTGTCAATCAACAAAATGAACTAAATCCTCACTAAGTTGGTGTGAAATCATAAATATGTTTGAAAACAATACTGCATGCTGATTTTTCATAAACAATTTGATACCCCCTCACAGCTCGGCTGAAGCTGCTTGGCTCTGCAGGGTGGTAGAGAAAAAACACAATGTTGTGGCCTCTGGTCCTGAAATAAAAATAGTGGTTTGATTAAATGCCAGTTGGTTGTAAATGATAACCCACATAAACAGTGGGAAGTCATTATGCTTAAGCAGTGAATTCTAATTTAATTTTATGGGTTTTGGAAGAAAATCCCCTAGGCTAGTCAGCAGAAACTAAGGAATGGCGACTGAGGAGTATTGAAAAGATTGTAGTTCTGGTAGGCTAGCTCTGAGAGTCCTACCCCTGCAACAGGTAACTGTCCACCTAGATGCTTCCCCCCATTCTTCTAATGGGGTTATTTTATTGTTTGGTCATCAATGTATAGATCCCAGATTCACATAAAAGCCATAGCACCAAATTTTGGTGTTGAATGTTCGTGTGTTTTAGGTATCTTGCTGTATAAAAAAAATTCTCAAAAATTTATATCTAACAATTCTGTGTATGAAGAATTCCATCAGGGTCTGGCTGTGTAATTATTCTCCATCTGAAGGTGTCACCTGAGGTCCTAGTTGGTGTCTTGACCACTCTAAAGGAAACAAGACAGCTTAATTTAAAAGCCTGCTATTCTGATGGTGACAGGTAGAAAGCTGACCTCAAGTGGCCCCTCTCTTTCTCGATATAGTTGGAGGTCTTCTCTATATTGTCTCTCCAGCAGGATTGTCCAACTTCATTGTTGGAGGCTCAGGTCCTCAAGAGACCAAAGTAGAAGCTGCCAGGCTTCTTAAAAGTCAGGTCTAGAGCTGAAATAGCATCACTTCTACTGTACATTATATGTCAAAATAGCCCAGATTGAAGAGGAGGGTAAATACACTTGACCTCTTAATTAGAACGATGTTCAAGAATTTGTGGCCCTCTTCAATCCATCGTATCATGCACAAAACAGAATATCCTAGGGAAATAAGGGTTAGAAAAAAACAATTGTTCGTATGTGTAGTTATATGACCTTAGAGGTCAAAGGCAAATGGCCTATGGTCAAAGAATTTCTTTACCTCATGCAAGCCTACTGAACAGGTGCTGTCTAGAGCAGATAATCTTTGTGTTAAAGACCAGTTTAAGAGGGAAGATCTTCATGGATTTCTCTCTATGAAAATTTGGTGTACAGATCTGATATTTAGCTAGTGCCTTGGCCTCTGGCCCTTTTGTGACGACTTGAATTATGCTTGTCTTCCAAGGCGGTTCCTCCTCAACTTTTTGCTTGATATGCATGACCTGAGCATTTCTCAAACACTAAACTGTAGAGCTTATTTGTTGGATGTTGTAGATGTGTATCCCAGGCAACAGATGCAATCTACCCTGTTGTCTTGGCAGCACACACATTTTAAGCACCACGTTACTTTTAATCCTGTTAAGATGGTCTGTTTTGGCACTGACTGACAGTAAGTACAGTAACATGTAAAGATGCCTGTTGGCATTGCTTTGGCTTTACAGTCAAAGAAGACAGAGAGAATACCTTTCAGCATTTGATGCTGGGGTTGTTGCTCTAATATGATCTACACAAGGGCTTATATAGAGATGAATGTTGTATTAGGCAGGCATCTGCAGCTATCTGGTTAAGAGAAAGCTATTAAAAATCAGAACAAATTAGGCAAAATTAGCATAGTTGTCAAATGGTGCCAATACAGGTGCAATATTGGTTGACCGTTAGAATGTCACATAGCAACATAATCATACTAGTAAAGGAAGAAAAAGTTACATAGACATGGTGTGAGGACAGGAAATAATATCAGTGTTTAAGTGTCCATTGATGGGATGGAATTTACTAAATTACTTAATAAAACCCATCAAGATTCACTTCCAAGTATTTTGAAGTGTTATGGATTAGAGGAAGAAAGACAAAATGAGAAATGAAATGGTTTGTAAATTTTATTTATAGATTTCTGTTTTTGTTCTTCAATTCAATAAGCATTTATTCACTTTTATACCCGTTGCACATGCTTTCCTGCATTCATATATTCAACAGTATTTATTGAGAACCTCCTACATACCAGACACTATGCGAGGGGCTAGACACTTGATGGCAGGCAAAAACAGGCATATTTCCAGCGTCTAAGGAATTCTTAGGCTATTTAGGAAGATAAGTAAATAAGTAAATGCTATTACAATTGAGGTAAGTGCTATGTATTAGGTACCTAAATGCTCATATATAACACTGCATTTAATGGGATTTACATGATAAACAGTTTTCTTGCTCATTCTACAGCTCACCATGGTTATTCCTTATGAGGTAGCAATCTGGGTAACTCTTCATGGGCAGCAACTCAGGGATATAAGTTCCTTCCATCTGTGGCTCCTTTCTCTTCCAGACCTTCAAGTTTTCTCTGTTTAGGTGGTATATGTGGGTACAGAATGAATAGTTGTGTGTAGGAGGGTTTTAGGGATCTGGCTTAGAAATAGTGCTATGTACTTCTGTATACATTCTATTGAGACTTGAGTTGCATGATCATGTATAACTTCAAGGGGAGGACAAGTTATAATTTAGAGGAAGAGGGAAATTATTAGTCTACCAAACTTGTGAATAAAAAGAACAGCATGCTTTCAGATACAGTAAAGGGAAAAAAGTATAAGACATAATATCATGAGTTCACACTTTTGTTGGTGAAACATACAGATGAGATACTAAGACTGTAATGCAATTTGTATACAAATGAAACATAGATCATTAGAGAAGGAATCGTTTGCTGTCATTAAATCTAATTCCTTTTTGTATGTAAAGAATGGAAGGCCGAATCTTTGCAGTCTATGAGCATGGGATAGTTTTGCATTTGTTGTATCATCTTTAATTTCTTCCATAAAAGTCTTAAAGTTTTTATTGCAGAGAGTTTTTACTTCCTTGGACAAATTTATTCCAAAGTATTTTTTTGTTGCAGGTTTTTGTTATTTTTCAGAGATTTTGTTGTTACTATATAGAAATACAACTGATTGCTGTTGTATGTAAATCCTGCAACCTTATTGAATTCATTGATTAGTTCCAACTGTTTTTTGTTGTTGTTGTTGTTGTTGTTGACTTTGGGATTTTCTATAAATAAGATCATATCCTCTGCAAAGACAGTTTTACTTTTCTAATTTGGATGCCTTTATCTTGCTTGATTGCTCTAGCTAGGAATCTCAATACTATGTAAGAGTAGTGATAGTGGGCACTCTTCCTGAAGTACTTGATAAGGTGATATGGCTAGTTAGCATTACAGCTGGGTCACTTACTTGTTTAAAAAGTTTGTAATACTCAGATGTCTGTCTGTTCTCCTTACCCACAGAGTTGACTCGTATTTCCTTTTTACTGTCAGATAAGCCAACATAACCAGTTAAAGATGGTTATTTCCAATGCTGAACTTTGGAAGAATCTGACCAAAAGGGCCTGGCTTGACAGCCAAGTCACTGCCCAGATCTGGCAATAACTATTTATCAGAGAAACCCAAGCATGAAGTCACACTTTGATTATTTGGTCTGGTAGGTTACAGCCAAAACTCTTCCAGAGATTTCTAAAACTAGCCCACATAAATATATTTCAGAGCTCTTTCTTGGGGGCTCACGTATTACGTGGGCCTGGAGCCTGTCTGATACTTGAGCTCTTTGTACCCTCAGTTCCCACCGGTGGTGGATGAAGCCTGGGCCAGCTTCAAGCTCACTCTTCCATAAGAGAGTTAGCAGCCTTCATTGCATATCATCATATGTTGATAAAATATGCTTTTATGTTGGAAAAATCAAATTTTGGCCAGTTTATTTCATA
This sequence comes from Ursus americanus, assembly GCF_024610735.1. Lineage (NCBI taxonomy): Eukaryota > Metazoa > Chordata > Mammalia > Carnivora > Ursidae > Ursus > Ursus americanus. The sequence continues at coordinate 57,000,408 of NC_142127.1, forward strand.
GTCGGTTGGTGGGGTGAGGTGGAAATAATTGGAGATAGGCTAGTAGGGACTACCAGTTTCTAAACAAATGGGTGCCTTGTCTTGTGCAGTCTTTTACTATACTTTCTGAAAGTGATATGAATTATATGTAATATACATATGGAGGAGGTGAACTGAGAATAGGTGCAGCTTTTATATGAGTAACATTTAGGGAAGCAATAGGGATTTAGATAGTATCTCTCCAAGTATCTTTGCAGATGTCCTGTTTCCTAAAATCCTATAGTGCCTAATAAAATGCAGATTTCTGGGCCATTTCTAGGTTGAAGTGGGAAACTCTTAAGCTTTTGATCTGGAAACCTGTATGTTAAACAGAATCTCCTTTAGCTTAAAGGATGGCTGATAGAAATGGAGAGAAATCTGAACAATGGTATTGAAATATAAATCATCAAGTTGCTCCTCTGTGTTTCCTAAAGTAATATGTCAATTTACAAAATGAAAGTGTTCCTAGTAATTCCAGATCTGGATCTAATGAAAGACCATCTCTGTACATGAGGAGATCGAATATATAACTCATTCTTGCTTCTTTCAGACAACTAGTCAAAAAGAATTGTCTACAGTGATTGCTGTTAGCTAGAATCAGCTGTCATGGATTGTGTTTGGTATGTCAGAGGTCTTGTGAGAATCAGCTGTCAGGCATGAAATAGAATTGTACAGTTGCTATAGGTCAAAGGAGAGAGTTTTTGCTCATGGAATTTTGACATTGTGTCAAGTGTTGTATAACTAGTTATATTTAACAAAGGTGAGGTTCACAGGAAGGCTCATTAAAAAATATGAAAGCATTGAAATATCTCTAGATTATGAAAGATGCATATTGTGAGTAATTTTCCTTAAGGTGATTAGGAGATAAACAGTTCTCATGTGAAATCCTGATCTGATTTTTATTAAGGAATTTAGAGGGGCTCATATGTGAAACTCTGAATCTGACTTTGTCGAAATTCTTCTAGATTCTGGGTAGATGCTAAGAGGTTGAGGACATTGACTTTTTTTCATTGATTATAGATTATAGAAAGATTGATAAGTACCTTTTGAATCAATGCTCAGTAAAGCATGGCATGCTATCAGTAGTGGGCAGTTGGATGCTGAGACTTTTGCTTAATTAAATGAGGCAATTTGAAAATTGGATGATTTTACATAAAAACTCCGCTTTCTGGATTCTCATGAAAAATCAGAACACTTACCACATTCCATTATGGCAGCAATCAGAAGCGGCTGCTCTCTCTGGATGATGAAGTAGTGTCCAGCAGGAACCTGCTTCACTCGTTTATATTACTCCCTCTGAGTCTGTGAACCCTCAAAGGCTTGCGGCTCTTTTTAAAATGGTCTGTTGCAGGAAAAAAAAAAAGTCTATTTCCCTTCCTTCTAAACTTCTAGTGCCCTTCACTTAGGATCCTTTCAAGATGACAACTTAATCTCTGAAGGAAAACAAACCATTTGACTACATCTTGTAAAGATACATATGCATAAGAAATATACAAAGGAGGATAATTACAGGCATATGTAATTCATCTGGATTTGTCAAGCTTAGAAATTATATTGCAGTTTTCTGATTGGGATAAGAACCAGAGTTAATAAAATGAAATATAATAGGGGGGAAATGTGAAGTCCTAAACATAACTATGAATACATGCATAAAAATACTTAAATACAAAATCAATTAGGAAATGGAAGGTGATAGAAATTTGTCAGTGTTTTTATGAAACACTTATAGTAAGTGAAAAGTTCAGTATACATCAGTAGAGTGATATCACTTTTTAAAAGATGCAAAAAGAGGTACATTAATAAAAACTAAATATACAAATGATGGAAATTGTGGTCTTTTTACCCTGCTAAATTGCGTATGGAAGAATTTTTTCTTGCAGTTTTAAAAAGGCAATGACCTCAGAGCACCAAGAAATGAGAGCATGTGACTGTGATGAAGAGATGTGTAAGAATGAAGACCTATAAGAAAACTGATTAAGCTCTATGTTTAAACCAGAGAACATGGAAACAGGTAGAGGAAATAGGCAACATGTGTTTGTTTTGTTTTTAAAGATTTTTACTTATTTGTCAGAGAGAGAGAGAGCACAAGCACGGGGAATGGCAAGCAGAGGGAGAAGCGGGCTCCCCACTGAGCAAAGAGCTTGATGGGGGACTCAGTCCCAGGACACTGGGATCATGACCTGAGCCAAAGGCAGATGCTTAACCAACTGAGCCACCCAGGTGTCCCTAGGCAACATGTTTAAATAATTAAATGGCTGATGCATGACAGAGCATACACTTATTCTGTCATTCTAAGAAGCAGAAAATGATAAAGATTTGTGTATTTTTTTGAAATGTGGGAGAAGGTGAACTGCAGATCATTCAGACTAGTGACGTTGACTACTGTGTATGGAGAACTAAAGAAATCTTAATGAACAAATGGATTTTTGGCCACTTCCTTAAAGAGAAAGAGGTCACAAAGAGCCAAGATAGACAAAACAGTTTTGACAAGGTAACTTAATTTCTTTTATTTAAAAATTTTAAAAGTTGATAAATAATCAAAAAATAGAAAAAATGAACTACTTCAAATCCTATATTTTAGAAGAAAAATCACTGCCATCATTTTGAGATATAAGCTTTCAAATTCCTTGTGAGAAATTATACAATATAAATTTTATCAAAATAAGATTTTACTATAGCAACTTTCCTGTAATGTTTCTATTTCTACTTAAATACATTATAAATGCACTGTCTTTTCAAATCAGTACATATATGGTTTTGGGTTTTTTATTTATTTATTTGCGAGACCACAGGCAGGAGAGGGAGAGGGAGAGAGAGAGAGAATCTCAAGCAGACTCTGTGCTGATGCAGAGCCCAATGAGGGCTCAATCTCATGACCCTGAGATCATGACTTGAGCCCAAACCAAGAGTTGGAGGCTTAACTGACTATGCCACCCAGGTGCCCTAGTAAATATATGTTTAAATTACTATTTTAAAAGCATACTATACTCAATTATACTTTTACATCATAATTAAAAACAGAATTAAAATTTACCATTCTTAGTGTTTTGGGGTTTTTTTTGTTTTGTTTTGTTTTTTTGTTGTTGTTAAATTATTCCCTCTTTGGAGAGTGTTATTAAACTGCTCAATTGGAGAATCCCCACACCAGTATTTCTCACATGTTTCTACTGAGGTATTTTAGTAGATGTCTGCTTTGTGAATGAATTTCTCAGTCCCCCACTTTGTCTCATATTCACCCAGATGGTTTTTTTTATTCAATTAAATACTTTTTTTAATGTATAAATAAGTTTTCCCAAATCATCCAGGAAGATATGCCTTATTCATCTTTTAGCTTAGACAATTCTGACACACTACACTCCTCATAATATTAATGTATATTTAGTATCTACTTTGTGCCAGAAATTGTTCCAAGTGCTTTACACATTAATTCATTTTGGTCTTATAATTATCTAAGGTAGATACTATTTTTACTCCTGTTTCACAAATAGGAAACTGAGCCTGAGTCAACAAGTACTTTGCTCAAGATCAAATTCCCAAGTTTGATAATTATAATTACAATTCATCTGAATTCAACAAATTTTTCCTCTTGCCTCATGTTCTTAGAAAAAATGGATACATTTATTTACTCGGAGGTGATCCGAGGCAATCCTGACTTTGTGTATATCTACAACCCATCTAAGAATGTAGTAAAAGCTACATATCTTCTCACAAGGGGGAAAGATGCTCACTCTTCCTCTCTCATTCACACACACACACACACACACACACACACACACACGTAAAATATTGCACATAACTGCAGGGGTTTTAAATGATATATTCAACATTAATAACATCTTAAGCTCAGTTACTTAAAACATTTTTACTTAATCCTTTAGTACTTTTAAGACTCTGTGCAGCAAATATTTTTTACATTTTTCATCAAATACTTACACAGAAAATGGGTAGTGAGAAGAAAACCAGAGCTTGAAGGAACGTGGAAGACTGGATTACTTGGCTTTTCCCTCCTCTATCATGGGGAACCACAATGGAATCTGGTTAAGAGTATGAACTGTGGAGTCAGGCAGCTGGGATTCGAATCCTGGCTTCATTCAAGAGTTATTTTAAGAATATTTAACTGGTAATGCTGGGCATGGACCACTCAGAATGGACATGACCTGTAAACAAGTGATATAGCCACACCAGCTAATATCTAGCTCTGGTTCTATGACTGGTGGTGTTTTTATCTGTAACCCGAGCATAATAGTCATATCCTAAGATTTTTGGAAGAATTAGATGTGGTAAGACATAAAAAGCACTTAGAACACTGTTTGATAGAAAGAGGTATTAGGTATCATTAGGTATTAGGTAAGAGGTATCATCCTCTTCATTGTGATTATTACTTGAACTTCCATAGAATTCCAGAATTTTACAGGTAGAATATCGAAGTCCTCTGCTTAAGAGAAGACAGGGAAGTGCACTTGAGATGATCACCAGGTGTATATAAGTATTGAATCACTAAATTGTACACCTGAAGCTAATGTTACACTGTATGTTAACTGGAAATTAAATGAAAACTTAGAGGGAAGATCTTGTTAAATTGGAATGGTGCAAGTCTCTAGAGGATACTATGTGGTTGGAAGTTTTAGGGTTCAGAGAAATGTTGAAAGCTAGCAGGAAAGGCGGGAAGTAATACAATGGCATTCAATAGGATAAATAGAAAGTTTTGCATTTTGGTGAAAATAAAACACTATCTGTTTATAGAAAAGGGAAAAAAAATCCCAAGAAATACTGTGCATTCTAGTGAAAAATACTCCAGGATTTTAGCTAGAAAAAGGAACAGTCTCTTCTTAAAGGGGGAAAAATGTTTTCTTTTGCTTATACGTGTGTGTGTATATATAGATATGTACAATATTGCATGTAATTTCAGGGGGTTGTCTTAACGCAGGTGTGATGTTGCCTCCCAGCTATGGTTAATGATTTTTTACCACAGTGGCCATGTGACATCTGTGATGTATTGGGTTCCAGGCACCAGGATGTCAAGAAAGACACATGGATGGGGAGGAGTTAAGATGGCGGAGGAGTAGGGGATCCCTTTTTCAGCCGGTCCCCTGAGTTGAGCTGGATAGGTACCAGACCAGCCTAAACAACCAAGGAATCAGCCTGAGACGCAGGAAGATACATCTGGATCTCTACAAATGAGCATCTCCAGCGCTGAGTATTGAGGTACGAAGCGGGGAGCCGTGAAACCGCAAGATAAATGGAAGGGGGAGGGAGCCGCCGTGTTTGGGCGCCGGGAAGCGACAGCCACCTGCACGGGGAGCGGACGGACTCACAGACGGCACCCGCGAGAGAGCGGACTGAGACCGGTGAGCTGGGAGCACGCGCCACCAGGCTTCTCACGGAACACCGGAATCCCGGTGTGCTCACGGGATCCAGACTGAGACCGGGAGCTCCCGGAGCCCATGCGAGGCGGCTGGCGGCTGGCGGCTGGTGGGCCACCTGCACGGGGAGGGGGGGGGGAGCGGGCGGACTCGCGGTCGGCACCCGCAAAACAGCAGACTGAGACCCTGAACCAGGTGCACGCTCCACCATACTTCTCACGGAACTCCGGAATCTCGGTGTGCTCACCGGGCATAGACTGAGACCGGGAGACCCGGGAGCGCGCGGGGCGGCTGGCCGCTGGCGGCGTTAGAAACACAAAGGACAGAGACGCGCCAGCGACGCTGGGAGTGGGGCACACATCCCGGGACGCTGCAGGGTTGAGCAGCACCAACAGTAACGGAGTTAAAGTGGCCAGAACATCAGTGGAGAATGGGCCGCAATCCCTCTGTTCTGTGACAATTTAGCCTCTGCTGCTCTGACCCTCAGAAGAGGCATAACAGACCGCCAGGGAAAGCCGCCAGAGCACAAAAGCCTGGAAATACCGGCTCACAGCGTGCCCATCCCCATCCCCCCTCACAGGGAACACGGAGACTCTACCCAAACAGGGTTGCCTGAGTATCGGCGCGGCAGGCCCCTCCCCCAGAACACAGAAGGCAGGCTGAAAAATCAAGAAGCCCACAACCCGGGGCACCTGGGTGGCGCAGTCATTGAGCGCCTGTCTTCGGCTTAGGGCGTGATCCCGGCGTTCTGGAAAGGAGTCCCTCATCGGGCTCCTCCGCTGGGAGCCTGCTTCTTCCTCTCCCACTCCCCCGCTTCTGTTCCCGTTCTTGCTGACTGTCTCTCTCAGATAAATAAATAAATAAAATCTTTAAAGAAGAAGCCCACATCCCTAAGATCCCTATAAAATAAGGGGCACGGCCTGGGACCCAGCCAATAATTTGGGCTCTGGACAACCCCGCAACCTCTTCTTATCAGAATGACAAGAAGGAGAAGCCCCCCCCCCCAGCAAAGAAAAGACAGTGAGTCTGTGGCCTCTGCCACAGAAATAATGGATATGGATGTAACCAAAGTATCAGAAATGGAATTCAGAGTAACGATGGTCAAAATGATGAGTAGAATTGAAAAAACTATTAATGAAAAGGTTACTGAGAATATAGAATCCCTAAGGACAGAAATGAGAGCGAATCTGACAGAAATTAAAAATTCTATGAGCCAAATGCAGGCAAAACTAGAGGCTCTGACGGCCAGGGTCGCAGAAGCAGAGGAACGGGTTAGTGAATTGGAGGATGGGTTAATAGGGGAAAAAACGAAAATAGAAGATGGTCTTAAAAAAATCCAAGCCCACGAATGTAGGTTACGGGAGATTACTGACTCAATGAAACGTTCCAATGTCAGAATCATCGGCATCCCTGAGGGGGTGGAGAAAAACAGATGTCTAGAAGAGATATTTGAACAAATTGTAGCTGAAAACTTCCCTAATCTAGCGAGGGAAACAAACATTCGTGTCCAAGAGGCAGAGAGGACCCCTCCCAAGCTCAACCACGACAGACCTACGCCACGTCACGTCATAGTGCATTTCGCAAATATTAGATCCAAGGATACAGTATTGAAAGCGGCCAGGGCAAAGAAATTTCTCACTTACCAAGGCAAAGGCATCAGAATTACGTCAGACCTGTCTACACAGACCTGGAATGAGAGAAAGGGTTGGGGGAGCATTTTTAAAGCTCTTTTAGAGAAAAACAAGCAGCCAAGGATCCTTTATCCAGCAAGGCTGTCATTCAGAATTGATGGAGAAATAAAGACATTTCAGAATCGCTAGTCATTAACCAATTTCGTAACCACGAAACCAGCCCTACAGGAGATATTAAGGGGGGTTCTATAAAGGTAAAAAGGCCCCAAGAGTGATACACAAAAGAAAGTCACAACCAATACAAACAAAGACTTTACTGGCAACATGGCATCATTAAAATCATATCTCTCAGTTCTTAGCGCTAATGTGAATGGTTTGAACGCTCCCATAATATGGCACAGGGTTGCAGATTGGATAAAAAGAAATGACCCATCCATTTGCTGTCTACAAGAGACTCATTTCGAACCCAAAGATGCATTCAGACTGAGAGTAAGGGGTTGGAGTACCATCTTTCACGCAAATGGACCTCAAAAGAAAGCTGGGGTAGCAATTCTCATATCAGATAAATTGGATTTTAAACTAGACTATAGTTAGAGATGCAGAAGGGCACTATATTATTCTTTTTTTTTTTTTAAGATTTTATTTATTTATTTGACAGAGATAGAGACAGCCAGTGAGAGAGGGAACACAAGCAGGGGGAGTGGGAGAGGAAGAAGCAGGCTCATAGCGGAGGAGCCCGATGTGGGGCTCGATCCCAGGACGCCAGGATCACGCCCCAAGCCGAAGGCAGACGCTTAACCGCTGTGCCACCCAGGTGCCCTGGGCACTATATTATTCTTAAAGGAAGTATTCAACAAGTGGATATGACAATTATATATGCCCCCAACAGGAGAGCAGCAAGATACACAAGCCAACTCTTTTTTTTTTTTTTAAGATTTTATTTATTTATTTGACAGAGATAGAGACAGCCAGCAAGAGAGGGAACACAAGCAGGGGGAGTGGGAGAGGAAGAAGCAGGCTCATAGCAGAGGAGCCCGATGTGGGGCTTGATCCCATAACGTCGGGGTCACACCCTGAGCTGAAGGCATACGCCCAACCGCTGTGCCACCCAGGCGCCCCCACAAGCCAACTCTTAACCAGAATAAAGAGACATATAGATAAAAATACATTAATAGTAGGGGACCTCAACACTCCACTATCAGAAATAGACAGAACACCCTGGCAAAGACTAAGCAAAGAATCAAAGGCTTTGAATGCCATACTTGACGAGTTGGATATATATAGAACACTACACCCCAGAACCAAAGAATACTCATTCTATTCTAATGCCCATGGAACATTCTCAAGAATAGACCATGTTCTAGGACACAAAACAGGTCTCAACCGATACCAAAAGATTGAAATTATCCCCTGCATATTCTCAGACCACAATGCTCTGAAATTGGAACTCAACCACAAGGAAAAATTTGGAAGAAACTCAAATACTTGGAGACTAAGAACCATCCTGCTCAGGAATGACTCGATAAACCAGGAAATCAAAAATCAAATTAAACAATTTATGGAGACCAATGAGAATGAAAATACAATAGTACAAAACCTATGGGATACGGCAAAGGCAGTCCTAAGGGGGAAATATATAGCCATCCAAGCCTCACTCAAAAGAATAGAAAAATCTAAAATGCAGTTTTTATATTCTCACCTCAAGAAGCTGGAACAGCAACAGAGGGACAGGCCTAATCCACACACGAGGAAGCAGTTGACCAAAATTAGAGCTGAAATCAATCAATCAGAAACCAGAAGTATAGTAGAGCAGATCAACAGGACTAGAAGCTGGTTCTTTGAGAGAATCAATAAAATTGACAGACCACTGGCAAGACTTATCCAAAAGAAAAGAGAAAGGACCCAGATTATTAAAATTATGAATGAAAAAGGAGAGGTCACGACGAACACCGTTGAAATTGGAAGGATTATTAGAAATTTTTATCAACAACTATATGCCAATAAACCAAGCAATCTGGAAGAGATGGAATCCTTCCTGGAAACCTATAAACTACCAAGATTGAAACAGGAAGAAATTGATTCCTTAAACAGGCCAATTAATTATGAAGAAATTGAGTCAGTGATAAACAACCTTCCAGATAACAAAACTCCAGGCCCGGCCGGTTTTCCTGGGGAATTCTACCAAACATTCAAAGAAGAAATAATACCTATTCTCCTAAAGCTATTTCAAAAAATAGAAACAGAAGGAAAGCTACCAAACTCATTCTATGAGGCCAATATTACCTTGATCCCCAAACCAGGCAAAGACCCCCTCAAAAAGGAGAATTACAGACCAATTTCCCTAATGAATATGGACGCCAAAATCCTCAACAAGATCCTTGCTAATAGAATCCAACAGTATATTAAAAGGATTATCCATTATGATCAAGTGGGATTCATACCTGGGATGCAAGCGTGGTTCAATATTCGCAAATCAATCAGCGTGATACATCATATCAACAAGAAAAGACTCAGGAACCATATGATCCTCTCAATTGATGCCGAAAAAGCATTTGACAAAATACAGCATCCTTTCCTGATTAAAACCCTTCAGAGTGTAGGAATAGAGGGTACGTTTCTCAATCTCATAAAAGCCATCTATGAAAAGCCTACTGCAAATATTATTCTCAATGGGGAAAAGCTGGAAGCCTTTCCCTTAAGATCAGGAACACGACAAGGATGCCCACTCTCGCCACTATTATTCAACATAGTACTAGATGTCCTTGCAACAGCAATCAGACGACAAAAAGGGTTCAAAGGTATTCAAATCGGCAAAGAAGAAGTCAAAATGTCTCTCTTCACAGATGACATGATACTCTATATGGAAAACCCAAAAGAAGCCACTCCCAAACTATTAGAAGTTATAGAGCAATTCAGTAACGTGGCGGGATACAAAATCAATGCTCAGAAATCAGTTGCATTTCTATACACGAATAACAAGACTGAAGAAAGAGAAATTAGGGAATCCATCCCATTTACAATAGCACCAAAAACCATACGTTACCTTGGAATTAACTTAACTAGAGACATAAAGGACCTATATTCTAGAAACTATAAATCACTCTTGAAAGACATTGAGGAAGACATAAAAAGATGGAAAGATATTCCATGCTCATGGATCGGAAGAATTAACATAGTTAAAATGTCCATGCTACCCAGAGCAATCTACACTTCCAATGCTATCCCGATCAAACTACCAAGGACATTTTTCAAAGAACTGGAACAAATAGTCCTTAAATTTGTACGGAACCAGAAAAGGCCCCGAATCTCCAAGGAACTGTTGAAAAGGAAAAACAAAGCTGGGGGCATCACAATGCCGGATTTTGAGCTGTACTACAAAGCTGTGATCACAAAGACAGCATGGTACTGGCACAAAAACAGACGCATAGACCAATGGAACAGAATAGAGAACCCAGAAATGGACCCTCGGCTCTTTGGGCAACTAATATTTGATAAAGCAGGAAAAAACATCCGGTGGGAAAAAGACAGTCTCTTCAATAAATGGTGCTGGGAAAATTGGACAGCTACATGCAAAAGAATGAAAGTTGACCACTATCTCACACCATACACAAAAATAAACTCCAAATGGATGAAAGACCTCGATGTGAGACAGGAATCCATCAAAATTCTAGAGGAGAACATAGGCAGCAACCTCTATGACATCGGCCAAAGCAACCTTTTTCATGACACATCCCCAAAGGCAAGAGAAACAAAAGATAAAATGAATTTATGGGACTTCATCAAGATTAAAAGTTTCTGCACAGCCAAGGAAACAGTCAGAAAAACTAAGAGGCAGCCCACGGAATGGGAGAATATATTTGCAAATGACACTACAGATAAAGGACTGGTATCCAAGATCTACAAAGAACTTCTCAAACTCAATACACGAGAAACAAATAAACAAATCAAAAAATGGGCAGAAGATATGAACAGACACTTTTCCAATGAAGACATACAAATGGCTAACAGACACATGAAAAAATGTTCAAAATCATTAGCCATCAAGGAAATTCAAATCAAAACCACACTGAGATACCACCTTACGCCAGTTAGAATGGCAAAAATAGACAAGGCAAGAGACAACAATTGTTGGAGAGGATGTGGAGAAAGGGGATCCCTCCTACATTGTTGGTGGGAATGCAAGTTGGTACAGCCACTCTGGAAAACAGTGTGGAGGTCCCTTAAAAAGTTAAAAATTGAGCTACCCTATGATCCAGCCATTGCACTACTGGGTGTTTACCCCAAAGATACAGACGTAGTAAAGAGAAGGGCCATATGCACCCCAATGTTCATAGCAGCAATGTCCACAATAGCTAAATCGTGGAAGGAGCTGAGATGCCCTTCAACAGATGACTGGATTAAGAAGTTGTGGTCCATATATACAATGGAATATTACTTAGCTATAAAAAAGAACGAGTTCTCAACATTTGCTGCAACATGGATGGCACTGGAGGAGATAATGCTAAGTGAAATAAGTCAAGCAGAGAAAGACAACTATCATATGATTTCTCTCATCTATGGAACATAAGAACTAGGATGATCAGTAGGGGAAGAAAGGGATAAAGAAAGGAGGGATAATCAGAAGGGGGAGTGAAGCATGAGAGACTATGGACTATGAGAAACAAACTGAAGGCCTCAGAGGGGAGGGGAGTGGGGGAATGGGATAGACCGGTGATGGGTAGTAAGGAGGGCACGTATTGCATGGTGCACTGGGTGTTATACGCAACTAATGAATCATCGAGCCTTACATTGGAAACTGGGGATGTACTGTATGGTGACTAACATAATATAATAAAAAATCATCAAAAAAAAAAAAGAAAGAAAGACACATGGATATACTAAGATTTGTTCAGAGAGAAATGTGATCAGGAGGGTAAATAATAAAAGATCTCAAAATCCGGAAAGATAACCAGGAGTATTGTGTCTAGTGAAGTAGAGATCTAAGGGGAATGCTAATGCTGATTTTCAGATGCATGGTAACCCTGACATGGAAGAGTTCACTGTACTGTGGCAGCAAGGAGTAGAACCAACTGGGGAAATTTGCAGAAAGGCAAAGGTCAGCTCCACATGTAAGATGCCTAAAGTAGATCTGCCTGTCCATACAAGTGGACTTTGCTTTTTCAGTAGTTATATTCAAATAAGGTATAGCAATTAGCAAAAGGATGCCATAAAGGGAATTTTTTTCCATTGGTAAGCTGTTAGTAATCTCTTTCTTTTCTAAAATTCTTTGGATTTACGACTTCAAGCTATGATACAAGTTTATTATGAAGGATGACTGGAAGAAGGATGAGAAGGCATGGAAGGAGAGTAAAAATAGTTACTCCAGGGAGAAGATTGTATCTCAACATAAAAATTTTCTAAGAACTAGAATTGAGTAAGGGTAGAATAGGCTGCTTTCTGAGGAAGTATGCTTGACCTTTGGAGGTGCCCACTGGATGATGTAGTCATGTATTCTTGGCAAGTAGGGTACTTAGAAAATTGCATTTGAATTATCACCTGTCAGGAATGTTCTTAGGAATATTCTTGATTAATGGTAAGATGTACTAGATGAATTCTAAATCTTCCAATTGCAAGGTTTTGTTATTTGGTTTGTTTCTGTTGGTCTTGTGTCAAAGTATATTTTGTCTTATTTGCTCCATATTTTCTCAAAGCCCACTCAAGAAATGTATCTATTTACTAAAACCAAATCAATATTATATGAACCAAACATAACTTCATAAAGAACTCAGAAGTTCTTTATTGCTTTTACCAAGCTGCTCAGTTTACTTTGATTACATTATTCATAAATTTTAGTGATGTTTGATTATTCTTGGAGGAGAAAGATTTTGCTTATTTATCCCTGAATCTTATAAATGTAGAAGATAAATAATAAAAAGCATTGGGACTTGAGATACTTCTCAGTATTTGGTGTGTTTGAACATAAATTTTTTTCTCTTAAAAATAGGTGAATTAGAACTTTTTTAAAGAATAGCATAATTAACAGTTACGAGGTATTTATTAGGCCACAATATATTTTTGATAACATTTTTCTCATTATAAAATTCACATGTTTAATTTATCAAGTAGGGCAAAAACCATTCACATGAAGAGAAAATAAAGATAACTTACCTGTATTAATTTCCTAGGGCTACCACAAAAAGTGATCTCAAACTTGGTGATTTAAAACAACAAATCTATTCTATCACAGTTCTTAAGACTAGGAATCCAAAACCAAGGTGTGTCAGTAGGGCTCTGGTTCCTCTGAAGGCTCTAGAGAAAGAATTCATCCTTACTTCTTCCTAGCTTTTGGTAGCTCCCAGCAATCCTTGGTATTCTTTGGTTTGTAGCTGCATCACTCCAGTTTGTGTCTTTTTTCATATGGCCTTCTTCTCTGTGGTCTTTGGGTGTCATCTCTTTAAAAGGACACTAGTCATTGGGCTTAAGGCCCACCCTCAGCTGGTATGACCTCATCTTAACTAATTACCTGTGCAAAAAGACCCTTTTTCCAAAGATGGTCACATTCTGTGGTTGTAGGTGGACATGAATTATGAGTGGACGTTATTCAATCCACTATACCTAAAATCTTATTTCTGTTAATAATTTTATGTACATGTATTCATTTGCATTTTATTCATATCTATTATGAAATGGATCTTGGTATACATATTACTTTGGACCTGCTTACTTCATTTGATATTGTGGATATTTTCTTGTGGCATTAACTAATTAACTTTACATTTCCAGTGTACCAAATTAACTCAACCAACACTCCATAGGCATATTTCTATATTTTCCCTTCTTTTTTGCCATTACAAATAAAGCTATGAAAAACTTCCTTGTATATAAATCTTTGGATATATCAGTGATTGTTTCTAGAATGTGAGACCCTGTACTAAATATAGAATTAACTTGGTTCAAGGGTATGTTTTTTTCTAAGACTTTTAATATTTGGCTTATACCGTTTGATACTCTGAATGACAGATAAGTAGACTGTATAGATATTTGACTTTTTGGGAAGACTCAACTTAGTTCTAGGAAATTTTATTAAACATTCAGCATGTTATCTAGTCAATATAAATTTAATAGTAATGTTATGGGTAGGTTATATTTCAGGTTAGATCTTGGAATCGGGCAATTTTGTGTTTTGGGAAAATATTTTATATGACTGGGAAGGACTGCTTTCTTTTCTGTCTTCTCTAGATGCACTCATTTGCACATGCATGTGGTCTTCAAAGGCCATAATGGTAGATTCTTTTTAGTTTTTTATTATGTTATGTTAGTCACCATACAGTACATCATTAGTTTTTGATGTAGTGCATAATGGTAGATTCTGAGAGTAGAGCTTCCAGCAAGTGGCGAACACAATGTGCCTAAGGGTTTAAGGCTTTCCTTCCATGCCATTTGAAAGCTAGACTTGACCTGATACATGTACTAATACTTCTAAAGACTAATCAAATCATTACTTACATCAAAATAAAAATATTAAAGATAAATCCTGGGGCAATTTAAACTTTTTGAAACTTTTTTGTTGTTGTTGTTGTTTTTTAAAGCACTTAAATCTATTTTGATGGGGGTCATAAACTTAGATGCTTAGAGGAGTAGGTGATATAATCAGCAAAGCTGAGAAGTTAAAAATCACCATAAATCATGGGGTGCCTGGGTGGCTCAGTCAGTTAAGCTTTTGCCTTTGGCTCAGGTCATGATCCCGGGGTCCTGCGTCAGGCTCCCTGGAGCTTGCTTCTCCCTCTGCCTGCCGCTCCCCCTGCTGGTGCTCCTTCTCTCTCTCTTCCTGACACACACACAAAATAAACAAAATCTTTAAAAAAAAAAAAAAAAAAAACAACCAAAAATCACCATAAAAAAAAAAAATTCTGAAAACAGTGCTTTGATGTGCCCCATCTAAGGGAGCATACTTTAGTTACTTCTATGATTTTTTTTTTTTCTATTTGTGAAAAATGAGCCTGGGGTTACCAGATTGTGATTTTTTTTTTCCTAAAACAAGATACGCCCAAGTTTTTGGTGAAACATTCCAGTTTTTAACTACAGATAAATTAAAATTATAAAGAAAAAAACCACTTTACAAGGCAAAATAATAGTTTCATAGAGATATTTCCCTTTACAGCAACAATCAATGACTTCTGGTCTCAATTTTTACTTGTTTCTTAAGAGTGTACACTTTTCTGCTAAATTCACTGTTGTATTTTTTTGTAGCCAGAGTTTCAGGTTGCCACCCTTTCTCTTAAGTAACCCAAGGACACTTATCATGGATATTTAAAAAAAAAATTTTTTTTGTACAGTTTCCAAATATGTTAGCACTTAGCTGGTCAACCTTAAAATTGTAATGTCAACTTAAATCTTTTTTTTTTTTTTTTTTGGCAGTCAATCAGTTCTTTTTATCTTTCAAACGTCTCAAAAGGTCAAATGGAAAATTTTACTTTCTGTACATAAAAACACGAATCTTACTGGAATAAGATATAAATATTGGTTAGCAATTTAAGACATAAAGGGAATCAGGATATCATTTGTAAAACAAATAGAATCGGGCAATTTTGTGTTTTGGGAAAACATTAAACCCCAACAATTTGGATAGCCTATATCTAAGGCACTTGAATTAAATATTTTATTATGTATTAAAAATGTCATTTTTGTATTTTAATTTCCTTTTATAAAAGTTTAATACCATCTTAAATTCTTCTAGCAAATTCTCCTGTACATACAATTTTTATAAATAAAAATTTTCCCAAAGTGCCCTAAATTATAATAATGTCTGTGGTTGCCACTCAAATAACAGAAGGAGTATTAATATTCATTATGGTGTGTTAAACAATTGGGATAAAGTTGATTAGTATTTTTTGTAAAGCTATTAAAAAGCTTTTTAATAATTCTGCTATACAATGCCAATTGTATGATATAGATCATAAGATCCTAAAAAAAATTAGTTACTCTTGCTCATGTGAAGTTGACAGTTCAATTGGTTGTCTTCAGTGTGTACTATGTCAGTCACAATATTTACAACCTAGTTTTGTTGCACCAGTTTAATTTTCAAGTGAAACAAACTTACGTATTTCTGACTAAAATTGATTCTTCTGTAATGGTCAATCATGACTTGATTTTCCATAGAGAGTCTCCTCATTTCTTGGTTCAGTCAAAAGATACAAAGCGCTATTGACTAGAAAATGACTTGAGCTCCAAACTTGTAATGGAACAAGGGAGAACTTAAGGGAAAATATTGACAGAAAGAGGTGTTAGAAAATTCGCACTTCTGTTGCTCTCTCATATTTGTGGTTTCCCAAAGAGAGTCTGTGTGCAATAGATAAGAAATTTGTGGAAGAGAAAAATGAGCATGACCCATATAAGTTGATGACTTTACTGCTCTGCAGAAGTGATGATACTATCTTCCAGATTGGGTTATTTTAGGGGAAAGACTAACCGTGCGGATATTTTAATTTGAACTTTCTTTAGTTCTCATAGCTAGCTAACTAGTGGCACATATTAAATGATATAAAGAAATGCCTTTGGCTGACAAATTTCAAATACTTAAATTTTTAATATAATGGCATTGGCCTGATAGAAATCAGTATAACTTGTTAATGTCTTCTAAGTTTGGAAGTTGTAGGAATCTTTCCAGAAATCATCAATATGCTTCATACTATGTTGGATAAATACTGGAAATAGTCAAATGAGTCCAGAGATCTATGTCTCTACATAGAACTAGCTTGTTAATTTGGAACACAAGAAAATTGATTTTTCATCAATTAAGGAAAAGTCAAATATATGCATTTTCAAATACCCAGAAACTATGGGCTTGGGTATACACGTGTATATGTGTATATAAAAGAATATGTCCATATTTTGTAGGGTAGATTTGAAACTAAAGATGACTCAGACTGTTTTTCAAAACTGCTTTATTGAAATAGAATTAATATACCATAAAATTCATGCTTTGAAGGTGTATAAGTCGATGATAGTCACAGAATTGTATAACTACCACCACTGTCTGATTTCATCACCCATTAATAGTCATTACCCATTCCTCCTCCCCGAGGCCTTGGCAACCACTAATCTACTTTCTATTTTTGTGGATTTGCCTATTCTGAAAATTTCATATAAATGGAATTATACAATATATAGCCATTTTTGCCTGGCTTCTTTGATTTAGCCTAATGTCTTCAGAGTTAATCCATGTTATATAGCATGTATCAGTACTTAATTTCTTTTTATGACTGAATAATGCCACATTTATGGATATACCATTTTATTTTTCCATTCACCAGTTGATAGACATTTCGGTTGTTTCTACCATTATGAATTCTGTTGCTATGAATGTTCATGAACAGGCTTATGTGGACACTTTGAATTCTCTTGGGTATATACTTAGGAGTAGAAGTGCTAGGTCAGAGTTATTTTTTGTTCAACATTTAAATAACTGCCAAACTGTTATAGCAGTATATAAGGGTTCCAATTTCTCCACATCTTCACTAACACTGGTTATTCACTATCTTTTGTATATTAGCCATCCTAGGGGGTATGAAATGTTTTTTGTTTGTTTGTTTGTTTTGTTTTGTTTTGTTTTGCATTACTCTAGTGACTAGTGCTGTTTTTCTTTTTTCTCTCATGTGCTTGTTTGAAGAAATGTCTATTTAAATCTTTTGTGTATCTTTTAATTCAGTTATTTGGTTTATTTTTTTTCAAGACTTGTGCTGTAGTTCTTTATATTTTATGGATAAAAGTTGATTATCTGACAGGATTTGAAAAAAAAAATTTACTTACTTGAAAATGTCCTTTTGAAGCACCAAAGTTTTTAAATTTTTTTGAAACACATGATTCATTATTTTCAGTACTCTGAGAAGCAAGTGAAAAGCAATAATGGATTTTTTAAAGGCCGAAGTCTGAAAATGCTGAGTGGGGCAGGAGGACGGTAACAGGCTAGAACAGTGCCTTGCACATAGTAAGCACTATGATGTTTGTTAAATTGAAATGATTCGAAGTTGAAGATCATAATATATTTGAGACTTGATAAAATCCAAGTTTAACTGAAGCTTTAAGCAATTCTTTTTAACTGGCTTCTATTAAGTCACCTTGTTCCTTATGACAAACACCCCCATATTTTAAAAATCATTTTTAATCCATTGTGTGGCTTTATTTCATTTATTTAGTCCTATTGATTCACTGTCAAATATAGATTACAGTAAATTACAAATTTTCTTACTGTTTATCTTTATTTGAAATACTGATAAATCAGAAGGATTGAAATACTGTCATAAAATGGAAAAAAAAAAAAACCCTCAAGTTGTTAGTGGACACAGGTCAGCTTTAAAACAATGTACTTAATTTTCAACACTTGTCAAAAAAGACTAATTTGAGATAGGTAAATCTTGTATATGTCTTTTTTGCAATCTCAAATCTTAGAATTAAGCAGTTTAAACCAATTAAAACATAAGTGATGGTAATATTCTTGGAGCGTCTTGTGGTCTTGAAACTGACTTCATTTTGCTCCTTTTAAATGGGAACAGCATTGTCTTGGAGAATCCTTGATTCTGACAGTGCTGAAAGATTGACCTTGTTTTGTACTTGAGATCATGCCTTGCAAGCCTGACACTTTCAAGGACCTGTCCTATGTGGAGATGCAGATATTAAACACTTTAATGGTCAGCAAGGACTATGTAGTGCTTTCACAGGTCACTGAGCCACATTCTCCCAATAGGTAAACTACTTTGGACATCTTTGCCTTAAGCATGTACTTTTCCAAGCCACTAGGGTTAACATTTAGTGTGAGAATTGGAATTTTTGCAGTGAAATTATAGTAGTTTGAAATAATAGCAAAAACTGGCACTATTGAATAAAAATAATGGGTTCAATAAGCATTTATTTAATCTATTTTATATCAGGTCCTTTTATATAATGTACTCAAAAGATTTTTTAATCTTCACATGTCCCTCAGCAAGGCATTATTAAATCTGTTTTGTAGATGAAAAATGTGTGCCTGTGAGAGGTTAACTGGCTTACCCCAACTCCCATTTATCAGCACTGAACGCGAATGGGGGTACTAAAGACTTAATCTTTTTTCCTTCACACCATGCTCACTTCTGTTAAGGGAAGGAGTTAATGTGTTTGCAAAGATACCTAAAATATCCTGAGAAGTAAAAATGAAGGATCTAATCCAGGGTGCTCAATCTTCAGTGTTGGCAACATTGGTTCCACTCTCTCGTTGTCCAGTCCAACAGTGTCTATGAGTCTAGTAGTTGAACTGCTTTACTTAGTAGACAGAACTGATTACTCCCACTGTCTATGTTGCCCTGTCATTGATTCAATTCCAACAATTTCCCATGTTCACAGTTCCCATATACTTCACAAGTTCAAAGAGCCAAACAGTTGAATGACTAACAAATGCTGATGCTATATCACTCTTTTTCATGCAATAGTGTCTCAGTGTTGGGTTTTAATTTTTTTTTTCAAATCGCTACAATTTTTTCCTTGTGGTGAGACCTTTAAGACCTACTCTCAGCAACTTTCAAATACACATTACAGTATTTAGAGGCACTATTCTATACATAACATCTCAAGAACTTAGAGCTGAATGTTTGGACCTTTTGACCATCTTCATGAATTTTTCTTACTCCCTACCTCTGGCAATCACCAGTCTGTTCTCCGCATATAAGTTATTTGTTTCTGTTTTGTTTTGTTTTTTGTTTTATTTTGTTTTTTGATACCATATATAGGTGAGCTCATACAGTATTTGTCATTCTCTAACTTATTTCACTTAATATAATGCCCTCAGTGTCCATCCATGTTGTCATAATTGGTAAGATTTCGTTATCTTTTATTTATTTATTTATTTGAATTCAAATAATATATAATGTATTATTGGTTTCAAAGGTAGAAGTCAGTGATTCATCAGTCTTAAATAATACCCAGGGCTCATTGTATCACATGCCTTCCTTAATGTGTATCACCCAGTTACCCATCCCCCACCCTGCTCCCCTTCAGCAATCCATGAGCTTGGAACGTTTTTCCCTTTCTTTGTGTCTGCCCCAATTTCTTACATGAGTGTTCCATAGTTTTCTGAGTGCAGATCCTTTGCCTCTTTGGTTAGGATTATTCCTAGGTATCTTACAGTTTTTGGTGCAATTGTAAATGGGATTGACTCCTTAATTTCTTTCTTCTGTCTCATTGGTAGTATATAGAAAGGCAACTGATTTCTACACATTGATTTTATATCCTGACACTTTGCTGAATTCCATATGAGTTCTAGCAATTTTAGGGTGGAGTCTTTTGGGTTTTCCACATAGAGTATCATGTCATCTGCAAAGAGTGAGAGTTGTACCTCTTGGCCGATTTGGATGCCTTTTCTTTTTGTTGTCTGATTGCTGAGGCTAGGATTTCTAGTACTATGTTGAACAGCGGTGGTGAGAGTGGACATCCCTGCTGTGTTCCTGACCTTAGGGGAAAAGGTCTCATTTTTTTCCTCGTTCAGAATATTTGCTGTGGGTTTTTCATATT
This sequence comes from Ursus americanus, assembly GCF_024610735.1. Lineage (NCBI taxonomy): Eukaryota > Metazoa > Chordata > Mammalia > Carnivora > Ursidae > Ursus > Ursus americanus. The sequence continues at coordinate 57,020,938 of NC_142127.1, forward strand.
TGGCTTTTATGATATTAGGGGTATGTTCCCTCTATCCCTACACTGTGAAGAGTGTTAATCAAGAAAGGATGCTATACTTTGTCAAACTGCCTTTTCTGCATCAATCAAGAGGATCATATGATTCTTTTCCTTTTATTTATGTAGTGTATCACATTGATTGATTTGCAGATGTTGAACCACCCTTGCAGCCCAGAAATGAATCCCACTTGTTCATGGTGAATAGTCCTTTCAATGTACTGTTGGATTTTAGTGGTTAGTATCTTGGTGAGAATTTTGGCATCCATGTTCATCAGGGATATTGGTCTGTAAGTCTCCTTTTTGGTGGGTATTTGTCTGGTTTGGGGATTGAGGTAATGCTGGTCTCATAGGTTGAGTTTGGAAGTTTTCCTTCCATTTCTATTTTTTTGAAACACCTTCAGAAGAATAAGTATTAGTTCTTTAAATGTTTGGTAGAATTCCCCTGGGAAACCATTTGGCCCTGGACTCTTATTTTTGGGGAGGTTTTTGATTACTGCTTCAATTTCATTGCTGGTTGTGGGTCTTTTCAGGTTTTCTAATTCTTCCTGTTTCCGTTTTGGTAGTTTAGACGTCTCTAGGAATGCACCCATTTCTTCCAGATTGCCTAATTTGTAGGCATATAGTTGCTCATAATATGCTCTTATAATTGTTTATGTTTCTTTGGTGTTGGTTACCATCTCTCCTCTTTCATTCATGATTTTATTTATTTGGGTCCTTCCTCTTTTCTTCTTGATAAGTCTGGCCAGGTGTTTATCAATCTTATTAATTCTTTCAGAGAACCAGCTCTTAGTTTTGTTGATCTGTTTTACTGTTCTTTTGGTTTTTATTTCATTAATTTCTGCTCTAATCTTTATTAATTCTCTTCTCCTGGGTTTAGGCTTTTTTTGCTCTTCTTTCTCCAGCTCTTTATATGTGTTTCGGCTGTATATTTGAGGCCTTTCTTGTTTCTTGAGGAAGGCTGGTATTGCTATATACTTCCCTCTTAAGAACACCTTTGTTGCATCCCAAAGGTTTTGAACAGTTGTATTCTCATTTTAATTTGTTTCCATGAATTTAATTCTTCTTTAATTTCCTGGTTGACCCATTCATTCTTTAGTAGGATGCTCTTTAGCCTCCATGTATTTGAGTTCTTTCCAAATTTCTTCTTGTGATTGAGTTCCAATTTCAAAGCACTGTAATCTGAAAATATACAGGGAATAATCCTAGTCTGTTGGTACCAGTTGAGACCTGATTTATGCCCCAGTATGTGATCTATTCTGGAGAATTTTCCATGTGCACTTGAAAAGAATGTGTATTCTGTTGCTTTAGGATGGAATGCTCTGAATATGTCTGTGAAGTCCATCTGGTCCAGTGTGTCATCAAAGCCCTTGTTTCCTTGTCGATCTGCTTAGATGATCTGTCCATTGTGGGAGGGGGGTTTTAAAGCCCCCTACTATTATTGTATTATTACCGATGTGTTTCTTTAATTTTGTTATTAATTGGCTTATATAATTCTCTGCTCCCATGTTAGGGAGCATAAATATTTACAACTAGTAGATCTTTTGGTTAGACCCTTTAATTATAATACAGTGTCCTTCCTCATCTCTTATTACAGTCCTTGGTTTAAAATCTAATTTGTCTGAGATAAGGATCACAATCCCAGCTCTCTTTGGATGCCCTTTAACATAATAGTTTTCTACCCCCTCAGTTTTAATCTGGAGGGTGTCTTTGGGCCTAAAATGAGTCTCTGCAGACAGCCTATTGATGGGTCTTACTTTTTTATCCAATCTGAGACCCTGTGTCTTTTGATTGGGGCATTTAGCCCATTTACATTCAGAGTAACTATTGAAAGATATGAATTTAGTGCCATTGTATTACCTGCAAAGTCATTTTTTGTGTACTGTCTCTTCCTTTCTGGTCTATGTTACTTTTGGACTCTCTCTTAGCTTAAACAATTCCCTTTAATATTTCTTGCAGAACTGGTTTAGTAATCACAAATTCTTTTAGTTTCTGTTTGTTATGGAAGTTCTTTATCTCTCCTTCTATTTTGAATGACATCCTAGCTGGATAAAGTATTCTGGCTGCATATTTTTCTCATTTAGCACCCTGAATCTATCATGCCAGTCCTTTATGGCCTGCCAGGTCTCTGTGGATAGGTCTGCTACCAGTCTAATGTTTCTACCGTTGTGGGTTATGGACCTCTTGTCCAAAGTTGCTTTCAGGATTTTCTGTTTGTCTCTGAGATTTGCAAGCTTCACTATTATATGTTGGGGTATTGACCTATTATTATGGATTTTCTGTGTCTCCTGGATTTTGATGCCTGTTTCCTTCCCCAAATTAGGGAAGTTCTCTGCTATAATTTGCTCCAATATATCTTCCCCTCTCTCTCTTTCCTCTTCTTCTCTATCCCAATTATTCTAGTATTGTTTCACTTAATGGTTTCACTTATCTCTTGAATTCTCCCCTTGTGTTCCAGTAGTTGTTTACCTTTCTCAGATTTCTTATTCTCCATAACTTTGTATTTTATATCACTAATTCTGTCTTCTCCTCATTTATCCTAGCAGTTAGAGCCTCCATTTTTTATTGCATCTCATTAATAGCATTTTTGATTTCGACCTGATTAGATTGCAGTTCTTTTATTTCTCCAGAAAGGGATTTTCTAGTGTCTTCTATGCTTTTTTTAAGCCCAGCTAGTATCCTTATAAACATTACTCTGAACTCTAGTTCTGACCTCTTACTTATGACCATATTAATTGGGTCTCTGTCCATACTGCTTCTAGTTCTCTTTTTTGAGATGAGTTTTTCCATCTTGTCATTCTGTCCTGAGAGTAGATGAATGGGAGAACAAAATACTACAATGACAACAACAACCCCAGAGAAATATACACTGAACAAATCAGAAGAGACCCAAAATGGGAAAAAAATAAAATTAAAATTAAAAAAAAATATGATCAGACACATATACAGAATAGAGCAATATACCAGATTCTGTGTGCATTTTGGTCTGTTTGTTAGAAAACTGGACCCCAAAATTGTAAAGAAAGAAAAACTTACTATGTGCAAAAATAAAATTAAATACAATGAAATAATAGAATGTAACTGTAAAAATGTAAATTAAAAGACCAAAAAAAAAAAAAAAGAATATAAACAGGTGAACAGAACAGAGCAATACACTATATCCTGAGTGTATTCGGGTCGGGTTGTTAGGAGAAACTACATCTCAAAATTGTAAAGAAAGAAAAACTGTATATATACAAAAATGAAGGGATGCCTGGATGGCTCAGCTGGTTAAGCATCTGCCTTTGGTTTAGGTCATGATTGCGGCGTCCTGGGATTGAGTACCACATCAGGCTCTTTGCTCAGCAGGAGCCTGCTTCACCCTCTGCCTGCTGCTCCCCTTGTTTGTGCGCTCACTTGCTCTCTCTCTCTCTCTAAGAAATAAGGTGAAATCTTGACAAAAAAATTAAGAAATAAAAATAAATACATTGAAAGGATATAATTTAACTGTAAAGATGAAAATTTAAAAGGACTTTAACAAAAGAAAAAAAAAAGAAAAAATACGATCGGACAGGTGAAGAGAACAGAGCCATACACTAGATTCTGGGTGTATTTTGGTCTAGTTAGAAGAAGCTGCATCCCAAAATTGTAAAGAAAGAAAAACATATATACAAAAATAAATTTTAAATACAATGAAAGGATAGCATGTAACTCAAAAAATGAAAATTAAAAAAGATTTTTTAGAAGTTGATAAAATAAATTGGTTGAAAAAGTAGAAGAAAAAAATTAAAATGGAAAAACTAAAGAATCGTGGGGAAAAAACCATGAATTTTATATGCTATATTCCCCTGGTGTTGGAGTTTTATGGTTCTTAATGATGGGAAGCTTGGTCTTGGCTGGATGTTCTTGCTGAGCTTCTGGGGGAGGGGCCTGTTGTGTTGATTCTCAAGTGTCTTTGACCCAAGAGGAGTTGTACAGGCCTTGCCAGGAGGCCAGGCTAAGTAATCTGCTCCAGTTTGCTCTATGTGGCTTTTGTTCCCTAAAGGCTTTCCGCACAGCTTTAGAGAATGAGAATGAAAATGGCAGCCTCCCAATCTTCTGTCCTGGAGCTGAAAGCTCGGGGTCCCTCTCCTCATTGTGCCCTTTGGGAAAAGCAGTCCATCACTCCTGTCTCCCTGGTCTCCCTTTGCACTCGTGCTTACCCAGCCTGTGACTGAACTTTTCAATTTCAGATATACGACCCCATTTCAAGTCTCTAAGCCCTCCAAACTCCTGTGGTACACACCCGAAATGCTCCCCCCAGGGGAAGAAGGGGGTGGGGTGTCTCACCTTTCTGCCATTTGTTGGGCGCCTGCTTGGAGAGTGGTCACCTGACCCAGGTGTGGTTTGCCGTTTATAGCAAATTCGTGGGCTCATTCTTTGCAGCCAGGTTCCCCATTCTGATGCCTGGGATCTCTACCACACTCAGGCACTCCTGGTCTTCCTGTGACCCCAGGGAACCGTGGACCACACTGTCCCACCTAGGATTTGGCCTGGCTTCACCACCTGAGCACCTTTCAGGCAGGGACATACCTCACCAGAGCAGAATTCTAAAAGTTTTGACTTTGTGCTCCACTGATACCACTTTCCGGTAGCTGGCTGATGGAGACTCCCTCCCCCCATGGTTTATCATCCCATATATCACCTTGGATTCACTTCTCTGTACCTCCTACCTTGCAGAACAGTGGTAGCTTTTCTATTTATATAGTTGTGGCTATTCTTTTCTTAGAGCTTTGAGTTCACAGGTGCTGAGAATGATTTGATAGTCTTCTAGCTGAATTCCTGGGACCAGATGAAACTAAGGTCTACTACTTCTCCATCACCTTGGATTCTCTGTTGTCTCCTTATTGTTTAATGACTGAATAATATTCCATTGTGTATATACCACATTGTCCTTATCTGCTCATCTGTTGAACAACACATAGGTTGTTTCCATTCTTGGCTGTTATAAATACTGCTGCAGTGAACATTGGGGTGAGTAAATCTTTTGGAGATAGTGATTCCATTCCCTTTGAATATATACTCAGAAGTGGAATTACTATGTCAAAAGGTGGTTCTATTATTCGTTTTTTGAAGAAACTCCATATTGTTGTTGATAGTGGTTGTACCAGTTTACATTCCCATCAATAGTGCATAAAGGTTCCCTTTTCTCTACGTTCTTGCCAATACTTTTTTCTTGTCTTTTTGATAACAGCCATTCTAACAAATGTGAGATGATACCTCATTGTGCTTTTTTCTTTTTTAAAGATTTTATTTATTTATTTGACAGAGATAGAGACAGCCAGCGAGAGAGGGAACACAAGCAGGGGGAGTGAGAGAGGAAGAAGCAGGCTCATAGCGGAGGAGCCTGATGTGGGGCTCGATCCCGGAACGCCAGGATCACACCCTGAGCCGAAGGCAGACGCTTAACCGCTGTGCCACACAGGCGCCCCCTCATTGTGCTTTTGATTTGCATGTCCCTGATTAGTCTTGTTGAACACGTTTTTGTGTACCTGTTGACCATTTGCGTGTCTTCTTTGGGGGGAAAAGCTTATTCAGTATCTGTGCCCATTTTTTAATTGGATTGTTTGATTTTTTGTTGTTGTTGCTGAGTTGTAGTAGTTCTTGATATGTATTAACTCTTTATCATATAAATCATTTGCAAATCATTTATCATAGAAATGATTTGCAAATATGTCCTTTTCTGTATAGATGCTTTTGGTTTGATGCTATGTTTTTCTTAATTTTTGCTTTTATTACCTCTGCTTTTGGTGTCATATCCAAAAAGTAAATGCTAATACCAATGACAAGGTGCTTACCACTTACCTTTTCTTCTAGGAGTTTAATGTTTGAGGTCTTCAAGTGTTTAAACTAGTTTGAATTGATTTTTGTGTATGGTATAAGGAAGTGGTCCAACTTTATTCTTTTGCATATAACTATCTAGTTTTTCCAGCAGCATTTTGAAGAGACTGTTCTTTCCCCATAGTATATTCATGGCACTGTTGTCGTAAATTAATTAACCATATTTATGTGGGTTTATTTCTGGATCTCTATTCTTTCATTAATTTTTTTGTGTCTGTCTTGATGCCAGTACCATACTCTTTTCTTTCCTACAGCTTTATAATGAAGATTGAAATTCAGAACTGTGATGCCTCCAGCTTTGCTCTTTCTCAAGATTGCTTTTGATATTGGGAGTCTTTTGTGGTTCTATACAGATTTTAATGATCTATTTCATTTTAAAATGCCATTGGAATTTTGAAATTATATTGAATCTGTGGATTCCTTAGGATAGTATGGACACTTCAACAATATTCTTCCTATTCATGAGTACAGAATATCTTACCATTTATTTGTGCATCTAACTTCTTTAATCAATGTCTGATGGTAGTCAACATGCAGGGTTTTTTTTTTTGTTTGTTTGTTTTTTTTAATCTCCTTGGTTAAACTTATTCCTAGGTATTATTCTTTCTGATGCAACTGTAAATGGGATTGTCTTTTAAATGTATTTTTCTGGTAGTTTGTTATTGTCATATAGAAACAACAGATTTGTATACTGATTTTTCTATCCTGTAACTTTACTGAATTGATTTCATCTTACAGTGTTTTTTTGCTGGGTCCTCAGGGTTTTCTGTGTATAATATTATGACAATTTTATTTTATTTTTTTCTGATTCGGATGCCTTTTATTTCTTGTTCTTGCCTGATTACTCTGGCTAGGACTTCCAATACTATGTTGAATAAAAGTTGCAAGAGTGAGCATCATTACCTTCTTCCTGATCTTAGAAAAAAAAGCTTCTAGTCTTTCACTGTTGAATGTTATGTTAGCTGTGGGCTTGTCATGGCCCTTATTACATTAACGTATATTCACTCTGTATCCTCTTTGAGAGTTTTATGAATCAGTGTTGAATTTTGTCAAATGCTTTTTCTGCATCAATTAAGATGATATCATTTTTATCATTCATTTTGTTAAAGTGATATATTGCATTGATTGGTGAGTATTGATCCATCCTTCCTCTGTAGAATAAATCTCACTTGATTATGGTGTATGATTTTTTTGGAAGTATTGAATTAGGTTGCTAATATTTTGTTGAATATTTTTGCATCTGTGCTTATCAGGGGTATTGGCCTGTAATTTTATTATTATTATTATCATTATTTGTGGTATTCTTGACCAGTTTTGGTATCTGGGTAATACTGGCCTAATAAAATGAAAATGTTGAAAGTGTTCCCTTCTCTTTTATTTTTTTGGACAAGTTTGAGAAAGATTAGTATTAATTCTTCTTTAAATGTTTGGCAGAATTCACCAGTGAAACCATGTGATCCTAGACTTTTCTTTTCTTAGAAGTCTTTTGATGACCAATTTTTATTACCAGTAATTGGTCTGTTCAGATTTTCTATTTCTCAATCAGTTTAGGAGGATTTTGTTTCTAGATATTTATCCATTTCTTCTAGATCGTCTAATTTGTTGACATAATTTTTTGTAGTCTCTTAAAATCCTTATTTTTCTGTCAGTTGTTACTTCTCTTTCATATCTGATTTTGAATACTTTTTTTTTCCTTGATGAGTCTAGCTAAAAGTTTATCGGTTTATCTTTCCAAAGAACCAGCTCTTGGTTTAATCTTTTTTTTTTTTTAATCTATTTCATTTACTTTTGCTCTGATCTTTATTTCCATTCTACTAACTTTGTGCTTTGTTCTTATCTTTCTAGTTTCTTTAGGTGTAAGATCAGATTGATTGAGATTTTTCTTGTCTCTTAAGGTAAGCCTGTATTGCTATAAACTTCCCTCTTAAAACTGTCTTTGCTGCATCCCAAAGATTTTGGACCATTGTGTTTTCATTTTGATTAGTCTCAATATATTTTTTCTTTTCTTTTCTTTTTATAACTTTCTCTTTGATTTATTTGTTCACCAATTGGTTGTTTAATATCATATTGTTTAGCCTCACCATGTTTGTGGGATTTTTTTTTCCATTTTTTTCTTATAATTTCTAGTTTCTTATTGTGAAAAGATGCTTGAAATGATTGCAATCTTCTTAAATTTGAGAGTTTTTCTGTGGCCTAACATGTGATCTTTTCTGGAAAATGATCCATGTGCACTTGAAAAGAATGTGTATTCTGTTTTTGGATGGAATGTATATATCTCTTAAGTTCGTGTGGTCTGATGTGTCATTCAGTGCCACTGTTACTTATGGATTTTTGGGGGGGGGGTCTGGATAATCCATGAATGTAAGTGGGTATTAAAATATTCTATTACTGTATTAATGTTAATTTCTCCCTTTATGTCATTTAATATTTGCTTTATTTAGTTGCTCCTATGTTGGGTGCATAAATATTTATAATTGTTAAATCCTGTTGGATTGATCCTTTTATCATTGTCATCATTTAATGCCTTTCTTAGTCTTTTGTTAAGAGTATTTGTTTTAAAGTTTATTTTGATATAAATATTCCTACCCCAGCTTTTTTTTTCCACTTCTATTTCCATAGAATATCTTTTTCCATCTCTTCACTTTCAGTCTGTATGTGTTTTTAGGTGTGAAGTGAGTCTCTTATAAACAGCATATATATGGGTTTTGTTTGTTTTATCCATTCAGTCACCCTGTGTCTTAATTGGAACTTTTAGACCATTTATATTTAAATAATTTATAGGTATGTACTTTTTTTTTTTTTGAGTTTGTATCTTAAACCACGCTTTTACAAGTGTTTTTCCATTTCTTTTTCTGCTTAGTTGGGATAAGAGGGCTATAAACAGCTGGAGCTGGGTATTTTCCTTCCCCAGCTCAGTTAGGCTCTGATAATACTCCAGCAGATTAGGCTCTGGTTAACTAGTTCCCCCTGAGGGCAGGCCTTGATAAGGAGAACCGAGTGCTCTGGTGTGTTTCACAATTTTTCCTTTTCCCTTCCCTGTTCTCTGAGTGGGAGGGGTTTTTTCTCCAGTATTTGTGAGAATCTGGTAGATCCCTGGGAGCAAAATCTCACAATATTGTGGACACCCGTATATGACTGGTTCCTCCTGGAGTTTTTAACTCTGAGACTTGCCCACACTGAGCCTTCAGCAATTTGACAGTTGCATTTCAAGTTTTCCTACCCCAGCAGTGGGTTCCTGTGGTGGTGACTTCTACTTATAAATTTCTGTTCTGGTCAGTTCTCCATATATTCACCTGTCCATCTCTTTAATTTTGGAGGCAGGGATGTTCCCAGAATTTCTCTCTTAGGTCCTAGAAGAGTTGTTGATTTTTCATTCTATACAGCTTTTTACTTTATGTTAGGATGTAGTGGTGACTTCCAGCCCCTTACATATAGAATCAGAAATTGGAGGTTCCTCTCTAATTAGGTTTAAAATAAGGAAGTGTTAGTCTTCCAGCTTCATTATTTTTATCAGGATTGTTGTGGCTATCCTTGGCCTTGACTTCCCATATGAATTTTAGGATCAGCTTATCAATTTTTACAAACAAGCCTGATGGGAATTTTGATGGGAATTATGTAGAATCTATAGATACATTTGGTGAATATTGCCATCTTAATATAATTTGATCCATGAAAATAGGATATTTTTTCATTTATTTAGGTCTTTAATACTTATCAATATTTTTCTGCTGTTACTGAGATGATCATATATTTTTGTCCTTGACGCCACTGGTTGATTTTTCTAATGCCGAACCTTGCCTTCCTGGAATAAATATCATTTAGTCATCATATGTAATTCTTTTTCATATTTATGGATTTGCTTTGCTAGTATTTTGTTGAGAATTGTTGCATTTATACTCATAAAACCTATTGGTCTATAGTTTTCTTCTGTTGTGGTGTCTGTTGTTTATCGGTGTAATACTGGCCTCATAAATTGAGTTGGGGAGTTTTCCTTTATCGTCTATTTTTTTTTTTTTTTGGAAGAGTTTTATGACAAATTGTTAATGCTTCTCTAAATGTTTGAAAGACTACCAATAAAGCCATTTGGGACTGGGCTCTTTGTGGGAAGCTTTTATTAGTGCTCTTGCTGCTGCTGTTGTTGCTGTTGTGTTGTTGTTGTTGTTATCATAAGTAATCTTTTTATTTATAAAGGTCTGTTGAGATTTTCTTTCTTCTTGAGTCTGTTTCAGTACCTATACCTTAGTAACAAATTTTTTATTTCATCTAGGTTATCTGATGTGTTGGCATAAGATTTGTCATTGTATTTCCTTATTGACCTTTTTATCTGTAAAGTCAGTAGCAATAACCCTTCTTTCATTTCTGATTTTAGTAGTTTGAATCTTAAGCCTTCTCTGTACTCAGTAGGACTTGTCTTTGGTAGGTCTAATTAAATTCTTGTCAGTTTTGTTCATCTTCTGAAGAACTAACTTTTGGTTTTGTTGGTTTTCAGTTTTTCTATTCTCTATTTAATTTATTCTACTGGGATTTGGGGTTTTTTTTGTTTGTTTTTTGGTTTTTTTTCCCTTGCCGTGGGTTTAGTTTGCTTTACTCTCTCTAGCTTCTTAAGATGCGAGTTTGGGTTATTGATTTGAGATTTTTTTCCTCTTTTCTTCAATAGCTGCAACTCAGTCATTTTTATTGCAACTAAAAGACAGTGCCACAGAAACTTCCTGGTAGATCTGGGAGAAAGTGTTATTCACACTAAATGATGGAATATTTTGTCTTGGACAATATGATTACGTATAAAAAAAAAACCAAATGTAAGTATGGAAGCGTCTAAATCAGTGCTATGCAAGTCATAAGATTGGTTGATTGCATTTGCTTCCACAGTGCTCCTTTAAGAAATACAAATACAACTGAAAATTATCTGTTGTCTCCCTTACTGTTTATGGTATTGGCAGTTTCATACCAAATCTACAGAAAAGAGTGACTTTTGAAAAATTATTACTTTAGTAAATAAATTTGACATATCAGTCTGTTGACCAGCAAAGTTCAAATGATCCTAAGCATTTATATTAAAGCTCTTGGTCTTTTCATTGTTTTATCACTTTTTCCTGTTTAAAAAAATGTTAGAGTATCAAAAATTGTGCAAGGGCATAATATTTAAATCTGTTTTTCTTCACATTTTTTCATGTCCATAGGTATAGTGAATGATATAGGACTAAAACTTGCTGCATTAGCCATGACTTTAAATGACCTCAATGTACATACTCAAATTTTTAATATTTAAATAAGTGAAAACAAACTATTGTAATCCAGGAAGGAGAAGTTATAGAACTTAGGCTATAGTAATAAAAAGATGAAATACAATTTCTCAGGTATGATATATTTACCATATCAATATATTTGAGAACCAAATATGGGATATAAATTAATGGAATAGAGAAATTTAAATATTTGCAAGTGAAATAGAATAGAAAAACAATGGTGTGCATTTCAAATAGTCTTGATTTAAGTTCTAACAAAACTAACAAGAAGGGTACTTGTGGTCATATGATAATAAAGTGATCATTCACATAGGAATGATAAATGTACAACAGCGAAATGCAGTCTCATAGATGTGTCAGTTTTGCCATCCAAAGATAATTTTAAAAATTGTGTTTTCCTTTAATTTTTGAGCAGTGAAGCTGGCTCTGGCCTACTAAACTTTTTGATGAATTGCAAGGTAACACACATTCAAGATAAAGAAAACAAGCTGATGAGTTTATGCTTAATTCAGTAGCCAGAACAAGAGTTAAGAGTTAACTACAATTGCTGGTGTGCTCTCAAATTTAGAGGGGGTTAATAAATGGAAATGAATACTGAATGTGATGTATAAATCCTCATGAAAATGAAACCACAGACAAAAGAATACCACAGAATATATATACTTTTATTTACATCTTTTTTTAATATAGGCATTTATAGCTACATATTTCCTACTACATATTACCATAGTTGTTTCCCATTTGTTTGGCATGTTGTTTTTGTTTTTATTCATATCTAAATATTTTCTCATTTCCCTTGTGATTTCATCTTTGACCCATTTATTTAGGAGTATATTATTTGATTTCAAATATATGTGAAGTCCTCAAATTTCCTTTGGTTATTGATTTCTAATTTCATCCATGTGGTCAAAGAACAGGTTTTGAGTGATTGCAAACATTTTAGATGTATTGAGGCCTATTTTAATGGCCTAATAAATAGTCTGTCCTAGAAAATGGTACATGTATGCTTGGGAAAAAATGTGTATTTTGTTGCTGGGGAGAGTGTTTCATAGATGTCTGTTAGTTTTAGTTAGTTTACAGCGTCATTGGACTTGTCTATTCCTTGCTCCTTCTATTAAAATGATGTAACAGAAAACTTATTGAAAGTGGGAGATTGAAGTGTCTAACTATTACTGTTGAATTGTCTATTCAGTTCTATTTTTTATACATTCTTAGACTGTAGGTGCATATTTGGTTAAATTATGCCTTGCTAACATAATGACTTTGATCATTATGAAACAATGCTTTTTGTCTATAATAATTTTTATCTTAAAGTGTATCTTGTCTGATATTAATATAGCCATGTTAGCCCTCTTCATTATTATTGGCCTGGTATGTCTTTTTTTCATATTTATTTCAACCTTGAGAGAAGTGGGAGAGAGGCAGAGGGAGGGAAAATTTGAATAGTAAGCAAGCTCCATGCCCAGTGTGGAGCCTGATGCATGGGACTTGATCTCACAGTCATGAGATCATGACCTGAGTCAAAAACAAGAGTTGGGAGCTTAACCAACTGAGCCACCCAGGCACCCTAAACTGTTTGTGTCTTTTATAGTGTCTCTTTTTAAAAGCATACAGTTGAATAATATTTTTTATCCACTTTGTTAATTTGCTCTTTGATTTCTATATGCCCTTTTTCCATCTGTTCTTACATTCTTTATGTTAAATATTTTCCAATAATCCTTTTAATGTCCTTGTTTTTTAAAATTTTTATTTTACTGGTTGCCCTGAGGATTGTAATGAACATGTTTACTATAATCTAGTTAAAAATTAATACCTGCCTAATTTCAATTGTATACAGAAACTTTGCTTCAGTATATTTATATTCCCTTTACCCTTTGTGCTGTTGTCATCTTTATATGTTAGTTTTTTGTACATGACATCTTTGTGCATTACATGCATCAACAGTTTTATAATTGCTATAGTCAGTTGCCATTAAATAAGGTAAGAGAATAAAACAAAAAATATACTTATTCTCTTTTGTCTGTACCTACATATTTACCTTTTTATGTTCCTATTTCTTGTTGTAGCTTTAGGTTTCTTTCTAATGTCCTTTTTATTTCAGCCTGAATGACCTCCTATATTATTTCTTGTGAGACAGGTCTACTAGCAGTGAATTCGTAGTTTTTTTTTTTCCCCAACAAATATCTTAATTTCATTTTTGAAGGGCAGTTTTGCTTATACAGAATTCTTGGTTTTAAGCATTTTGAAAATGTCATCCCACTGCCTTCTGGACTCCATAGTTTAAGATGAGAAATTATTCATCTTACTCTGGGTTCTGTGTACAAGATTAGTCATGTCTTTCTTGTTGCATTCATGATTTTCTTTGCCTTGGCTTTCAAACATTTAACTATGATGCATCTAAGTGTGGATCTTTTTGACTTTATTCTACTTAAAGTTTGAGTTTCTTAGGTAGGGAAACTAATATTTTTCATCAGGTTTGGGAAGTTTTATGTTGTATTCAAGTATTCTTTATGCTCCTTTCTTTCTCCTCTTCTTTATGACTCATTTTGCATATGTTGTCCCACAAGTCTCTGAATCTTTGTTCATTTTTCTTTTTTTTTCTTTTTATACCTCAGACCAGAGTCTCAATTGAGCTATCATCAAGTTTGCTGATACTTTCTTCTGCCAGCTCCTACCTGCTATTGATCCTCTCTATAGTTGCTATTTTAGTTATTACTTTTCAATTCTAGTTTTCTATTTTCTTAAATGTATGTATCTTTATCGTTTGTAATTGGTGAGACCTCTTTTCTCCTCATTCTTTAGACATAATTTCCTTTAGTTCCTTGAACATATTTAAAACAGTCGATTCAGTGTGTTTGTCTATTAAGCCCAATATCTCGGTTTCCTTAGGAATAGTTTGTATTAACTTCCCCTGTGTATGGGACATATTTTGCTGTGTCATTGCATGTCTAATGATTTTTATGCTGTTGAAAACTGGACATCTTTAATATATTCATTTATTCCAGAAATCAGATCCCTCCTTCACTAGCTTAGCTATTTGTTTGTACTGAACTAATTTTATACAGTTGCCCCTGATTGTTTTAGATAAATACCCCCAAAGAAAGGATTCTTCTCACTGAGCAAGTTCTGAGTCAGGTCAAATAAATGCAAGTCCTGTGAGTAATGGTTTTCAGAGAGCAGCCAGATTAGTGAGTTGACAATTCTCTTGGAATGAGGCTGCTTGGGGAGCTCCATAACCCATTCTTCCCCAACAAGTGGCTGCTGGGCTGATGGTTTTCACAATGGATTGGAAGGCTGTTGGCTTTCATGGAGATCACAGAGGTAGTTAGAGCAGATGAAAACAAGGCAAATTAAAAATATCACAAAGCAAAAACACAAACAGCCCCACAAAGCTCACTGCTTTTACCAAGATACACCTGGTTGTCTTGAATAAATGCTCCCTGGATTATTGCAAACTATTGGTTAATTTTCAGAGTTTTAAAAGAGTTGATTTTGACTTTCTTTTCTATTCTAATTATTATTATTTTTTTTGAAAAGCAGAGTTTTGGAGATCCTTACTCTACTATTCTAAAAATGCTTCCTTTCACAGACTTTTTAAATAAAAATATTTTAAGTCTTTTTGATGTGCGTCACAATATAGTAAATGCTGAATTTAAAATATTGCTCATACGATTGACTTAAAAACTTAGAGACCTAATAAACTGAAACACACAGGAATTTAGTATATAATAAAAATGACATTTCTAATCTGTGGAGGGTAATGAATTTTGTGATAACAGATACCTAACTATAAGAAAATAATACATCATTCTAATCTCACATTCTTCATCAAAAATAAATTCTATATGTGCTTCATACATACTAAAATGAAAAATGAAACCATAAAAGTACTAGAAAAAACATGGGAATATATATGTATACATATATATAGGAATATATAGAATACCTTTTTAGGAATGACCTCCCCCCCAAAAAAAACCAAACAACAACAACAATAACGAAACAACAAAAAACAGAACCCATAAAATATTGATAAATTCAGCTATACATGCATAAATAAAAATCACTATAAATTCTAAAGATAGCATACTAAAAACAGTGGTTGTTCTATAGAGTAACAACTGGATGACTAGGGGATAAAGATGAGAATTACGTGCTTTCCACTATAGATACTTTTGTGCTTTTGAATGTTACATAGAATCTACTATCACCTATTTTCTTAAAACAATGAAAAATTCATAAAATTTGCTGTTTTTTTGTCATTGTGCTGTTTTGACTTTGTATTATTGGTTATATCTATGATAGCAATATTTAAAGGTTCTTACATGGTAGGATTATTACAAGTTTCCTCTTGTAATCTATTCAATCGTAAATCAGTTATAGCATCATATATGATGCATATATTTTTATATCATGAATATATTTTATATCCTGTGTCCAAGTAAGAGACTTAAAAAATGTCCTTATCTGCAGTATGTATCTTCATTTGTCTTTTTTTCCCTCCTCTTTCTCAGTAAACTTTTAAGAGAAACAGATAAGCACTCTTGATCCACTGTATACCAGGCTTTCTCTAACAGTATGGTCTCTTGACCCAGATTAGTTTTTGTGCAATCATTTGAATCCCTCAAAAATATTCTGGTTCTCCTTCCATGCCCACATGGATACATTTCTCCATTCCATTGGAAGTTAAGTGTATCCTTATGACTTTGACCAATGAAATGTGAGAAAGTATGTATTACTTCTGGTCAAAAGCTTCAAGTATCCCGTTCCCTTTCTCCTGCCTCACTGATAGTGGACACATGGTAAGATGGCACCTTCATTAACTAGGTCTCTGAATGTCCATCAAGAGTATGCCATGGCTGCTGACATGTAGCATGAGTCAGAAATAGACTTTTAATATTTTAACCCACTGTGAATTAGAGGTTGTTTTCCCAGCATAACCTTGCCTATCCTGAGTGATAGAAGTTCAAATCTCAACTCTTCTGATAAGTAGCTCTGTGACTTAAACACAAATTGGTCTGAAGTGGAAGACACAAAGTAGAATTATTTTATTTCACTGACCTCTTTTATTAGAAAAATGAAGTTGAGGCTCAAGGCCATATGGCTACTTAGTGAATGAGCAAAGACTAAAAGCCAGGCCTGTTTCCTCCCAATCCAGTGCCTCAATATCCTATTAAAAGGCATTTAGTGACCTTTCTAATGCCAAATAAGTGTCAGAATCTTTATTCTCAGCAAAACGGAGGCAAGATACTCTTCACTCATTTTTAGTGCTTCTGGAAGTTTGACAATCTAAGGCTACACAAGAACAGTGAGAATAGTCTATTTATCTCTGCATGTTATGACTTGCTAACATTCAGGGGTTTTTTTTGTTGCACAGTTATTAAGATGATTCTCAAATATGTTTCCACTTGCTGTTGACAAAGTGAAATTTCAGTGTTGTCAGCTTGTAAAACTTCAAATCCTAGATGTCAGGCAATGCATCAGAACCTAATTCAGAAAAGACAGATATTGCTTCTTATATCAAAATGTTGTTTAAAGCTGTTAGATAAACTAAAATTCTCTTCGAAGAGTTCAGATTACTCCCATCTCTAAAATGATGTCTAGGGGTCATTCTGTTTTATCCAAAAAGCATACATACAAACTCTTGTAAATTTTTCTTATTATTTAAAATACTAAAAATTAGAAAAATTTAAATGTGATATATTGGTAATTATTTTAGTTGTTGACTTGTACTTAACTGATGTGCTATGGCATTATATTTACCGTGTTATATTTTGTCTGCTCCCACCTTAGGGTAAGATTTGCTTAAATATAGGAGATATTATAAATGAATGCTTGTTTTCAGTTAACTGCAAACAACATAGGTATACTACTTCCAAAAATATAATGTTGGTAAATAAGTGAAATGAGAAGAGATTATAAAAGTTGAGGTTATACTTTCTAGATGATACCAGGCTGAGTACGGAGATAAGTTCATTTGGTAATTTAGTAAATACTTTCATGGCTAATACTCCAAGCACAGTTCTTGGCACTAGCATAGAGCCAAGAACAAAATAACAACTCTGTGGTTATGAAATTTATATGATAGTAGAATAAACAGTAGTATAAAAGTAACTTATATTAACTAATAATAAACATTAGGAAGAAAATTATAGAAGAGTATGGGGATAGAGAAAAGTGTCTCTTAGGAAATGGCATTTGAGCAGGGATATGCATGAAGTGAGAGAATGAGCCATGCTATTATCTGGGGGAAGATTGTACTAGGAAAGAATGAGTATGAAGACCTAAGGAGGAAGAGTATTTGAAACTTGCAAAGAGGCCAACAAAATGTCATGAGCAAAAAGAAAAATGACAGGAAATGGGAGGAAGAAGATAGCCAAAGCTAGCAAAGGTAGAATCTAATAGGCAGCAGTAAAGATTTAGGAATTTGAGTGTTGGAAAACTACTTCAGGGTACCCAGGATCTGAGTGATAGGACGTAATTTCCATTTTAAAAGATTTTCTTTTGCTACTGTGGGGAAAACTGACTATTGATTTACCAGAGTAGAAGTTCTCTTGGAGAACCTGATTAAAAAATCAGGAGAACATGGTATACCAATTTCCAAGTTAAAAAAAAAAAAAAGGTTTTCAAAGGAAGAAGTAGTGATGAGCTGTACTAAATGATGCTGAGAGTTTAAGAAGATAAAGGAAGATTGGAAAAGAAAGGGGATAGAGATGAGACGAGGGGCTGCCTTGGATAGATATATAACATGCTTTTATGGTAACAGAGAGAGAGGAGATGATGATGTGATGAGGGAGAAGAGAGAGGAAATAATTGCATGAGAAAAGCTCTGGAGTAGGCATAGACAGGAGCCAGTATGTGAGACAAGATGGCCTGGATAGGACACAGTGAATCCATTGCATCAGTGTGGAGGCAGAGCATACATGGCTACAGATGCTGGTGATTTGGAAGATTGAGTAGCAGAAGAATAAAGAAGGGCTCCTCCTTCTCCTCCTCCTCCTCCTCCTCCTCCTCCTCCTCCTCCTCTTCTTCTTCTTCTTCTTTCTGGTGGAATTAGAAGAAAAGTCATTAGCTCTGAGTAAAGAGTTTCTATTTGTGACTTCCCCGTCAGACTTTTTATTAAAGTTAGGGATCATGTCTTCTGTATCCTCTTACCACACATCTGACCAAGTGTCTGGCACACATTAAATACTTCGTGAATGATTATAAAACTCAAAAAATAATGTCAAAAAATTACTTTTGTCTTCATCTTTAATATGTATTTTGAACATATTTACATTAATATTTATTTCATTGGAATAGAGTTAAAAGTAGAATTGTTGGAAGGCTGATGTTGATAGCTGATCTCAAAGCCAGGACCACCTCTGCTGACACTTATTTTACTTTAGAAATAGAGAGTTGATTATCTCAGGTAGTTACAGGTTATAGATAAGCAAAACATTCAAAGAAATATGCCCAAATAGCCAGTATTTATCTTTTACACTAAGACAAATGTTTAAGTGACAGAACATTGTCAATGATGGTCCTAACTCATAAAAATATATGAACAATTTTCCAGGTGAAAGGTGATGGAGTCTGAAAAATGTCAGCTGTTTTGAAAAGAATCCCAGCAAAGAGTGAGTAGTGAGTAATCATTGTACATTTTTCTATGTTGACTTTTTGGGGGTTCTCTAACAAAGATTTCTTCATCTCAACACTTGACATTTTGGTCTGGATAATCCTTTATTGTGGAGAAGGTTGGGGGGAGCTCTTCTGGGCATTATAAGATGTTTAGTGGTGTTATTGGCATCTGGTCAGTAAATGGCAATAGCACCTCTTTCCCAAATGTGACAATCAGTGTCTCTAGACATTGCCAAATGTCCTCAAGATGGGGAGGAGGATGGTGGGCAGGTTAGCGGGGAGAATTGCCCAGGTTTGAGAACCACTACTGAAACACACAAAAAAAGACAAGTTTCCTCAGGCTTTTGGCTGGTTTATTCTAGATATAGGTTATTTTTTGGGTGTATGTGTGGGAGAGGGAGGGTCTTGAGAGTTTTAATCTAATTAGCGTGTTGCTATGAAGCTATTATGATAGGAATGGCAATTGAGACTGTTAACTCCCATTTCACATTCATAGAGTACCTTCATCCTGGATACATTACAAAATATTCAAAGCTAAATACTCATCAGTGAGAAAGTAGCCAAAATCGTCATGTGGAAAGGGAATGCAATTGCCAGAAATATATTTTCAGAAGTCAGA
Organism: Ursus americanus; assembly: GCF_024610735.1. Lineage (NCBI taxonomy): Eukaryota > Metazoa > Chordata > Mammalia > Carnivora > Ursidae > Ursus > Ursus americanus. The sequence continues at coordinate 57,040,297 of NC_142127.1, forward strand.
ACTATGACCAACAGTGCTAATTACAGAGAGGCATTTTGATTTGCAATAAGGAAGATGGTTCTAATGATGAGCAGTGTCTAAAAATGAAATAAGCAGCCCCAGAGTTCCCTTTCAATAGAGTCAATCTACCCAAAGACATATGGAAATATTTCAGGAATAATGCAGAGGGAATTAAAGCACTGGTTGGATTTGAGATCCCTTTCAGTCTTGGGCATTTGGAATGAGTGGGAGGGCCATGGAAACACCCAAAATGAAGTTGCATGAGACAAAAGGAGAGAAGAAAAGGCAGGGAGCAGTAATGGGAAGCAGTGAAGTTGAATTGGGCATTCTGATGTGTAAGACATTTATCTGTGGGAGGGTTAGCTCAGGGACGGTGAAAAGAGGGTTAAAATGCATGAGCATCCTCATTTTGAGATTCTCTGCACTCTAGACTTAAGACTTGAGGCCATTCCTTGAGCTGTCTTGATGTTACCTCAGGACCCTACCTTAAATCCATCCCCACTGCTTTATGGCAGCTTGTACCACTTTCAAGAGTTAGCACAATGGTCCTAAGAGTCCCCTGGAGTGCTTGTTAGGCACACATACTTATAGGAACCATGTGCAGAGATTCTGGTTCCTTAAAGCTTTTGTGAGCCAGTGATTCTGCATTTTGAATAGGCGCCTTTGAGAATTCCAGTGCAGCTGGACCTAAGATCACCCTTTGGACAACATTGTTTTGGAAGGTGTAGTTCTGTTTGCTTTCTGACTCTTACCCAAGCGCTGTGGATTTTGTAGTCTTTCCCAGGAAAGAGAGATTTCAAGGAGAGTAGCAGTTAAACGATGTTAAGTGTTGAACCTTTAATCCAACCTTCACTACTGGTATGATTTTTCCCAGAGTTTAGCTAGAACCCAAAGAAATGCAATAATATTTTTTTTCTGGAAATGTGATGTGTTTTGGGGCATAGATGAGGGAAAAAACTGGAAACCAGAGTTTATTTTCTGTGATTAAAAAAAAAAAATTCTGATACTCTCTCTCTCCTGAGTGACTGTAAATTCCCAAGCTCAAAAAGGCTGATAGTACTAAAAGAAAATGTTTAAAAGTCAGTCAGTGTAGTTACCTGCAGTCCTGCTGAGGCACTAATGACACAGCATCTCCTTAGCTGGGTTTTTCACTGATAGTCTCATCTGAAAGAAATTCCTGGTGAATCCACCAGAGTGTCAACTAAACCAGAGGGATTAGAGGTTTATGTCATGGTTTAACAACTTAGACCAACACTGGCACATCTTCTATTTATACTCCTGGAGTGGACAGGTTCTTACATCTTGGGCTATGTGAGTTTATAATATCTAGATGTTATCATAAAGAAGAGTCCAATGGAGAAAATATCTCTAGGTATGGTTGCTTCTAGGGTTTCATGCCCATGATTCTGAACTGTGATCATGGACTTGTTATTCCCATTTCTTGTCTCTGATTCTCCCTATATCTCCATTAGAATTTCAACTTTGTCACCCTGTTTTCCTGATTAACCTTCATTTTGTTGTATCTTCTTGACTGTACCCCATGATCCTTGATCAAGCTTGAAGAACTGTAACCTATCACTGATCTAGACTTGACATTCTTTTGTGGTACAAATGGAAAAAGTGAATACAGTTAGTAGTTGTCTCTTGTTTTCACATATCATTGATTCAGAGGCAGACTTACCGTTAGGCTAATTGAGCTTCAGCTCTAGGGCCCTTATTTGCTTGGGCCTTTCCTAGGACTGAAGTGGCTTTAGTAGTATTTGCATATGGCCATACGGTTTTATAATATTGGCTAAGAAAGATATTTTGACACTCACCCCTTCCAGACTGCTGTCTCCTTCCACTAGAATGCTCCTAAGTCCATCTGCTCTTCTATGACAGTGTTTTTGTGACTATGGGAATTTTGGAAATGTAGATGAGAAGTAGAGTCGTGAATACATTTAGTTTGGATAGACATGTATTTTTGTTGTTTGTAATTGAGGACATGTATTTGAGACATAGTCACATTGATGACTCAAGATGGGACTTGCTTCTGGAAGTTACCCATTGAACCAACACACCTGGCGTACCATGTTAGGAAGGTGCAGGTCATATCACAATATGAACAGGTCCCACAGCATCTGTCTTAGGACATGTGTGAGCAGCTTAGGATAAATAAAGTTAGAGATGTACAGAGCCAGAAGCAGTCTGTGGTAAATTTTTCCAAACAGCAGATGTGTAAAATTGCGAGCAGAAAATTCAGTCCTCATTGACATCAAATCTAAACAGAAGTTCTCTCCTGTCAGGAATATTCTCAATAATGAATACATACAATTATAAATGTACTATGCATATAATATTTTAAAGAGATCATGGAATTTATTAGAATCTCTGATATGAGAGCACAAATGTGAAACAGCAAAGAATACATCTAACTATGAAGGACCATGTTTTATACATTGCTATTATAAATAATAAAAAACATTGCAATCAACTATGCTAGAGGAAAGGCTAAATTGTCATGCTTTCTCTATGGAAATAGCATAAAATGATGGCTATATAAAAAGGTAATAAGAGTATATACAGCAAAAAAAAAGATTAGATTTTATGTCAGGCACTTATTACATTTTTCTGAAATTTGTGTGTTTGTGTTGCCAGTTTTTTTAAAATTTGTTATTTATTATTTCTTTCCCCAGTCTAAATATATGTGTACTTTGTACCAAATTATGTACTTACGATTTTATATATTTTTTTTTCTAAAAGAGATTTCCAAACCATAAGGCTTTAGTCCAACAAAACCTAGATACGTGTTTTGGTTGTAATTTCTCACAATTTTCTAAATTAGTTTCTTATGAAGTAAAAACTGCTTGCTCACCCATGAATGATACTTGTGCTGCTGATAAATACTAGCCATGTCATGGAGAAAATCTGGAGGCCTCAGGAATTTTCTGAAACCAGTCATTTCTAATGTCCTTCTCTAAAGTTTCACCAACACCAAGATTTGAGTGCCACAGGAAATTGTGGCATTTGCAGTAATAAGTATGTAAGAAATTTCATTTACTAGGGCTTTATAGTTTATGGATATCTTTATTTACTTTGTATCACTACATACTCAAAACAACCCTGCAAAATATCACAAAATCATTAAGGTGTGGAGCAATCCTAGAATCTTGGTTCCTAGCCTAAAGGGTTATTTCCACCGTAAGAAGTAGCAAGGGGCACACTGAAATTTTGAACAAACCTGCCAGTTTTAGTGACAAAGTGTTAAATCCTTCCCAAATGGTCCCAGGTAGACCCACTTCTCAGGTCAAGTGTGACCCACTTCTCTGGCACAGATACCAATTACTGAGAACCTCTGCCTGACGTTTGTCTGTAATCATGACTGGCAGGAATCTGTTGACATTTTGTAGGTGAAATCAAGATTATATGATTTTGCCTTACAGAACTGAGAGGTACGACAGTACATGGAAGTAAATACTTCATGGGGAGGAGATGATGCTGTATAATATTTTATAGCATTGTAATGTCTTTCCTGTTGAATCCATCAGTTGCTTGTTGGTATGGCTGTGATGATGAGAACAAGATGGAAGCGAAGAGATAAAATGGAGGAATAGGACATTCATCGTTGTTGGGAACTCCCTGGTATACTAGGCCCCTACCAATGTCCCGGACCTTTAATATCCTTCTACTTTCCAAATCACATAGTCATTCTTCTGCAGTGTGTTGACTGTCCTTGGTCATGAGATTTTACATAGTATCATCCCCCGATAGTAGCCCCCTCATCTCTCCCCATCTTCCCTGGGCAGCTATCTCTTAGTACACTTTCTTAAATATACTTGAAGGCAGTTGATAGTATTGATGTTTGCATGTTTTTAACACTTGTACTTTCTTGTCTTAATCTCAGAGATTAGAAGAATTCCTTAAGAAGAATCGATCTTTCTTTTTCTTTTGAAACACCACAGTGTCTGTGGGATGAGCAGGCTCTAATCCACGATGCCACAAACCAAGCTGAGTAAAATAACAGATGCTCTTGATAAGTGAGGGCACAGAAGAAGGGAAGAGAAGGAAAGCATCAGGGCAGCCATCTATCTAAAGTACTAAAAAAAAAAGAGCATGAAAAAGTCAAGCCGGTAAATGTACTAGTAAAATAGGTTGTCCTGTAGGATCCCAAAGTTGAGAGATTTCTGGCAAGCTATCACTTTCTCCCTGCACCTCCCGTTCCCATTATGAGATTTAATCTCTGCAAGGAGATTAAATGGCTCTTTTGCCTCCAAACCTATTGTGTACTCTGTGAGCCAGCCTCTCACTACTTTTTCTTATCTTTTCTCTGTTCTACATACTCCTTTCAGGTTAACTTTCCAAAATTACTTCCCCGTTCATCTGTTCGCCTGAAGAAGACAGCTCCCCATTGATGATCACATTAGTGTTTTTACTTGATGGGAGTGCAAGACCTCAGTGATGAAGTACCACACCTGTCTTGCTTAATCTCTTTAATTTTACCCTATCATCCAACTAAAACTGGACTCACTTCCCGTTCTTTGGAATTTTCTGCCTCTTCTCCCACACCCAAGGCTTTGCCCCTTCGGCTGCCTAGAATATTCTGTGTGTCTACATTTTAGACAACTTCGTCATTCAAGCATCCTAAATGCTGCTACTTCTAAGCAGCCTTTCTCCTAAACTCAAATAACTGTTGGTCTCTCATGGCATGAGGCACGTTCTGTCTAGCTTTGGAGATATCTGTGTACTAGTTTTATTTCTATAAGAAGACTGTAAAGGTAGGGAGTGTTGTAATCTTTGTATCAGTGATTTATAGAGTACCATGTGAATATTAGGCATTTGTTATTATTGATTTATTTTTTACAGCTAACTGTGAAACATGAACCAAGCGACTGGGGCAAATCTGAGGAAAGGAGGCAGTTCTAACAATTGCTGCTAATTTAAAAAGAAATAGGACACGTAAAAACAATCAGAAAGATGAAAAAAGATTAACTAAGGCTGTCTGAAAATACTTTATCCCTTTTTCTTTTCATGCACATTCCTAAATATCACTCCTTATATTCTGATACTTCTACAACTCTTTTCTTGCTGCCTTTACCTGTCAAATCCACTTAGCACAGATTTTACCTTTACAAACACTTGGGAGGTCACAGAAGGGCGCCTGACATAATGAATTGCTATAGTATCCACCCCCTCACACACACAAATACCCCCGGCACTGGAGGCAATCCTGCTTGATCTGATGTGATAATTTTTGTACCCAGTGGGTATACTCAACAAAACGTCCTTCATCTTGAACTGCTGGTCAGCATAATCCAAGGTCAGGAAGGGCAGAAGCTATGGAATGTTTTCCAGGAGGGACCGATGCCACATATTTAGCTGAGCTTGTAAAGTAGCACTATGGCCTAGAAAAACAAAAATTTCAAATTGTGATTAACTTCAACCTTCTCTTTCACATCCTTTACCAGAGAGAACAGATTTACTGTGAAGCTTAGAGAAGGTTAGCTGATATTCCAGTGCCTCACATTGGCATGGGCTGTATGAATTTGTGCAGGCCAAAGTCCTGTTATGTTAATAATTTTATGTTCAAGCACACCCCGCCTCCCCAGTTAAAGAAGCTTTAAGCCCCACAGAATGTGGATCGGCCCCCGGCTCTGTCTTCCCATATGCAGGGTCCTGTTATCAATAATCCTCTGATTTTTATAGCAATTACGTTGATAGAAAGGAGATATGAATCTTAAGTCTTTATTTTAATTGAGCAAAAGTTCCCATGGGCTTCCTTTTTTAGGTTTTTTTATTCCTTACTCGTCAAGGTGAAAACACCACTGAAGTAAAGGAACACAGATTTTCATAAAATATCAATTAGACAATAGCTGTTTTCATTTTTACTAGGAGCAAGGTAATAATTGTATCCAAAATTAGGGAAATGAGAAATGATTTCCATGTGATGATACTGAATTTAACAGTAGAATAGTACACATCAGACGACCAAGGACCATAGGAAGAAGGACCGACAAAGACAAGCTGGAAACTCAGGTACGGGTATCATCTGGACCCATCCGGACCCTGTTGTGGACTTGGAGGGAAAAAACACTGACCGAACATGCTGGTGATCATGGTGCCCTGTGCGGTGTAAGAAAGCATGCCCTTTGTCTTGGTCCAGGCATCTTGTCTTCTGCCAGCATCCACAAAACTACAGTAAAGTGTTAACATGCAAATAGGTAAAACTTGAGATTTTCACTCCCCCTGACACTATACCATGAGCTTATACAATTTAATTAATAATACAATCAAATAGAAAAAGCAACACTTAATAAATAGTAGAAAGTAAAATGTAACTATTCATTTTTACTTTATTTTCTACTTCTTAAAAAGAATTCTATTTTAAATTTCTTATCAGATTTTCAAAAACTAAAAATAGCAATGAGTTGGATATAAAGAAGAGGTGGAGAAATGTATAATCTCCTACATTGCTGGAGGGTGTGAGAAGTAAACAGCTCAGGAAAAGTTGTATTAGTTTATTTGGCCAGCCATTCTACTTTTGAAATCTATCAATAAGAATAAAGTCCCCTGTGTGTGTATACACACCCATGCATAATATATACATACATATATGTATATATGTGCATCTGTTTGTGCATATGTATGTGTATGCATATAGAGAGACTATTTACAATAGCAACGTTTGTCAGAGCAAAATGTGGAAACAACCTGGGTGCCCTCTAATACAGGAATGTGTAGATATGGGTGGTTTATCCATTTCCTGAAGTGGGATGCAATTATGAGAAAATGTTGGATCAGTATATGCTAGCTTGGATGCTGATGAGGTAATAAGTAAAAACAAATAAAAACACATGACAGGTGTAATATTAAAAGTGACTCCAGGGGCACCTGTGCGGCTCAGTCGGTTAAGTATCTGCCTTTGGCTCAGGTCACAGTCTCAGGGTCCTGGGATCAAGCCCAGCATTGAGATCCCTGTTCAGCGTGGAGTTTGCTTCTCCGTTTTCCTCTGTCCTTCCCCGCTGCTCATGCTCTGTCTCTCTTTCTCTCTCAAAAAACCTTTTAAAAATATTTTTAAAAAGGGACTCCATTCTTATTTTAAAAAAAACAAAACACCATATTGTAATTATACAGTTATCTTCTTGTGACTTGTCACAATAAGCAAGTAAAGTTTAAATGTGTTATTTAATCCAGAAGTAGCTGCATACTGACTTTCCATGCTGTGCTGGAAACTAATAGTTTACACTGAGTTAGCTTCTCAGTCTTAATAGCAGCTTGGTCCAGGCAAGAGTTTATCTGAATGAGACAGACAGACCAGAGTGCCCATCTTGATTGCACAGCTGACTAGCTGAAGGACCTTGAACAAGTCATTTGGTCTCTCTTAGAATGTTTCCTTAACTGTAAAAATAGAAATAACAATAGTGCCTATCTCACACATTTGTAAAAAATAATTTTTAGAAAGTATATAACTTAGCACAGTTAGGTCATAGTCAAAGATGGGGTTGTTGATGAAACGGAGCACTTTGCTTTTATGGTGTGTTTGGGGTCAGTATGTGGTAGCTGTTTCTCTTTTCTTGTCTTTTTTTAATGGTAGATTGCTCACCTAGCTGCCTGTAAAGAAATGATGGTATCTCAGATTTTCATGTTATTTCTCTACACAAGCCCAGTCAAACAGCAATTGAACCAGGGCCTTGGGGTGCCCGTAAAGCAGTATTCACATTTTAGTGTTGCTTTACCTTCGGCGAAGGATATTAGAACTGCAGCTAGTAGATGTCTTAATGTGTGAGGAAAGCCTCTAGCAAGGGAGCCAGGGGAATGAATATTAGCATGTTTACAATTCACCAACTAAAGTAGGGTTTATATTTTACAAATGAAAAATAATCACCCTGCACCTTCCTTGAGTAAAAACTACAGTTTCATGTCAAGCTGAATGCAATAAACCCCTAAAAAAAAATTTTAAAAGGCAGTCAGCCAAGCCTTTATTGCAAGAACATCAGAGAAATGAAGCAGCTGAGCTACTTATCCTCTGCCTAAATTTCTCAACTATCGAGTGTTCTAGCAAAGAAGCTATTTATAGGTCCTATGTCTCTTTAAAATTTTTACCTCATAGGGATCGGGCCATTTTGTTCAGGATTGCATAAGCTGCCAGTGGAACATGGTTTTGCATTAATCAGTCATCTGATTATAATCCCTGAAACTGTTAAAGTATTAATGATTTCCCTGTCAGAATTTAATGAGCATTTCCTTTAGATTGATAGTCTCTGTTGCTTTGTTCGTTTACTTAAACTTTTTGATCACCAATTTAGGCAAGATGTGGGTATTTGTTTCTAAGGCTATGGGGATGACAGTTGCAGGGGACAAAGGAGCAATTAATGCAACTCAAAATTCAAACCTAGGAAGTTGACAAGCTAAAGTACAAACATAAGAGCTGCCCCCTGGAAGCCCTGTGTGGCAGGGTGCTGAACTTCCTGTGACACTATTTGAAAACCCCAAGAGCAGGGAAGATGCCACAGGCACTATTCTGTCCTTTCAGTACCTAGAGCAGTGTTGGGCTTTTAGCCCCAGGGGAGGAAAAGGGAAAAGGAAATCCCTTCAACATGCAGCAGAGTAAGACACTAGTTAAAACATTCATTTCCTACTGGAAACAAGCTGTAGATTCATTTAAGTGCTGGAGCTTTCATCAAATCTTTTCTAAAATCAACATATACATGATGATTTATTTCATCTAAGATAGAATGTCAGGGTCTGGATAGAATTAGCATGAGTGTCCTTTCTGTCTTACTCACTTTCCTTCTCAATCCCTCCAGTGACAATTTTAGTATATATTGAAAGGAAAGGCACATGTGCAGAAAGTGCTAGAATATTTCTTACAAGCGGCTAAGAAGGTCAGCAGGGATTTCAAGGTCAGATGTACCTTCTCCCATTTTCTGGGAACTCTGAGGTAAAACATGGTTTATAAAAAGCATCACTTTTCAATGAAGTGTTTGGCTTTGGAGGTGTACCACCTAAATTTTCTAAGGGAAAAGTCTGTATACTAAGGCCAGCTTTCACTCATTTTTAAATATTTTTGAATACAACAAATCTCAAGGCTTTTAATTTCAAGATGAATAGTTTAATTAAAAATTTTTCGATACTTGAAGCTGTATGAAATGCCTGGAGAACCTAGAAATTTCACCTTCTGTGGTCTCAATGGAAATAGAGGCAGAGGAAGAACCAACAGAGGAAGTATTAAATTAAATAGCATCACATGGCAGTTAAGGCCACAAACTTGAGAGAGGACACTTACGATACATCTGTTCTCAAATTCCTTAGCCTTTTTGTATCTTGATTTTTCTCATTTATAAAGTCTGGGTAATAATGGTATGTTCTCTTTGGGTTGCTTTATTTACTGTTTAATGTGTAAAGCTCTTAGAAATATATCTTTGTATTAAATAAATCTTAGTTACTGGATGACAGATAAATGTTAGAAATAAAGACAAATATCAAAATGGCAATTGTTTGCTAAATGTGATGAGTTTGTCTTGCCTCTAACCTCCTAGAAGCAGAATATGCTTATAATTCTTCCACCTGGCAAGTCAGGAAGGCCCTAGATGGGCAACTAGTGCAGATTCAAGGACTTGAACAGGTACAGGAGGCAGAAATCACAAACCTCTGTGGGGGTTTGGTGTTCCAGTGCAACAGGCACTCATGGGAAACGCTTGACCACTCTCCAGAGTCATTGTGCCAGCCCCAGCCGTAGGCTGCCTTGGGAAAGGAAAGGGATGATAGTTCTCCCGTGTTTTGTGGCAGTCATTTACCTACCTTCTCCCCTTCACAGGTATGTTTTCAATACTACAAAGCAAAGCTTATTTTTTCTTCAATTGATAATGGATTTGGCAAATGTCTGCCAGAGTGAATGTTGAACTGAGCATACCCTATGAACGGACGGAGAGTGAGAGCCAGTGTTTCCATGGTTCAGAAGCATGGTTAGCTGCCCCAAAAGGAAGTTAAGTTTTGCTTGCACTTTGCCTTGTGAGGAAAACTCAGAAGGGGCAGATTGAAACAGTGACAGGGCTAAGGGGCAGTGTGGTGCTTTTGTAAGGCACATAAGACCCTGCCATGCGGTAGTTGGGATTAGTTATCATTGCTGACACTTGTTGATGTTGTTTGAAGATTTTTAGTGCCCTCGGGTGTTTCTCCCCCATTTTCACCCCAATTCTAGTTCCTGAGAGTGCCAGAAACAGACTAGGGAATCACTAGAGTGAGTGCCAAAGATTTCAGGTAAGGTTTCTAGGTCACCAAGGAATCTGTCTTCCTGCACTCAGATTGGAATACATATTGTTTTAGTACTAAATAAACATGAGGTAATAGCCTTTTTAAATGTTCTCTTCTCTGAACCATTTACAAAAGAAGTGGAAGAAAGAAAAATGATTATAAGCTATTGTACAAAGGTGTATGAAAAGTCAGAGATGTCTGAATAAAGGAGGGGTGGGCAGGTAAGTAGTTTCCTAAAATCTCATATTAAGTTTTGGCCTAAGTAATTATCGGTTAGTAGATTAGAGGTTTTTAAAGATGTGCCTATACCCAACTCATAAATTGTTATTAATTCTGGTAGGTTAGCCAATGTCATCAATAGAAAGTAATTATTACCAGTTACCAGTTATTTTTTATTTTATTATTTTTTTGTAATCTCTACACTCAATAGGTGTGGAGACCCAACCCAACAGGGCTCAAACTCATGACCTTGAGAGCAAGAGTCATGCCATAATTTTGGGGAAAAAAAAAGAAAAAAAAAGCTAAACATAATAGTGAATATTTTTTCTTCAGTAGAAAGCTTCGTATTGAAATTTCTATTTATGTTCCACAATCGAAATTTCTTTGTCTAAAAATTCTTAAATAACATATTTTATTAATATAAAACTGTGATTCTGTTGGTAACTTGAAATATATATACTGAATATATGTCAGAAATATTAAAAATGGAAAAAGATGTGTTTATAGCAAATAGATAATATATGAGAATATATTTGTTGCTTTCAGAACAGAAAATAATTACCTAGTACGGGTAGGGACTTGAGGGAATGGCATCTGCAACTAGACATCAGAAGGCCTAGTTAGAAACTTAAACTTAAGCAGGTCATTAAACTTCATTAAATTTCAGATTTTCCCTATGTAAATGAGAATAACAACATCTGATTCAATCATCCCCTTGATTCAGTGATAGAAAATACATGACCACACTCTATATGGCACTGTTCATCCAAGCATGATCCTCTGGGACCCAGTTCTCACCTTGATATTAATATTTAGATTTTAAAATTTACTTTTTTATTATACAAGGGATATAAGAAAATATCACAGAAATTCAAGCATTACTGTAATATACAGAGAACAAAATGGAAGACCCTGACGCCCCGACTTCCACATCTTCCTTTCTCTTTGGTGGTATCACTACAAACAGTTTGATTTTTCCTTTCAGAAGTTTTCTAATCATATTTGTGAGCATTTATAAGGAATGTAATTTTATTTCACACAATTTGAATCAAAAAGTTGATTTCTAACTCACAAATTCAACTTATTGAAACAAAAGTTTGTTTTATGATTGTTTGTTTTTCCCTGTCTTTTCTCCAAGGAGAATGTGACATAATTAGCAGGGCAGTTGTCTCAGGTAGAGGATTGATTGTGAAAGGTTAAAGGAATCTGGGAAAGATGGAATGGGTTTTTCTGCCCGCAACAAGGACAACAGCCATATACAAATGAATGTATTTCAGTTGTCGTAGTCACGAAACCCCATTGTGTTAACAAATGGGAAATAACACCTCATGGCAGCCAATCTAAAATCATCTCTGCATGATGAGTACCCCTGGCAGATCTGCCAGGACACACCGATTCTCAGTGTGATCACATCGATTTCATCGGTCACAAACAGAGAAAAGCACAGGATTGCGCCGCAAACAGTGACTGTGCTGCCAGCCCGGAGAGCGCAGCTCAGGCGCCACGACAGCAGACTATCGCACCTGCCACTTGACAGGTGTGCACTAAAATTTATGAAAAGCTTTTCTAGCCAAGCCATCGGGCTGCTGAAAAAAATGGTGGATGCCTTGAGCCTTGACATTTATTACAGCTTTGCCAGCATATCTGTCTTGTAGAGTGTGATTTGAAAAACGATATGTCTAACCATGATCTTAATAAGCTCATTTGTTCCAGGATCTCATTGTACTTGTGCTTGCTGATAGAAGAGGAGAGGGCCAACAATATAAATAACAGAGGCTTCCTCGTGAATGGCTTTACTTATTTCAATATGGAGACAGTCTGATGTTTAACGGTTGCCAGTTGCCTATACCTAAGTGAGGAGTTACCAGGCTGCTTGGAGATGTTTCACACTGAGGCTCCAGTTGTTTAATAACCATAATCTCTGTCAGTGTTGTCAAAAACACTGAAATTAAAGCATGTGATAAATATTTTGGTGTAGATGCAAATTTATTAGTATTAGCTGGGAAAGATCTATCTTTAAGTAAAATTTAAAAGAAAACTTTACAGTTTTCTTATTAACCATCCATTTATAAAGATTGGAAATACTTTGTGTATTTCCTCATTTATTAACAAGATAACCTTGGATGATAAAGATGGGGCAGTGATCTCCCTTGGTTGACGAAGGATGAGCAAGAGGAAGGTAGATAAAATGCGGTTTTAAAACCAGTTTTCCCAGCTCGGTACAATGGTGAGCTGACACATTTCTCCATTTTTAGTGTCTTTTTCTCTGGGTAGGTATAAGCCTTAGCCCACACCACCTATATTTGAAGACCTTCAGTTTGATTAATGTGTTTGCCTATTAAGATACAATACTTATTGGGGCACCCGGGTGGCTCAGTCGTTAACTGTCTGCCTTCGGCTCAGGGCGTGATCCCAGCGTTCTGGGATCGAGCCCCACATCAGGCTCCTCCACTGGGAACCTGGTTCTTCCTCTCCCACTCCCCCTGCTTGTGTTTCCTCTTTCACTGGCAGTCTCTCTGTGTCAAATAAATAAATAAATAATCTTAAAAGAAAAAAAAAGATATGATACTTATTTAAGTGGAGTTAAAATAGTTCTTCAGAAAGCATTATTATGTTAACATAACAAACAATATTTCTTATCTTACGGAGGACCCAATCTTGTTTTTCTTTCTCTGCTCACTGTCATCAAAAGAAATATTTCATTTAATGAAACTATTACCTTCCTTTTCTTTTCCTGTCTGCGTCTGTGCCTCCCAATCTTAGTCCTCTTGGGGATCAACCCTCCTGGTAAAAATAAACCAAGAAATTTTTAAGAGACCCAATTAAAAAATATATAATCAAAATTAGAACAATGACATAATGATAGAAAAGAAGTCTAAAAGACTAAGGAGAAAGAAAACTAAAGCTCTATGCAAATTCTAAAATTTCAATAAGATGGACAATTTCTGGGAAATATTACTCTAGTGAACTTGGAAGAAGTAACAAATGTCAACAGAGCTATTGGTGTTTCCATAGCCATGGAGAAAACTGAAAATACCATCATAATTTTCAGTTACCTTAGAAGGGGGGGAAAAAAAAGATCCAAAGCAGAATAGTTTTACTGGAGAATGCTTTCATATTGTCCAAGGGACTGAAGATCACTTTGGTAAATTCTTCCAGTATATGGAAAAGGATGGAATGCTACATGATTCATTTTATGTTAACCTGATAATAAAAATTTGTAAAGATGGTACATGAAAAGCACCCACCAGTTTTCTGGTATATAAATGAATAAGTATGTGAAAGCCCAAAATATAAGTTGAATCCAAAATAATTTCTTTTAAAAAATGCATTTTTCTTCTAAGAATGCAACTACTAAAAAATTAATATGTAATTTGATCAAAAGAAGAAAACTATTTTAACCTTAAAATACTAAGAGCATTTGATAAATTCCAAAGTCCATTTTTTTTTTTTTTAGAGATTTTATTTGAGATAGGGGGAGATAGAGAGTGAGTACAAGCAGGGGGAGCAGCAGGCAGAGGAAGAAGCAGGCTCTCCACTGAGCCCCTGATGCGGGGCTTCATCCCAGGACCCTGAGATCATGACCTGAGCTGAAGGCAGACGCTCAACTGACTAAGCCACCCAGGCGCCCCTCCAAAGTCCATTTTAAGCCCAGCTCAAATGCTGCATCTTTCAAAAAGCCCTCCTTGATTCCTTTGGCTAAAAATAATCCTGACTTTGAAGTCTATCACTGCATTTCTTTCTTTTTTTTCTTTCTTTCTTTCGTTCGTTCCTTCTTTCTTTTTTTTTTTTAAAAGATTTTATTTGACAGAGAGAGAGAGACACAGCGAGAGGGGGAAACACCAGCAGGGGGAGTAAGAGAGGAAGAAGCAGGCTCCTAGTGGAGCAGGGAGCCCGATATGGGGCTCAATCCCAGGACCCTGGGATCACACCCTGAGCCTAAGGCAGACCCTTAACGACTGAGCCACCCAGGTGCCCCACTGCGTTTATTTCTTGCTTGTGACTGTTTTCATCCTATAGCTTGCATTATAAATGACTGTGTATATAGTTCATCAGATTTACTTAGCTATTATTGCCAGAAGTAGAGATTCTGTTTTATTTTTCATTTCTCAAAGAACCCGGGTGAGAGTAGCTTTTTCTTTTTCCTCACTTTATGCTCAATAAGAGGTGATCTCTAAAAATCATGAGACTTGAAACCATTCATTGGCAATTTTACATTCTTATGAGTCTTCAATATCTGTCATCCTCACTCCCCATTATTCCAAATAATTCCTGGATTTATTTGTACACCTTCCTCATAAAGTTATCTCATTTCATCTTTGTTCTAAATTCATTCCTATTAATTGGTGCATCTAATAGGATAGAACATAACCATGCTTATTTCATCTTTTTCTTCAGTTTTTGTCCCAACTGGGCTATGCAGATTTTCCTTTTATTGTCCCCTAAGGCTGTCTCAGGCAGATCCTATAACTCTTTGATCATTTTCAAATATTAAAAAGTTATTTTTAGTTGAGCTCAGTTTAAAGCATCTACCTCCTATCCCATTTGATTATCATCTTATCCCTTCATCCCAGGAATACCTGGACTTTTTTTTTTTTTTAATTAATGCTTGTTTTATCTGGAAGGACCTTGAATTCAGAAAATCATTTTTGCATACCATGCTTACCGGGTTATGTCATTTCCTGTTGGTGATCAAGTTTATTCATAGTATGATCTTAAGATGTTTCATATACAGTACGTGCTAACCAAATTATATTATGCATAAACACAAATATGTAAGAAATATTAATTTAAAATGAATTAATCTCTAAACTTTTCAAAATCCTTTCTTTACAAAACATTTTATGGATATCAATAGTAATTCTGATGTTCTAACTTTGTTGAAAATCAGCCTTAAAAAATTACATTTGAAAATTTGGGGACTCCTATTATCAGAGATAATTAAGCAGAAACAGAAAAAAGTCTGGTATTTACATTCAAATAAAAAATACATTTATGTGTACAGGTTGAGAGAAACCTCATTTAAGAACTAAACTCATTTGATTACATGTTAGAATCACTGAAGCACTTAAAAATACCTGTACCTGGGCCTTTCCTCCAGTGATTCAGAGTTATTTGGTCAGGACATGGACATCAATATTTTTTTTAAAAGGTCTTCCAGGTGATTTTAATGTGCAGCTTGGTTTGAAAGCCACCGATCTAGAGTTTTCTTTTAAATCGTTGTGGTATAAAAGATGATGAAATCTTAGGCCTTATTTCCAGAAGAACAGTGACCAGATCAAAGGAGGAAATCAGAACCACTGCAGTAGTCGGGTGGCTTTATGCCGTATTCCAGGTGACATGCTGTGAAGTATGATATTGACAAAGGAGAGAGAAAGGGAGTTCCGGAAATCAGGATGATGAGATGGTTGTAAGAACCTGAAGTATTTATCTTGGAGAGCTGACCTGGGAAAATTACAACCCATTTGCATTGCTAACACACAGAAAAGGCATGTAACTTAGTCTGTGTTCCTCCAAAAGACAGACCTAGAGCCAACAGGAAGAAGTTAGGATGGCAACCGATACCAGCTCAATATAAGGAAAAGCATTCTGATAACAGCAGCTTTTAACCACAGATGGGCAATTTGCAAAATGCTCACGCAGAGGCCAAGTGATCTGTCATGACCATGGAAAGGAGGTTGGACTGTATCATCTTTTCTTCCTCTACAAATAATCTGAGAAAACATACTGAAGCTTCTTGAAATTTCTCATGTTGTATCTTGGTGTTTGGAGCTAGAACAGAAGAAATACCTGATGGTGGGAACTCAGACTATTGGCTGGAGCTAATGGCATCTATAGTCCTGAGCTGTTTCTTCTTTATGTTATTGCTCTAGGTCTAACTTGACAGCCATAACACTGGTCCGGTCTCTGGATGTAGTATACTCTGGGGAGAAATTGGTTATCTTTGTTGTTAGAAATTGTACTTGTAGATTTCACTTAGATTTCTATTGAACAATTGATTGGATATTTTTCATTTAACATGGTTTTGTTAATTCACTGAAAATTTTCATGTGGTAACCCAAGCATAGGTTAGAAGTATTTGGTGGTGATAGAAATGATCCCTTGCCTGTGTTACAGACAAAAAATATTCAATGACATTTGTTAAAGCACAGGAAGGCAACCTTTATTCACTGAAATGGAATTTTGCAGTGGAAGAGACTGGACTCAAGTTGGTACATAACATGGTAAAATAGGAATTTATAGACAAGGAGCATGGTGTGTGTTGGGGGGGCAGTCAGTAGATGGGGAATTCTTACAAAGAAACATCAAGGACAAGGAAGGCAGATTCTAGCTAAACCAACCTAATAAGATTCTTGAGGTTGACAGCAGGCCAATGTGATAAGACATCAGTTAGGGAAGAGTAGAGATGAGGACCCTGATCAGATATCAAGTGTGATAAAAAATCGAGGTTATATGTATTGGGGGAAGTGTTCCTGCTAAACTGCATTTTACAAGGAAGTTTATGGGTGGAAAATAAGTGTCCATCAGTGGATGAATGGATAAAGAAATTGTGACACATATGTATATAGTGGAATACTATTCAGCCATAAGAAATGAAATCTTGCAACTTGTGATAACATGGATGAATCTTGAAAATGTTTTGCTAAGTGAAATAAGTCAGAGAAAGATAAGTACTCTGATCTGTCTTATATGTGGCATCTAAATATATATAAATGCATATGTATATAATATCTGAGTTCATAGATACAGAGAACAGATTAGTGGTTGCCATAGCCAGAGGGTAGGGGTGGAAGAAATGGTGAACTGTTTTTGTTTTTTCTGTTTGTTTAGGTAAATTGGATTTTTTAGAAGTTGCATTAATATGTAGATACCAAAAGTGAGGTAGACTCATTCCCCTCTTAGGTGATTTGTTTGTACTAAGGTCTCATTCTTGGTTCATGCCTTAGAAAAATTATTAATTATAACATGCCACAGACCTTCAAGATCAAGGGTCACCACTTTAAATATAAACCATATCATATATTAAGAGCCATCTGCCACTTTTCTGTAATGAAGACAAAACCTTTACTTACCCCTTTATCTAAACTATCCTTTATGACTCGCAAGAGTACCTCTGTCATGATGCCATGGTTGGAGCCTTCAAAACTGGGAGGAATGACAGAGACCGTACATTCTAACAACATTTTTAAAACCCCCAAAACCTTGAAAGTGACAAAGATTCTTTAGTTGGCCAAACTTTAGGCTCCCAAACCTTCTCTTAGGCCTATCCATAAATTTCCTGGACTTCATCTTGAAGTTGGGAGGAAGCACAGTCTACTCTTCCATTCATCTTCCCACTCTCATTCCTGGATCAATATCACTTTTGGGGTCGGAGCCTGGGACGAGGGAATAAGAAAGATGGAAAGGCACAGGTGTTTCTTAGTTGGTGTTGTGTTTTTTTTCTTGTTTTTTCTGCTCCTCTGGAGAGCACTGACTGGCTGTTACTGTTCTCTTGCTGCAGACACACCAATACTATCACTTTCATTGAAGGCACAGTTGGGTTCTTTAGGCACATCAGGGGGATGTCCTTATTGCTTATGAGATTTTCCCACTTCCCCTTTTTCATATATACACTAGCAAGATACCCCATAGCTGCTTGTTACTGAAGTTATTCTTCCAGCCAGCAGTCACCTTGGTTGGGTATCTGAGGATGTGCACAAGTCAGGCTGTTTTGTTGTAACTACTTGAGCCACAAACTTGCCATGCCAAGTGATGAAAGTGCAGAGTGTTCCATGGTTGAGCTGCTCCTCCTCTTCTTCTTCTCCTCCTCCTCCTCCTCCTCCTCCTCCTTCTTCTTCTTTTTTTAAGATTTTATTTATTTATTTCACAGAGAGAGAGTGTGTGCACAATTAGGGGGAGTGACAGGCAGAGGGAGAGGGAGAAGCAGGCTCCCCGTGGAGCAGGGAGCCCAATGCAGGGCTGCATCCCAGGACCCTGGGATCATAACCTGAGCCAAAGGCAGATGTTGAACCAACTGAACCACCCAAGCACCCCTGGTTGAGCTCTTCTTAGTTCAAATAAATAAGATCTGCAGATTTACTGTTGCAGAAGTATTCTATTGGGTAATGAAATACCAGTCTTCCTGGCTCTACTGGCATTCCCAACCTCCATAAGTAGATTCCCTTATAGAGGGATTGCCTCCCTCTTGACTATCTGCAGACCTTTCCTCTAAATACAGCCATTGTCTCAGGACTCCTATAATTCCCTCCCTTTCATGTCTCTGCCCCTCCCACGTAGTTTTCAGTGTATATAGACTAGGGTTAGGAAGCTCTGGGATGACAGTTGAGGTAGCAGAGCCACCTTGACTGTCTTCTAATAGTGGGAAGTGACTTTCATCCTTCCTTTCTAATTTTGCTCCTTTCAGAATATCTGGTACTTGACAAATTTTTGTCCTAAACCCTGGATCCTGTTACTAGTTGTGGTAAAATAGGAAAGAATCTATGACCATTCTGTTAGTTCCTAAATTGTTCTGTGTTTTCTCTCCAAAATTTCAAGTCAAAACAATGAACTCTAATTTAGTGCACAGATTTTATTCTTCTGTCCTTAGAAAGTGAAGAAATATTGAAGAGAGAACGGGAACTCCAAGAAGAGCAAATTTCTTTCTTTTTTTTTTTTTTAAGATTTATTTTTAGAGAGTGTGTGCACAAGTGAGGTCGAGGTGGGGAGGGGCAAAGGCAGAGGGAGAGAATCTCAAGCACACTCCCCACTGAGCACCGAGCCCGATGTGAAGCTTGATCTCATGACCCCTGAGATCATGACCTGAACTGAAACCAAGAGTCAGTCACTCAACCGACTAAGCCACCCAAGCTCAGAATTTCTAAAAATTCCCTCCAATAAGACACTAAGTATCAAAGCCGGGGGTGGGAAACAAAATTAGTTGAAGCAAGTTGCTAAAGCAAATGAAAAATACTAATGTATCATAAACTTTAAGTAAATGTTGCTCGGTAGACTATAGGTAAAACCAGCTTAATTCTAGCTCTTCTTCCAGATAAAGCATGTGTTCTTGTGAGATGTAAGAAAGGGCAATCTCCCCAAACTTAGTACACAGAAAGGCACACGTAGCCCATGGGAGGAATGGGGCTCTCCAGTGTAGCTCCTTGTGCTTCCAAGGACCCACACCAGGACACACTCAGCTGTTGCAGCAGAAAAAGATCAAATTCATGGCTAACCCAAATAGAAAGCCTGTCAATAGTAGGCTTTTATCTGAGATTTTTGGGGGGTGGGGGTGGGGGAGGGTTGATAGTTTCACCTGAATACAGTGAAGCACTTTCCTGGACCTGAGGGACACTTGTCCAGAGAGATGGGACCTTCTCTACTTTACAAAAAAAGTGCCCCAAAAAAGTCCTGAATTCAATTTCACAAAAAGACTGGAAGTGTTTATATATGAAGTTTAGATTTTCTACTTTTTCATTGGAGGGGAAAATCACAGAGGACCCCATCGATGAAGCCCTTGCAAAGATATAATCTAAACTGTTGATAGTAGTTATTATCTGCAGGATAGAATACAATTATTTCTCTTCTTTTTCTTTTGCCCATATGCATTCCCTCAGTTTGTAAAATAGCAAATATGCACTGTTTGATTGCATGCCAATTATTGATTCATTATTTTAATGAATAGAAACAGTAGTTTAAATCATATACTTTTCCTTTAGGAGTCAGTTTGATTTCTTTGATTTTTTTTTTTTCCAATTAGGTGACTTTTAACTATGCTAACTATGTTTTCTATGGGGATATGAAGATCAAAGTTAGTAAACTGACCAATACGTTAAAGAAGCAGTTTCCACAAAGCATAATTGCAAAAGTGATTTTGTCTCTCACAATCTCTTTAAATCTACTCATTGGGTATTGTTCCTACCTTGACAACTGGATAAAAATTTTTCTGATTACTCTTAGGTAATAGAAGTCACACACACACACACACACACACACACACACACACACCAAAAATCTCAATTCAGTAATTAAAAATGTCCAGTCCCAGATAAGAAACCTTTGGAACTGACAGCATGCACAACCCAAGTAAAGGAAAACTGATCTTTCCTCTTTCTTCCCTCATGGTTACGGTGTTGATAGTTTGCCTTCATGCTGCTAGCTGGGAGAAATGTGGAGACAGGAGAGAGAAAGAAGCAGGAGGGCAGGAATGTTAGGGGGTTGGTTTTTTTCTTCAGACACTTGGTGCTCTGTGAGCCTGGCAGATTTTAAAGCTGTCCCTTTCCAAAAAACACATTGAGAGTTTCCTCAGTTAATTTCTTCCAGGAGAATTGTTCCACAACTTTCTGTGATGCAGGGTCTATGCTCCCCTCAGGTTGCACCTTCTCCCCTATCCTTTGATTCCTTGGCTGTCCACTCCTCGGAGAGACTTTGCTCTTGGGGATCACAGTAGTTCACATCCTGGAATGGGTTCTAGGTCACGATGCTATGTCTTGCTACTCACATAAAGATATTTTCTTGTTCAGCTGCAAGAAACGGGAAGCCTCATTTTAATATTATATCACATATGGTTTATATTTTCTAACCATATGTAAGTTGTTTGTGAAGGGAGGTGATCTAGTTCACAGCTAATGGCATAGTGCCAGGTTGGGAATCATTGTTGCCACCAATTATATGAGAACATTCCAAATTCTGTGCACTTTTAACACATTATCCTGTGTTTCTCCCCAGGCTACCACAAGTATTTTCAATCAAGTTACCGTTTATTTTACCCTTCCTCCAAATATCTTATTTCCTTCAAAACGTAGACTCAGGGATTTTATAAACACTTGTTTACCTTAATTCTTTTAAAATTCTTTCTTCCCCCCCACTTTCCAAAAATCACCTTACATTTTCTTATAAAAAGTACTACACAAAAAACAATCTCTTACACTTCCTGGGAAGAAGATATTAAAGCAGCTGGCCAGGGTAATGGGATCCATTCTTTCCCTTCATGAGGGGGAGGTCCCCTAGGAAAAAAAAGAAGGCAGATGACCCAATCTAATGTCCTTGTTGAATGGACCTCTGGGTAAACAGACTAATGCTGTTTGCTAGGAGGAAAAGACCATATCACTAAAATGCCCTTAACAAGAGTCCCTGACTAAAGATTACCTGTAATAAATGAGATCCAGGGTAAATGGCATGGCTACAAAGGCCACAATACTCCATTGGGTATAAAACTGAGACATTTCATAATTTAAACACGTCCCATTATGTAAGGAATCCAAGAGCCTCCCTTTCCTATCTGTTTTCCTGGGCTGTAGGTACATGTCCAGTGTGGGAAGAAACGACCTAGGGACCCACTGTTAATGTCCTGGGCCTCACTCTTCTTCATCCATAACTCCTGAATGCCTTGTATTCTTGTAATTATTTAGTAAAGTTTGAAATTGAGTAAAAATCTGAGTCATGTGATTTTTTAAAAAGATTTTATTTATTTGAGAGAGAGAGAACACAAGGAGGGGGAGCAGCAGAGGGAGAGGGAGAAGCAGACTCACTGCTGAGTTGGGAGCCTGATGCGGGGCTTGATCCCAGGACCCTGAGATCATGACCTGAGCCAAAGGAGCCACTCGGGCAGCCCCATGTGGCTCTGATTGGACAGTCTGATTCTGTGTGCTACCTCCTTTCTTCATCTTTAGAGGGTCATTTGGATCCTCCTATATTAATAACAATGAACTCTTTCCAGGAATTTTGTTCCTACTTCCAAAATTTGTCACGCTAATAGATTCTTTTTTTTTTTTTTAAGATTTTATTTATTTATTTGACAGAGAGAGAGAGACAGCCAGCGAGAGAGGGAACACAGGCAGGGGGAGTGGGAGAGGAAGAAGCAGCCTCCCAGTGGAGGAACCTGATGTGGGGCTCAATCCCAGGACTCTGGGATCACGCCCTGAGCCCAAGGCAGACGCTTAACAACTGAGCCTCCCAGGCGCCCCTCACTAATAGATTCTTGACCTTGATTTCAACTTATTCATGACTGGGATTATATTTCTATTTTGGGAAAGGCATCCAAATGCCATTTTGCAATTAACTGATTATAAGTGTTTCTAACATATATTTCACACCCATGGATGTTATTTGGACAATGAATGAGCTATTCCTAATGAACTCTATAATTTATCCTTTTTTTTTTTTTTTGGCAGATTTGTGTCATTCTTCTAAATATTCAGAATTTTTTTAATTTTGATTTTTTTTTCATTCTCCCTTCCTGATTTTTAAATTTTGACTTTTCTGGTATTAATTCCTATACGCAAGGTCCTTTCCCTTTTATGCTTCCATGTGTCTAAGTGTAGTCCAGATCTTGCTCTCTGCTCTTACTTGGAGACTCTTCTCCTTTTCCTGATTGATACCCATCTTTAGTTTTCTCTGTTTCTTGCCATTTTAAGATGCTAATAATCTGGCTTTCTTTCCCTAGGTTCTCCTTCGGGAACAAATCACTGAGCCAACTTAATACAATTGATACCAATATCCCTAACAACCACTACAATGCTAAGCGTTTGAACTTTTGGCGTTCACTTTGACTAGGTCTAATGATAAACTCATTAGATATGAAACAGGTTCAAGAAACATTCAAAGCACTGTTTTGGAAACTGGAGAGTACAAAGATTGTACTCTAATGACTATGGGAAGGACTATACCATGGTACAAGGCCAAAGGAAGAAATGAGAGAAGTAGAAGACACTGTGTGATTGGAGCTGGGAGGATGTTGTTGGGGATGTGAGAGAGACAGTTATGCTATAGAAAGGTTTGCAAATGCCCTTAGAAACACAGGCCTCTGCTCCGCCCAGTTTCTCCTCCTCTCTCGAGGCAGCCAACAGTTAACTTCTACTTATGTAGCGTTGACTAAGACGAAGAATTTATTCAATAGGGTTTTCCTCTAAGGATCTTCTTTAACATGATAACAGACCAAAAGTTTATAGATTCTTGAACATTTTATTATTCGATACTAAACTGGGACATCATGTAAAGCTTTATCAATAAAACATTATCTACAGGGCAGTGTTAAGTGCTAAACTTCAGAAATATGTCTCTTCGCTAAAACAAAATAAGCAAACAGACAATAAAGGTTATTGACAGATTAGCACCACGATTCTTATAGAACATGGTTTATAAAATGGAGGTAAAGATATTTTAGAATCACAGTTTTCACCAAAAAAATCACACTCCTTGATCTGGACCTTCAGGAAATTTTATGTATTATAGAATCTAACCATTTGTCACCAGCCCTGCTGCCATCACCCCGGACAAGTCCTCATCACCTCTCCCCTTCTTCCAGCTGAACTTGTATCCCTACTTCTAATTTTGCCCCATTTTACTGCTCATCAGAACAACTGGAGTGATTCTGTTAAAACCTTCTGAAATCCTGCTATGTTGCCTGTGTTGAAAACTCTCCAAAGACTTCACTTCTGCCTCAGGGTAAAGCCAAAGTCCTCCTTGTGACCCTCAAATGTACATGACCTATCATCTTTCAGAACTCATCTCTGGTATTTTGCCCTCCTTCATTCCTCAGTGGCAACACTGGCCACCCTGCTATTTTTTTTATCCTTGTAAAGTCAAATCCCGCCTCAGGGACATTGTAACTGCTATCTCCACTGTGGGTGGTCTTCCCCCAGGGGAAGCCTGGCTCCTCTCCTCCCTTGAGGTCTTCACTCAGGACACTTTTCTCAGTGAAGTCTTTCCTCAACACAGGATCTAAACTTTAAATTCATACCCCCACCCCTTACCAACATTTTATATCACTCTTGCCTGCTTATATGTTTAGAACTTTTTACTATTTAACATACTATACATTTTAGTTATTGTTTTCCTTTCTGTCTCCCTTAGAATGCAGACTCCTTGAAGGCAGGAATTCTTGTCCGTTTTTATTACCGATATATCTCTCCAATGCCTAGGACAGTTCCTGGCACGTTTTAGATGCCAATAAATATGCCTTGGATGAATGAATAAATTAATTTTACTCATAGAATCCCTGTTGGCATGTATTTTGTATGCTAAATTATGAATGTAGTACTTTGATTTTTTTTTATTCATTACACATCTTGGGAAATTATTATTCAAAAATTTTTTAAAGTTTTGTAATTAGAAGGTTTGCAGTGTTCCTTGGTGTAAAAAAAAAAAAAGTGTTTCAGAGATGGAAACTATTTCTTGAAATTCAATTAAATTTTAAAAAATATTGTAAGGAAGTCCAAATACAGCAGAATTTCTCCATCTTGCCTTCTGACTGGGGTGTTGATATTGTAACAATTAGGAACTTCATTAGTGACCATATGGCTGAATGATCTCACTATGGACCTTTGAATTAATTTGCATTTTCATTATAACTCTGCTTCTAAATTGCATGTATTATGTTTGATCATTTGTATACTCTCAAAAGAATTGGAGAATTCTTATTTCAATGAAGAATATTTATCTTAAGGCAGAACTAAAACAGTCTGTGTATCCCAAATTTAATTCTTAAAAAATTATTTGATTACTAATCAAAATAAAAACAAATTATTTGCTTCATTTGATGTACCTTCCACCCCTTGCCATGTGCTTTTGTGAGAGAACCTCTCGTTTGATAATATCATTATTATCATTATTTGTTTACTAGGTAGATTATGGGAAATTTTAAGAAAACTGCTATTTGAGTTAGTTGTGTCTCTACTTAGGTTAAATTACTAAGTGTAGGGTAGACCTCTTAATTAAAGAAAAGTACCTGAGAACTCCCCAGTTTCTCTACCATCTCCACAACTAAAATCCTCTTAACTATAAGGTCAGGAGGTAGCTGCTAACTTGGAAAAGTATAACAAGACCATTTATGGCATAGGGGAGACTGGCTGGCTCTTCCGGTCTGTTGGCCCATAGATTTGGTCAGTGGGGAGGAGGTAATAAATCAGAAAAGGAGACTTAGAGTGTCCTGGAGGAAGGCACTCAGCAATGACAGGAAAAGAAAGAAAGCACCTCCCTCACCAATTCCCTCAAGAAAGAAAGAGTCTGGGATACAAGATGATTTAGGGATCAATTTTTATGAGAGGAAGCAGGGGAGAAGTAGGATTGACCAGAGGAAGAAGTTGAACTATAATGCAGACCTGACAATGCCCAGGCCAACTTGACAGGGAGCCTGTAGGTCAGCGTTATTGTCTGTGACCCATGTTGGAGTGAAATGGCTGGGTCCTTCTCTCTATGCCTTATTTAGTCCCTGGATGTGGGCTGCCCTGGAAAGGGTATGACATTGGGTGAGTCTCCCTCTCACACTTTCTCTTGGATCACTCAACCTGGGGATGCCAGCCATCATGATGTGAGGTAGCCCTTCAGAGAGGCTCACGTGGTGATGGACTGAGGGACCATGTTAGTGAGCTTGGAAGTGGTCCCTTCAAACCCCTGCCCCCAACCTTCAGATGAGACTGCAGCTCCAGCGAGAGGCTTGGCTACAACCTCAGGAGTGGCCTTGAGCTACTTAAGCCACATGCTGGTTCACGACCTGCAGAAACTTGAGATAAAATTTTTGTTTTAAGCGTCTATGTTTAGTGGGTTGTTTGATAGCAGTGATACTAACTCATACAGCTGTGGTAAACCCTGAAGGTAGCAAGTTCTTCCCTGAAGGAGGATTTGGGTGGCACATCTTTGTATCTATCACAATTCCCCTTTTTCTCACTTATATACACTTCTCTATATATGTCTGGGGAGCTGGATTCTCCCAGATTCTGATGGGCCTCTTCCTGAGGGGAAATATAATGGAGGGAGATTAACAGAATCAACTCCATTTCTACTGCTGCAGTTGATCTCAAGGCCACAGTTATGACTTTCTTTCAGCCCAACTACTCCTTTTAGATTCCTCGTATGCTCAGCACCACCTCTGCTAGACTTGGTGGCTTATCAGGTAACATCACCTAGACTCTCATCCAGGAGGCATCCAATCTCTTGGTCAAAATGCTCTTCTCGCACCTGCATAGCTGAATCTATTTACACTCACAGTTGGGCAAGGGAGTACCACAAGGTCCTCCGCTGGCTTGGCTGGGTCCTACATGTACTTCTCCTAGCCCCCGTTGTGTAACAGCAGTCCAACTCTTCCTGAGGATCCAATTCAGTTATTCCTGCCAAGATGATGACTCTTCTTCCTGCCCTAAATCTTCAGACAGCAGTCATAGATTGTAGGTCTTTGATGGTGTCCTCTAGTAAAATTGTCACCCTTTCTACATTAGGACCTTTAACCCTGCAAAGCACAGAGTTGCAGGGACAGAGCACAAAGTTCCCTGTGGATCATTTGTTATAATAGTAACAGGAGCATCTCCTGCTTCTATTTCTTGGTTCCTGGGTCCCTGAATTCTTCCTGTGAAAGACACAGTACTGTATAAAGTTCTTTGATTCATTGTAAATACTGCATCCTGCAGGATAGTAGCTCATCCTCACGGAGTTTTGCCTTTCATTTGGAGCTTCCAGCTGTTCAACAGGACGTTCCAAACCGCTACTAGGCCAGTAGTGT
The DNA here is from genome assembly GCF_024610735.1 of Ursus americanus. Taxonomy (NCBI): domain Eukaryota; kingdom Metazoa; phylum Chordata; class Mammalia; order Carnivora; family Ursidae; genus Ursus; species Ursus americanus. The sequence goes on from NC_142127.1 coordinate 57,067,214, forward strand.
CTGGATAGGGTGGTTCATGATATACCCAGTGAATGTCATGGGTGGTGAGCCCACAGTCACACTTCCTATCTTGTAAAGTGATGTCCTAGTCTGAGGAAATGTTATGTTGGATTCCATACTAGCGTATCAGGCATTACATAATCCCTCAGAGTGTTGGCTGAGGCCTCTGGGTAAAGTAAGCAAACCCATGTTTGGAATACATGTTCTAGCTATTCCATGAACATAAACTAATGATCGTTCCAGGATGGAATTTGCTCACTTGGCTGAATAGACTCTAACAGTGGTGCTATATCAGGGGCTTCCCATTGATGTGTGTTGCTGGCAGGTTGGAAATTCAGTCGCTAAACTAGGCTTCATAAGTGGGAGTCTGTGATATTGATACATTCATGATCTCCTTTTCTGCCACTCTGACCATTTTATTCATGTGTTCCTTGAGCCAACACTGAAGTGGCTGATGACAGAGGCTGGCTGACATTAACTGGCTCAGTTATTTTGTCTACTTGGTTGATTACTGAATCTTTAGTGGACAAGAACTGATACACGATATTCATACTTCATGCCATTCACATATGTCCATGTTATAGATATTCCACATGTCCCATCCAACCTCCTTATACTCCACCTTCTAATCTTCATGTCCCTGCAGAGTTGTTCAGGACTTTCACTATTGTCCATAAGTCTAAATATATTATAATCTCACTAGTTTTAGCTAAAATGAATGACAAGTTGCATTGCACATAATCTGTCCACTAGGAGGATTTCCTCCTCCTTTAGCTGGCCATAAAAAAATTCCCCATACAGCTATATGAATGAGTTGAAAGAGGACCATGGTATAAGCATGGTTGATCCCAGTCCTACTTGTGCTCAGTCACAGATACACCATTTTCACCTTGTGATGGATTGCTCCTAGGTCCACAGTACCTTACTAATTGGTGAGTCTTACAGGACTTAACTCATGATGAATAGCTCTGGCCATATGTTCCCTTGGTGAGTCATGTCAGGCATTCCATCTTTACTACAGGCCAGTGGCATGCCAGAAGTTATTTTTCAGAAGATGTGTAATTCTATATCACAGATGGCAAGACCTTGCCCCCAAATTTCAAGGGACCCATTTTATGATTCTCCCATTGGAATTTGCCATATGGCATCTTGTCCCACCACTGACACCTCCCACACCCCAGGGTGTGCCCGATCATATGGTCCAAATGTGAGTCTGCTTTTCACTGCATCCAAGATCCACAGCAGAGCTCTTTCCCACTATGCAACCCACTTAAAGCTAACAGTCTTATCATCCTGGTTATAGAGGTGGAATGAACTGATTCCAGAGATGGAAGAGGCCCACCAGTGTGATGCTGCCTTATTCATGGTAAGATGCACAAGATGTGATCATTTGGTTTTTAATTTAAGGGGATGTCTTGGCACACCCTGACCATTGGACTTCTAAAAATTTATACTTGTGGCCATCTCCTGAACCTTAATAAAGTTTATTTTCTTCCCTCTGGCATGCATGTGACTTACCAAGACCTTCAACATGCTAACCATCTCTTGCTCATCTGGCCCCTCCAACAAAAAGTCACCAGTGTAATGGTTCAAGTGGTATCTTGCATGAGGTTTAGATGATCCTACATACATGAAAGAGTGCCAAATAATTAGCATAGTCCTGGGGCAAAACTGAAGACTCTCTTTGCCTACTCCCATTTGTATTTTCTTTATCTTTCAGAGAAGTATTTCCCAATAAATCTCTCCCACTTCTAATTCCAATTTAACATCTATTTCTTACATGCCCCCAACTCTTCCAAGACCTTGACATTTTAGGTCTGCAGATATCAATATTAACTCTGACCTCATGTTAGACTGCCCTTAAAATGTCTGTATATTTTCTTTCTACAAGGTACAGTAGTCTGAGTAAATGGCCGTAGATCCCCATGGGGAAAAGATGGAGGAGTTTCTGGGTAAACTTCTTGTAGTTTTAAGGTTCCTTTCTTCTAAGGATCCAACCATCTCTTCAGTGATTGTGTTATGAGTGTGGGAAATAGCTCAGGTCTGAAAATATGGAAGTGGATCATTACTTTTTATTGACACAGCAGTCCTCAGCCTCTGGTCATTCATACTTGATTTCTTCTGCTGTTACAATTGAGAAACACCTTTGATGGCTATATATCTCTACAACCCTTAGGATGTTGTATTCTGTTAATTATTTCCATAACTTTTTGAAGCTTGGTCTCTTGACTGAAAATTAGACCTGTTTAGTCATTATAATGATTGCAACTTCTTGATTTCTGGAAGTTTAGGGTTACTACCTAGTATGGTTTTAGGATCCTATTATCTCTTTTGCTATCAGCAAGCCAATTTATGTAACAACCTTTCCTATTGTCAGCCCTGGCTGAAGAGGAGAGATATCACCACACTTTTTGGTAATATTTTTACCCCTGTCACTGCTGCATTACTATGGGCTTAGTAAATAGTGTGTCATTATCTGGGCATTCTTATGGAACGTGATCATCTGGTGGGTCTTCCAACTTTACATGATATATTCTTTCCTACATACCACTTCTCTGAGTCCTTTATTCCTTTTTTCACTGTCTGCCATGACAATTCTGGCATTTCACCTTTGCTCAGAATGAGCCATCACTTTTTCCATGCTCCTAGGAGCCTTCCTGGTAGCAAATTCACCCTCTGCCCTTGGGGTCTTTGCCAGGTGTATCTGTATAGGGCGATCAAAGTCAGTAGACTCTTCCCTATCCAATGTAATGTTCAAATACCCTCAGAATCCACTCCCATGCTATTCCCATGCTCCTTTCAGTTCACACTGGCTAGGTCTTATAGCAGTTTTGGGTTTTTTCTGACAAACTACACATTCCTCTAAACTATAGATAATAGACCTGTCTGGTTTTGTGTTTAATCTTCTTTGAAATAAAGTCATTCATACTATTGGGTAGTACTAGTCTTGGTCTGCAACCTTCTCCGCCCTCCCCTTTGAATAACTAGAACTTCTTTGTATGTATGTAACCAGAGAGTTTCACTAGCTTTCATATCTGGATTTCAGCTGCCTATTACTCACCCTTCACTATACAATACCTTTCTGTAGAGTATCAGTGAGACTTAGAAATAGTTATCTAATCCTGTTACCTTTATAGCTACTATTTCCTCTATATGTCTCAAATGCCTGATAGTCTGCACCCAATGCACTCCCTTTCATGGGCACACCCACCTAATTCACCTCCAGTGAAAGTTTTAAAACCGGATTACCACTTTATGCCGGGGGTTATTGGTGGTTCACCTCTACCAGTGATGGGGTATCCATTGCTAGCTGGGCATAAGTGATCCAGCTTCAAAACTGTCTTATTGCCTGCTTCCTCAGACCATTCCTAAGAACAACCACCACTCCTGAGACACTAAGATGGAATCTGAGGTGCAAGATGGTTATTAGAGATTACCACCCATAAAAAGGAGGGAGAAGGGGCAGTATTGGAAATAGGAAAAAGCCAAACTGTGAACCAGCCAAGCAAAATCTCAGCCCACCCTGAAGAAAGTTCTCGAATGAGTATTGCCCATTAGAGTGTCCATGTCAGACCAAAAGGCTAGCCTTTTATACTCATGGCTCACTCAGTGATTGGATGTGGGTTATCCAAGAAAGATGGGATCCTGGGCCAAGCAACTCTTTGCAGCTGAGGCAAACCATAACAGCACTGAGAGTTGGAGGCCATCTGTTGACCAAATTCTCTACACTGGGCAGCCTATCTTTCTATGAAGGGGAACTTGTGTTGCACATCTCCATATGTACCACAGGAAATCTAGACTCTAACCAGAGCTCAATTGCCGGGTCTTGGTGGATGGTGAATTTACTTCTCATTCAGGCAACCTGGCATTAGGGTAAGGATTATATTCTGGAAACATTGGTTGAGTTTATGAGTTTAAAGCATGGCGTCATAATCTAGATTGCCTAAGAAATGGAGCACCTGGAAGTTGCATTCTCCTTCCTGAAGGCATCACTATGATCTGTACAGATATATGGACCAACAAGGTTACTACTGAAGCCAGTGAATAGGAAAGCATTAACATTTGCTGAACAACAACTCTGTGAATATACTAAAAACCATCAAATTGTACTTTTACATAGGTGAATTGTATATGTGAATTATAGCTCAATAAAATTGTTAAAAAATTTTTTGTAGCACAAGTTTTCAACTCATCATCTATTAATTACCAAAAAGGCAAATCTTTCCCAAGCTGGCATTCTCAGGAATTTGTTACTACCTCACATAATCATGTCACTTCTGTTTCAGAGGAGAGCTGGTTCTTTCATACTGAGTAAGCTTTCCAAATATATTGTAGAAACATTTAGGTAAGGTGAGGAGGGGAGAAATACTAGAGGGCCTGCTATTTTTAGCAAAGAAGGTTTTCTAGCATTTGTTTTAAGTATTAAAATAGATAAGAAATTTTATATCCTGGGCTGGCAAAGAGGGTCAACCAAATACATTTGCTTGCACATTAGTCTTTTTCAAGGAACTTCCTTGGAAAGTTGATCTCTTCCAGGATGACTTCTAAGGATCTACTCTGAGCTTCTTGAGGATCTTGAAAACATTGGTGCTCTAAGACCATTCCGTCATCATTCATTTAAAAAGCATTTTTGTGTATCTACTAAATGCTGGACATTAAGCTGGCCACTATGAATATCGAATTGATTGGGATGGTCCCTGCCTTCACAGAGTGAAAGATCTGAAAATTTAGAATTATAATATGTTCTGCTGTGCTCTATAATGAATGCACGTAGAGAGTGCTATGGTGAACAAAATGAGTAAGATCTTTTTGCTCATTTGTTAAGTCACTTTTAATAAAATTTGTGCTTGCAAAAATTGTATTTGGTTTATAAAACTTAAATTATTTCTTAACAGTATTTACTCTTCTTTTCCTTTCTCTCACTTTTTCCTTCCAGTATACTTATGGGTTTGTTTGTTTGTTTGTTTTTAGCTCTCCTTAAAAAAAAAAAAAAAGCATGAAATCTGCTGATAGAAAAATATACCAACCTAAGTACACACTATCAGGAAGCTACCAAACTAACCAAAAGGAAAGGTAGCGAGACTGTGCTAGTAATTGTTTCTGATTACTTCTCATTGAATTATTGTGATCATTAGGAGGATATGCATACAAAACACTTCAGCAAGAGCCTGCCATGTAATAAGCTCTCAGTATGTTTAGTGAGGAATAGTTGTGAGGGTTCTGGGAAAGAAATTTGATTCTGTGTCTGAACAGGTATGTCTGGAGCTACAGAGGATTAAAAAGTATGGAAAGGAAGCTTATAGAGCTACCATTATTTGTTCTAAGAAACACCCAATGTTTAGTGGAAGGAAAGAGGTTATAGAGGACTTGGTGCATAAGAGCACAGGATTTGAACCATGGAAGGGTTTTGGGTCTACCTCAGGCACACCATGCTGACCCCTTACACCCCCATACAGAGCTGCTTTTATCTAGGTTGGCATAGCAGCAGATGGCCAGTGTCAGCAGTGGAAGTAATTCTTATTTGAGACTTTATAAAATGACTCAGACCTGGCCAGAACCAGAAATATCTAACTGGCATTCCAATGTGATCTGTGATCTAAAACTTGCGTAAAAATAGCATCAAGTGCTTCAACGTTGAAAGGATAATTATTAATAGCTTTTTAGATAGATGTTAGAGTACTCTCCTTGTGGAGTGCACATATGATTTATTTCCTTTTTCTTATCGAATATGACCTGTATTTAATAAAATCTCTCTCTCCTCCAATCCTGAACCACAGATGCAGTACTTGCGTAATGCAGTGTAATGTGGCTTGCAGTCACCAGGGGCCATAAATAATGCACCTCAGCAAAGCCCTGGGATCAGGTTGCCTGTTGCATGTGGGCTGCTGCAGACTGACACCGGCTGTGGGCTATTTCCACTCGGCCGTTCAGCATGCTGGGGATGAGATGCCAGGGTTTCCTAGGGCGAAACAAGAGTCAAGGCTAGAATCTGTGGCCAGAATTTATTATTAATTTATTATTATTTATTATGAAAGTTTAGTGGACATGTAAATAGAAGAGAACAATAGTTAACAACCACATACACCACTTCAGAAATTAATATTATCATAGTTATCAAAGTTTTATAAAAGGATATTATGTTCTGCTTCAAGATTTTGAAATAGTTAGGCATGCCTATTGCCTAAGGTCGTGGGTCTACATTTGGCCCTTATGAAACTAACTCTTTATGAAACCAACTCTTCTGATATTTTGCTATTTGTCTTACAATCAGAATAGCCATCAATCACAAGATTCATAGGTCCCGAGTATGATTTTTCTCCCTTTTGTCTGATGACTTGGTTAACCTGGTTGAGGACGAAATCATTTACTGGATGTGATGGCGCCTTGACATTTTTGCAGAGACCCTCTTTGGGGAAGATAGCTATACTTTCGGATGTGATAGGTAACCTCCTTTAAAACAATAATAGCAAAATATTTTGAGGATAATAACTATTGAAAAGCTGATGGAATAAAATTCACACTTTCATAACTTTTAAATGATCAGTTCTAAGTGTTTAAGAAGTAGATAAAGAGGCGCCTGGGTGGCTCAGATGGTTAAGTGTCTGCTTTTGGCTTAGATCATGATCTCTGGGTCCTGGGAGCCCCTCATGAGGCTCCCTGCTCAGCGAGGAATTTGCTTCCCCTCTGCCTCTGCCTCTCCCCCAACCCCCAACTCATGCTCTCTCTCTCCCCCTCAAATGAATAAATAAAATATTTCCCCCAAAAAAGTAAATATAAAAAAGGATTGTTAGATAAATATGCTTTATGTACCTTTCAGCTTTACTGGAAATATTTTTATCGTGTGTTCCAGTATCTTCTCTTCTAGTTAATGATTAGAAGATTTAATGAACTTTTTTGGTTACATGTGTATATGTGGCTGAAAGTTGAAAATAATGAGTGTTATAAATGATGGTATAGAATTTTACTATCTCAATATGAGCTTTATGAATGATAGGATACAACCTTAATTTGGAGGGAGAGTAACCGAGGTATTGGATGCTCCAGAATCCTGAAGACAATTTGTCATGATCTCACTTTCCTTCATGATTTTCACTTTCCCACTTTTAATTCATCTTCAGTGTATTCCATTAGACAAAGTCTTCTGTCTCTTTCTGACCTCAGCCCCAGTTTGTTTTCACCCCTCTCTCTCTCGCTGCCCTGTTTGCCTTTCCCTCTGTCCTCAGCTCTGTTCCCAACTCTCTCTCTTCTACCTCCCTTTCTGGCCTCAGCCACAATCCACAGTGTTCAGGATTAGGCAGACATCAAAACTGCTAGAGAATTAGAATTGAGAGTATCTACCTCATCCTTACTTTAAAAATCACACAAGTAAAGGGCTGCGTGGGTGGTTCGAAGTCAGTTAAGCATCTGCCTTTGGCTTAAGTCATGATCTTGGGGTCCTGGGTTTGAGCCCCACATTGGGCTCCCTGCTCAGCGGGGAGTCTGCTTCTCCTTCTCCTTCTGTCCCTCCCCCTGCTTCTCTCCCTCTCTCTCAAATAAAATGTTTTTTAAAAATTAAAAAAAAAAATAAAATCATGCCAGTAGAACTTGGGAAAAGGAAAAAGAACATTTGTTTTTGCCCAACGTGTATGTCATTTTTATCTATTTTTATTTCACCTTGCTCAGATATAGTGAAAAATTAATGCCACCATTAGAAAAACAAGTGGGAAATACTATCACAAAATTTCCACCTGCTCAATTTGTGAATCCAAGTTAGCTGAGTTTCTGTTGAAATGATAAAATGATCTCAAGTCTATCTTTTTTTTTTTTTTTAGAAGTGAGTCTTTTGTAATTGTCATGCTGGGTGGAGGCTATTAACTGCAAATCAGTCTTTGACTTTTTTACAATGTGTCTGTTATGAATCAACTGAGAAAATTCTGTTTTAAGCTATGCCTTAGGTAAAAAGTTCACTCTCACAAGGAAGACCTGGAGGCAAATCAATTTTTTTTTGGTTAATTAAAGGTGAATTCCTTAAAATGATAGTGGGAAATCAGTTTTCAAAAGATTTCATGACCCAATTATTTAGAAACCTAGATATTTAAAGATAACCTGCAAGTGGTGTTAGGAATCAAAGAAGACACAATTAATTCAAAAATAAAACATCAATATTGCCATAAAAATTTTAAGAAGTCACACTATAGATATTTTTTTCTATCAAAAGGTGAGGGCTTTGGTTGAAGAATATTTTGCTACAATGATTGATGGTTGTATTCATCATTGTGTGTTTCTAGGCTGTGTTTATAGATGGTATATTTATAGGCCATAACATGAATGAAGTAAAATGACACCCCAATTGTGAGCTAACCTTTTAGAATATGTATTACTTAATTCTTATTCTTAATGTCACAACAGTCGATCACTTACCCTACTGACATTTTATTAACATTTACAGTCATTTATTAAGAGAAGTTTTATTTTTTTCCCCCACTATGAAGTAAAGATTCATTCTGACTGCTCTTTTTTCCTTATTTAGAGCCCTTTACTTCAGCTTATGATGTGAGGAGACTTGATAAAGCTAGATGCTCACTGTAGTTTTTAGGTTCTTTTAAAACTCCTCCCATATCAGGTGACTGTTACTAAAATATTCAAACCATGCTTTGCCTCATGGTCTCTCAGGGTCCTACTTTAAGTGAAAGCCACATTTGCATAATAATGGCAAAAATTAATACAAACTGAGTAAATATTGTTCTGAGCTTATCACAGTTCATAGATATGGGAGACCTATGAACTTGACAAATACATACAACATAGGGAAGACTTTCTAGTTCCTCAGTGGTTCCCTTGCCAAATAGTTGTCAGATCAGTGTGATTTTAGGATCCAGTTCAAAAGATCATGAATTCTTTAATTAGTCTCATGCACTTTTATCATATGCAAATCTGACCTTTTAGACATGATGCTCCAGGAAAAAGTATGTGAACGGTTGTCAGGTTCATGAACAGCCATATCTCATGGCTGATAGGATCTAGTCAGTGTGAACCCCCAATGAAGAGAAGAGGAGGAAGATCTTTTTTTTTTAAATGATTTTTTATTATATTATGTTAGTCACCATACAGTACATCCCCAGTTTCCGATGTAAGGCTCGATGATTCATTAGTTGTGTATAACACCCAGTGCACCATGCAATCCGTGCCCTCCTTACTACCCATCACGGGTCTATCCCATTCCCCCACCCCCCTCCCCTCTGAGGCCCTCAGTTTGTTTCTCATAGTCCATAGTCTCTCATGTTTCATTCCCCCTTCTGATTACCCCCCTTTCTTTATCCCTTTGAGGAGGAAGATCTTTTGAGGGGAACCTTTTAGCAGGGTGAATAGGCACTCATGTTTTGGAGCCAGGCAGAGCAAGTTCTCTGGCTCTGAGACCTTGAGCATATTATATAACCTGAGTGCATCTTGATTTACTCAACTGTAAAATAGGAATTAATAATAACTGCATCTGACAAGGCTAATATTAAGTGAAATAATTCAGGGAAAGTGCGTAGTACATTTATACTAAGTATATACTTAGTGCCTATAGTAAGTATTCAATAAATATTAGTTGTTATTATTAATATTGTATTATTAAAAGTTTACATATTGTTACCTTTGCTTATAGCATGACTTCCCTAGGTAATAAGGCTCCTCGTTAAAGTAGCCAGGTTCTAGGTATGGGAACTTAGTTTAGATAGTCACACCTCCTTATCACCTCATAACAGGAGTTCAAGGATTTCTTTTAAATAACTATAATGAAGTTTTCAGCACCAGTTCATTCAATATTGGGTTGTAATGTGCACAAGAATATATAGGCAGTTTCTTAGTCATTACATGCATTTTATGTACTATTTCCTCTGCCAGATAGCAGTGGAGGGAAGTTTCTTTAGTGGCTTGCCAAGTATGGTTCCCAGATCAGCAGCATCAGCAGTTCCTGGGAACTTGCTTGCACTCGGCGCTAACCCTAAACCTCCTGAATCAGAAACTCTGGGGTAGGGCCCAGCAAGCTGTATTTGAACAAACCTTCCTGATGATTCTGATGCACATTCAAGTTGGGAAACCACACTGTGTGAGTGTTTCTAGGAACAGGAGACTGGAAGTACTGATGGCCATTATTTAGGAATTGTATGAGAAAATATCCTTAATTGATGAGATAACCCCTGCTTTGTAGTCTTATATTGAGAGAACAAATTTGGCAAATGAGTATTTGGCGATAGTGTGGACCAAAGTGAAGAACTTGTGGGCTCTTTCAGGAGAAAGAAAGGTGATGATTATAGCTGAAGGAAGCACTCAGTATTTGAAGAATCCTTGCTGTTGTATGCTGCCTCTAGAATTATGTTAGAGTAGCAAAAGCAACTTTCATAATACATAAAATGGCACTAAAATAGGTAGTTTCATAGCTCATTTTCTTCATTTTCTTTAACTTTTAAGGGATTTTGGTCAATTTAAACTCTTTTAATATCAAAATAGAAATTAGAAAACTGGATGAGAAAATGACCTGATAGAGAAAATAATACGGAAGTCATAGAAGTTTCCTATTCACTCAAAGCTTACCATAGGTAGAAATTTCTTAAATATGAGTCTGGTGTCTAGACATTGTTTAGTCCTCATTTCTGTCCTACCTAATTAAATTTCCTGGACATTTTCTTAATGGAACAATAAAAAGTTCAAGAAGTCAGTTGTGTGTAATGAGAAGAGGCCATTCTTCAGAAATAAGAGAGACCTGGATATAAATCTCATTTTCTAGATTTTGACTTTAGGCAAATTATTTAAATGTCCAAAATCAGGTTTTTCATCTGTAAAATAGGGCTAATGATGCCTATTCTTTAGGATGGTGGCTCCCAAAGTGGGGTGAGGGTAGCACTTTCCCTTGGCATTTTTGGCGATCACAGGATTGGAAAACATTGTGGCACTCAGTGGACAGAAAGCAGAATGTTGGGAACCCTGGAGTGTGTGGGACAGTCCCACCATGGAGAACAGTACTATTCCCTGAATTAGTTTTTAATGCTCCCAAGACATTCATGTAGGTTAAAACCTGTTTTATAATTATGTAAGCCTAGAACCTAACTACATACAAGTATTTTTTGTTTTTAAAATGCACTGAACTTTCCAGGAATGCAAACTATTATCATCTAAATGGAGGGAAGATTACATTTTGTTTTGTTTGTGCTTACTTATAAAAATTGTTCACTCTTTTAGGAAAAAAGGGAAAAATCGCATAGCAAGCAGCAATGCTGTGCATGGTATTTGACTTTCAGTGAAACAGTCTTAACATACTTCGTTTAAGAAGGTTGTATTTCAGGTGATACAACATATCGGTGAAAATCACCAATTACTTCACTGTGTCTTCTTGAGTAATCGTGCCTGGGCATTTCCTGTTAGTAAGGTGGTTACTAACAATGTTAGTATGGGGTTAATATCTGGTGCATGGTAAGTGCTCATACGTGGTAACTGTTATTACTAGGAGGCAATGACACTGGTGTGATGGATACCAGTGTAAGTCAGTGTGTGGTGGCTATTCACAGGCCAGGACATCTGTTTCTTGTCTGGGAATGCAGATCAGGGCCAGCCTTATGCTGGGCACGTGCCCATGGGCACCTCTATTTTAGGGTAATGGTGAGGGTAGCCTGAGAGTTTCAAACTTAACCCAATGACTTGTAAGAGAAAGGGAAGGCAGGAGCCTAACTGAGCTGGAAATGATGGGAAGATTAAGAATGAGATTCAACACATGGCTTGTTAATCCACATTGGACAGACAGTAGTGCTGTGGGTGTTTTTGTTGCTACTATTACTCGTAGTCTCTGGCGACTGGTTCAGCCATCTGGTTGCATGTACAACTCCCTCAAGTGTTGCAGGTGGTACTTTTTACAGTCTCTGTGTTACCAGAATGAATTATTAAAGGGGAGCAAGCCTCCAGCAGCATTTTAGAAAATAAGCAGAGCTTTCAGGTTTTGAAATAAGTGCAGTGGCCTAAAGTCTATGCCATTGGTACATAACCATAGCACACATGGGAGTGGTGCAGCGGGAACCCTCCACCATGCCTAATTCCCATTTGACTCTTGAGCGGTGACTGCTTCTCAGGAGTAGGATATCAGCATTTCTTGTGGTCAGTAAAGTAAATAGTTGAATCCTTGAGCAAGAACTTAGAGACATTTCATGGGCTAGATGAATTCCAAGATATGCTGACATTCTTCCCATATGCTAACCCCAGGTGTTATAAAACAATTTCATAAGAACTAATGACATACCAAATGCAATAATAGATATATTTTTAGTCCCTGTAAGACCAAAAAAAAGAAAAAAAAGAAAAACCTTCTTTTTCTATACCTAAGTAAACTAGAACAGATTAAAAGCTTTAAGAAGGCTACTGTGTATTTTTATGCCAAAACAAAGAAACAATCTAGATGATGTTTCTTTAGATAATTGCAACCATTCACCCAAGTGTGGCTGCTTGTTTTGTAATACTGACCGACCATGATAATGTGTAAACTATTAAGGGAGCATTTAATTTTTGATGATGATAGTAAGATTAGGTAAATAGTTAAATGTAGAGTGATATGGTATTCTATGTTATCATATACTGAAATAATAGTTGGCCAGTAAATAGTATTAATCAATATGATACCTAAATATTTTTACTCAAAACACTTTTATAAAATTTAACAATGTAGAAGTCAGGATGACCAGTTAAGACCAAATAGACTTAGAAATCTTGGTCTTAGAATATATAGACCAAAACGAAAGATGATCCTGTCCCAGAAGCCACTTCACCTCTGAGGTTTGTTTAACTAGAACACTTCAAAAACCTGAAACACACTGACATTTAGGAATACACAGGCTTTCAAAATTCTGTCAATTCTGCCATAATATATCTGTGTGGTGGAAATGTTCCCTCCCATCTGTCTTTTCAATGCTGTTTCAGTAGAACTGTGAAGCCTAGGATATTTCTTTAAGGAGTATTTAGGTTCTTTCCTTTGATTCTTGACTTGTCATACAAAATATGTTCTTCCCTTTGCAAATGTGTATTTTTCCTGAAAGCTAATTCTTTGTAAAGCACATTCTGGATGGTATAATCTCTGGTTTGTTACCAGCTCAGAAAGGAATGGACATGATTCCAACTGGGACTCTAAGTCTCCACACTTATAATTGAAATATATACTGTACATGGTTCCTTTGCCTTCAACACTAATACCCATCTGCTGAAATGGCAAGGTGCCTGCTCTCTGGTTGATTGGATGGATGCCCTGGAGCACAGGTGCCTGGCAATGATAGGTTTAGAGAAATCCCCGACATAACATTGTTCGTGACATTTCCTCTGCAGGACATCTCTCCTGGGTGTGCGTTATACAGAGGGCTGTCTCTTCCTGTCTGATGTCATGACTACTGCTAGATGTCTTCAGAAATTTCTGTTTATCATTAAAAGCAAAAGGATTAGAACATGGTGACATTTAAAAAGTGGAAATCATAATATTTTGGCCTAGCTTGGAAGTTTTTTAAAAATGTTCTTTCTTGGAAGATCTTAAATAACAAGTTTTAAACCCAAACTATTCTTCCAGGTACCATTCATTCATTACTTGCATTTTATGGCCCATGAAAATTGATAGTATAAAGCCAAAAGCCATATTAGTATACATGTGTCAGTATTTTATGTGATGTATATATTAGGATTTTAAAGTAAATAGTCATCTTTTGGTCATCTCATTATAAAGGCTTTATGGGGGAAAAAAGCACCTTTTTATTTCAGCCTTTAACCAATATTATTTTTCTCCCCTCTGATTATTTTTCATGGAATGAAATACTGCATTGGAATAGCTAGTGGATTCTTTGTTTAATCCTTTAGGTACTAGGTATGATAGTACAGAGAGAAGAGAAACCCCATACATTATCCTAACTTTAGTTTCCAAAGTTGTAAGCCTAAATTTAGGACAGGAAAAGTGTTCAAACATTAGACTAAATATTTAGGAGAAATAAGGGAAATGTCTCAAGCCTAATTTTCAATCTAGAAAACAATTCCCTTAGGCTGGAGAAGGGTGAGATGGAGAAGAAATGAGATGCAAATATGTTAATGGGTCATGGAGCTAGCATCATCTGTGTTCATCTCTTGGGCAGAGCCCAAAGATGGTATAAAACCTCAAAAAAAAAAAAAAAAAAAGACTGTGAGCTCCCTGTAGTTAATTGGGAGCCATAAAGAGCTTTGCAGTCCTACCCGCAGGTTCACGGAGCTGAGGATTACTTCAAGGTCAGACCGTACCTTGAGCCAGCTAATTCAAGGATCCAAGAATCCATGTCCTTCTCCCATCTCTGATGGCTTGGAACTTTGATACAACCTTAAGAAGGAAGAATAGAAACCCAAATTCCACCGAGTAGATAGATGTCTTCTTTCCTGGGAGGCTTGCAATTGATTCGAGTTGTTATAGAATATAAAATTATATTTCTAGTTCATCCAAGCATGTACACTGAGATTCATTTTGAGTATATTATTTATATATTTTGATTTATTCTAGAAAAGATTTAAGGACTATTGCAAAACTGAAAAATTTTCTTTTCTACTTTTAATCTATTTTGATAAAGGCAGTGTTTATGTAATATGCCCCAATCAGATTTGGTACACACTATTTGGCTTTTCTCCTCTGTTCACTAGAAGCCTAACTCAACAGCTTGATATATTCCAGTTCAGCTATCTAACTATAGCAGTACTTAGAAAGATTTTAGCTTGGTATTTTGCAAAAACAACCAAAGGATTTTTTGATAGTGACCAAACCAATACACTATAATAAGAACTCTGTTCAGACTAATGTGCATATTTATATATGGTTATTTGCAAAAGCCATGCATTGGGCTAGCAATCAATGTCTACCTCTTCCTCTTTGCTTAGGAATAAAGAAAAACCCAAATCTGCTTTCAAAGTTTCTGATCAGGAGAGAATCTGCTTTAATGGGTGCCGTCCTTCTCTAGTGCCATGATGTCTATAATTTTGTTTCAAGCTTCTTAGGACTAGTACCTCCGCCCCTTTTCTTTTCTGTCTTTGCTTAAATAATCACACAAAGGATAACTTTAAGCACCAAATAATTCCTAGTAGGTTTCTATGGAAAATTCAGTTTGTCCTCCAAATGCTTTGTGTGCGTTCTTAGTGTGAATGGCTGCCTGGTGTTGCCGTTCATTTGTGAGTCTTTGTGTTCTCATTGACCAGTGTTCCTGCTGCCTGATCAGCATTCTGAATGCACCATTGATGTTCTGCAGTGAAGAGAGTGGCAAGGGCATCTTAAATGTCTTTTGTGGGCAAGAGTCACTTTATGCGTAAGGTCCAAGATAAAAACAGATTTTCCCCATTATTCAGCATCAAGAAAATAGTGGGTTGACATAATTTAGCATTCCCCTGTCATTTGTCTCTTTATTTACTTTCTGTTTTTTGACGTCATATTCAGAAGAAGGTAGGCACATTTGTACCCATGAACCTGAGGAAAACATCCATAAAACCTGACCCTGGCTGTGGATCTCTGCTCCCTTTGCTTGTAATTGTGTTGTATGAGTCAACCTCTGCCTACTGCCTCAGTATCAAGTTTTTCAAAAGCTGGGTTTATCCCAATGAGGAAAGCAATTACTAATGTGATCAAAATTGTTGAAATCTTCCTGATTTTCAAATAACTCATAAGAGTTCTAAATGGCACTTCGGGGCCTCTTATTATACTCTACATCAAACATGAGAGAAATAGAAGGAAACGTGGGAATAATTCATAAGGCATTTATATACCACATAATATAGTTGTATAAATCCATGTAACAGGAGACTTTCTGGGAATAATTTTCATTGATTAACCTTTAGGTCAGTCTGTTATTTTAAAATAACTAACCATGACTTTGTTCCATATCTTTAACCTCTGATTCTTCCAGTTTATTAATTATCAAAATAGTTAATCATTTGAGAAGTGCCAGATAATTTCTTGTAGTTATCTTGTTCTCTAATGATTTCTTAAACAACTGAATAGCACTTTAATACACAGTTTCTTTACATCTGTCACCCTCTTTGGACCTTTAAGTAGAAAAAGGAAACAGGAACAGAGCATTAATATTGGCTTTTTTAATGCAATAAATGAGGTATTTTCAAAATCTGAATGGTTTATAACCTTACATCAAATATTATATGTAATGAATTAATTATATTGATGTGGGGAAATATAAATCATATTGAAAATATTTTTTGTGAAGATCTGCCAATTTTAAATTTAGAGGCACAACGTAAGAGAAGATGTTTTAATCTAATATTGTCAAATTTTAAAAGGAACAAGACTAGGAAAAAGCCGTATGTTTGGACAGTTTGACTCAATGAAAATGAAAATTAGGCTGGTTATGTTGATAATTAAGGCTAAGTCATGTTACTTGAAATATGTTACTGTAGCAAATAATGTTGCAGGTTCTTTTTTTCTTTTTCATTTTATTCTGCCTTTATGTAGATCTAGCCTTTATATGAATCCCAGGAATGACAACAAGAAAACAGAATCCAAATGTAGCAAAATAGAGTTAGATTTATAGCATAAATTCAGCATCTTCTCTTTAGACAAGACTGACATAGCACTAAAAGCCTGATAGAGTGCTGAATCATATTTATTTATTTACTTCAGAGTGCTGAATCAAGCTCAATGAAAAGTGATTTGTAAATTGCTTATTCAGTGAACTTGAATAAATAACTCACAAATCAATGTTCTACAAGAATTTGGTAACCAGCCTCTTTCATTTGAAGCCATACTACAGCCTATTGATTTTCTCCTCTAGATAATGTGGAACAGGAAAAACTGGAGTAGAAGCAGACCATTCTACCTATTTGCCAAAAAGGTCGGTTCAATTCTAAAAGAGAGAAAAGTGCAACAGAAGTTTTAAAAATACCTTCTTTTCGGCTACCACTGCCACCCTCAGAACGCAGGAGGAGGGACCTCTGACATAGACCCTCTGCTTTAGAAGGCCTGGATCTAATTTTACCATATCACTCTTCATAAAGCCAGGAGTCCACAGGGAAGCAGACGTGTCTACCCAAAGCTCACATTCCTCATTTTATTTTTTGATTTTTTAAAAAGATTTTATTTATTTATTTGACAGAGCAAGAGCACAAGTAGGGGGAGTGGCAGGCAGAGGGAGAAGGAGAAGCAGTCTCCCACTGAGCAGAGAACCTGACATGGGGCTCGATC
The DNA here is from genome assembly GCF_024610735.1 of Ursus americanus. Classification (NCBI taxonomy): domain Eukaryota; kingdom Metazoa; phylum Chordata; class Mammalia; order Carnivora; family Ursidae; genus Ursus; species Ursus americanus. The sequence goes on from NC_142127.1 coordinate 57,084,396, forward strand.
CCAGGACCCTGGGATCATAACCTGAGCCGAAGGCAGACACTTAACTGACTGGGCCACTGAGGGGCCCCAACATTCCCTCCTTTTAGACCACACTTCAAGTACTTGTGACTCAAGCTCACCTCCAGGACCTGCATAGCCATTTTCTTAGGTTCCTCCTTCCAAGTGTGGACTTCATTGTACCTGGGTCAGAGATATGGCTAAGTGGGGGTAGTTTGCAGGGGGTGTGGATAGAGCTTGCTCATGCAGGCTGGGATGTCCTCACACCTGAGTGTGAGGTCCCTCAGGGAACAAAGTAGAAGGAGAAACAAATAATTGGCCAAGGATATAGACCTGGAATAGTCACTGTCCATGAAGTCACATTCCAGTACACAATTCTGAGAAGTCCAAAATTTTAAATCTGAACCTGGCCTTACTGATTGTTATAAATACACATTTTTTAAAGGCAGGAAAATATATTTTATTTATTGTTGTATCAGTTTGATTTATAACTTTTAAATATTTAGACATATATCATATGAGCCACCATTTGAACTCTTGCCTTAGGCTTACCTGCTACCACTCCATCTCTCTACTCTCCCTTACAATGAAACTTCTCAAAGTTTTCTTACCTTGCTGCATCCCATTTGCTCATCTCCTATGTATTGTCTTCACTTGATTTGGCTTCAGCAGCTGCAGTTTTAACAAATCTACTCTTGCTTATGTCATCCCTTCCTCTTTGTTAGAAAAATCCAATGAATGTGATCTTCAGGCCTAATCTTGTTGTCTTCGAAGTATTCAGTATTATAGGAAGCTGGTTAAATCTGAGATTGAGGCACCTGCAGATCTGTGGTCTGGTGAGGGAGTGTTTCCTAGTTCTTAGATGGCAGTCTTTTTGCTGTGTCTTCACGTGGTAGAAGGGACAAAGGTGCTTTCTAGGGTTTCTTTTATAGGGGCAATAATCCTGCTCATGAAGGCTCTGCTTTCATCTCCTGTCACCTCCCAAAGACCCCATTTCCAAATACCATCACATTGGGGATTAGGTTCCGACATATTAATTTTGAGGAGATACCAAAATTAGGTCTCTGGCAGCTATACTCCAGATCTAATCCTAACATACATCCCCAGTTGCATCCAGGATCTGTCAATCTTTTACTTCCTCTTCTCTAAACCAGCCTTTCTCTTTCTCTCTCTCTCTCTCTCTCTCTCTCTTTTTTTTTTTTTTTTGAGTCCAGGGGTAACCTTGAGATAATTTTTAGATTCCAGAAAACCCTGTATAAAGTTAGTAAATAACCCAATAATAATTGTCAATGCTTTCTTCTTTAAAAAACTTTTATTGAGGAATAATTGAAAAATAAATTTGTAAGGTATTTAAAATGTATAGCATTATGATTTAATATGTACATACACTGTGAAAGGATTTCCCCCATTGATATAATTAACATATACAACCTTTTACATATTTACCCTTTTAAAAAATTTTTTGATAAAATTTCAGTTCTATTCTCTTAACAAATTTCAAATATAAAATACAGTAGTATTAACTATAGTCACCATATTATACATTAAATCTTCACACTTTATTTCAAAGAATTGGACACCAAGACACGTAATAGTTAAATTATCCAAAATGAAAGACAAGGAGAGAATCTTAAAAGCAACAAGAGAAAAGCAACTTTCTACATACAAGGGAACCCCCATAAAACTATGAACAGATTTTTCAGCAGAAAACTTGCAGGTCAGAAGTGAGTGCTTGATAAGTTCAACGTGCTGAAAGAAGAAAACTGTCAACTAACAATACTTAAACTGGCAGTTATCCTTCAGAATTAAAAGAGATATAAAGGGTTTTCTAGACAAAAAATAAAACCAAACAAAAAGCCCCAAAACTGAAGGAGTTTATCAGTACCAGCTTGGCCTTACAAGAAATGCTAATGGGAGTTCTTCAAGCTGAAATTAAAGGATGCTAACTAGTCAGAAAAACATATGAGAATATAGAACTCACTGGTAAAAACAAAAATACAGTTAAGTTCAGTTGTACTCTAATATTTTGATGGTGATAGGCAAACCAAGTATAACTCTAGATTAAAAGACAAAAGTATTAAAAATAACATAATTACATCAGGGCGCCTGGGTGGCTCAGTCATTAAGCGTCTGCTTTTGGCTCAGGGCATGATCCTGGAATCCTGGGATCTGGCCTTGCATCAGGATCCTCCGCTGGGAGCCTGCTTCTTCCTCTCCCACTCCCCCTGCTTGTGTTCCCTCTCTCTCTGGGTGTCTCTCTCTCTGTCAAATAAATAAATAAAATCTTTAAAATAAATAAATAAATAAATAAATAAATAAATAATAAAAATTAAAAAAACATAATTACAATAATTTTTTTAATGGTCATGCAAGGTAAAAAAAAATGTAAATTGTGACATCAAAACATAAAATGTGGGGTGAGGGTGTAAAAATGTAGAGCTTCTATGTGCATATGAATTTAAATTGTTACCAGCGTAAAGTAGACTGGTAGAAAATAGATGTTTGTTATATACGCAAAGCAAATCCTATAGTAGATACACCAAGGAGAAAGAGAAAGGAATGTAAGCATACTGATACAGGAAATCATCATATCACAAAGGGAGAGAACTAAAAAGGAAGAAACAAACATAGCAATTCCAAAACAACCAGAAAACAATGAAGACAATGGCAATAGTAAGTCCATACCTATCAATAATTACTTTTAATGTAAATGAACTAAATCCAATCAAAATGTATAGAGTGGCTGAATGCATTAAAATGAAAACAAAACAAAACAAAAAGGACCAACTGTATGCTGCCTACAACTTACAGCTTTAAATACTCACACAGACTGAAAGTAAAAGAATTTTTGGAAAAAGATAGTCAATAAAAATGGAAAAGAAAAGAAAACTGGAGTAGCTAGACTTTATCCAAAGACTTTAATAGACTTAATCCAAGGACTGTAACAGGAGACAAAGTCATTATGTAATGATAAAAGGGTAAATCCATTAAGAGTGTATAACATTTGTAAATATTTGTGCACTCAGCATAGGAGCACCTAAATACATAAAGCAAATATGAACATATATTTGAAGTGAGAAGTAGTAATACAGTAATAGTAGAGGACTTAAACACCCTACTTTCAACACTGGATAGATCATCCAGGCAGAAAATCCATAAGGAAACATTGGACTTAAACTACATATTAGACCAGACTGACCTAACAGACATGTACAGAACATTCTATATAGCAACAGCAGAATACACGATCTGAAGTACAGATGGAAAATTCTCCAGGATAGATCATATGTTATGCCGTTAGAAAGTCTTAATAAATTTAAGAAGATTAAAATCATACAAACACCTTTCCCTACCATACTGGTATGCAGTTAGAAATCAGTTACGAAAAGTAGAAAAATCTACAAATATGTGGAGGTTAAGCAATGCTTCTAAACAACTATAGGTCAAAGAAGTCAAAAGAGAGATAAAAAATATCTTCAGACAAAGGAAAATGGAAATACAGTATACCAAATATGGTATGCAGCAAAAGCAATTCTAAGAAGGAAGTTTATAGCAATAAATACCTACATTAAGATAAAAGAGATCTCTCAAACAGTCTAACTTTACATCTCAAGGAACTAGAAAAAGAACAAATGAAACTCAAAGTTAGTAGAAGGAAGAAAATAACAAAGATCAAAGTGGAAATAAAAGAAATAGAGACTAAAAGTGTAATAGAAAAGATCAATGAAAATAAGAGCTGTTTTTTGAAAAGATAAATAAAATAGGTAAAACTTTAGCTGGACTTACTGAGAAAAAAGAGGATTCATAAGTAAAAGTATTAATGAAGAGACATTACCACTAATACCAAACAAAACTAAGGATCATAGGAGACTACCATGAACAATTGTATGCCAACAAATTGGATAGTCTAGAAGAAATAGATAAATTTCTAGAAACATACAACCTACCAAGACTAAATCATGAAGAAATGGAAAATCTGAACAGACCGATTACTAGTAAGGAGATTGAATGCATAAACAAATACCTCCCAACAAAGAAAAATCCAGGATCATGTGGCTTTGCTGGTGAATTTTACCAAACATTTAAGAAGAATTAATACCAATTCTTTTCAACCTCTTCCAAAATAAATAAATAAATAAAGAAGTGAGAACACTCCCAAATTCATTTTACAAGGTCAGCATTACCCAGATACCAAAGCCAGGCAAGGACACTGCAAGAAAACAAAATTACAGGCCAATATCCCTGATGGATATAGATGCAAAAATCCCCAATAAAATATTAGCTAATCAAATAACAGTACACCACACATTATGATCAAGTGGGATTTATTCCAAGGAGGCATGGATGGTTCAACATCCACAAATTAATCAATGTAATACAGCACATTAACAAAATGAAGAATAAAAATTATATAATCATCCCAATAGATGCAGAAAAAACATCTGACAGAAATCAGCATCCATTCGTGGTGAAAACTTCACAAAGTGGGTTTGAAGGGAACATACTTCAACATAATAAAGTCCATACATGACAAATCCACAGCTAACGTCATACTGAATGGTGAACAGCTAAAAGCTTTTCCTCTAAGAACAAGAACTAGACAAAGATGCCCACTTTTGCACTTTTATACAGTATCTTACTAGAAGTCCTACTCAGAGTAATTAGACAAGAAAAAGAAATAATAGGCCTCATAATTGGAAAGGAAGTGAAATAAATCAAGCAGAGAAAGACAATTATCATATGGTTTCACTCATTTATGGAACATAAGAAATAGGGAGATCGGTTGGAGAAGGAAGGGAAGAATGAAGGGGGGGTAAACAGAAGGGGGAATGAACTACGGGAGACTATGGACTCTGGGAAACAAACTGAGGGTTTCAGAGGGGAGAGGGGTGAGGGATTGGGATAGGCCGGTGATGGGTATTAAGGAGGGCATATATTGCATGGAGCACTGGGTGTTATACGCAAACAATGAATCACGGAACACTACATCAAAAACTTAGAATGTACTGTATGGTGACTAACATAATAAAAAATTATTTAAAGAAAAAGAAAAAATTCAATCCATCATTCAAACATTTAAAAAAATATCTCTATTTGGAGATGACATAATGATATATTTTTTTTAAAAACCCTAAAGACTCCATCAAAATACCTGTTAGAACTAATAAACAAATTCAGTTAAGTTGCAGGATAGAAAATTAATTTACAAAAATCAGTTGTGTTTCTATGTACCAACAATGAAATATCAGAAAAGAAATTAGGAAAACAGTTCCATTTACAATAGCATCAAAAAAGAATAAAATACTTTGGAATAAATTTACCATGGAGGTAAAAGATCTGTCAGTGCTTTTTTCACTGGAAAATATTTTTCAGCGGATCTTTTTATTTTGGCCAATGTATAAGATCACTCTCATGTTGTTCCACCTCTCTACAGGATGTCAACTCTAATGCAAGTCAGCAAGTTAGTAAGGGAAATTCCAGCTTTTCCTTTATTTAAAAATTTTATGTTTGATTTTTAAAAAGATAGTCAAATAGACCTAAATATCTTATTATAAATTTATTCTCTATAAAATGCTAATGAGATTTGGTATGTATTATGTATAATATGTATAAGAATAGTTGTATTTTTCCTTATTTAAAGCTAAAATTGACTTTTTACTCATATTTTCTTTAAAAAAGAGCTAAGTTTACTGTTCTAGAAATTATTCTTTACATAAATTCAGAAACAATTATAAACAAACATAATAAGTTTCTTTTAAACAACTGCCTTGAGCCAAGATGGGATTTAACTTTTCTAATGATAGGTTCTATAGATTTCATTTAAATAAAAGTCATAAATTGACTTTAAGTAATATTATTTCAATAATGAAAATTTATTAACAATGTTGAATAGCAAAGCTACTAGACAAAGCAATATGAATAAAAAGTATAGCTTAAGCACAATTTTATATAAGACTTTGAAGAACTTCTTTTAGCTGAATCACATCTCAGTCTCAAATATAGGCCTAGACAGTTACAAAATTGGTATGTACATATATTGTTTTCTTGGTCTATTTTAAATAAAAAGATATACATAAACTACATATACTACATGTATATACATAAATTAAAAGCAAAGAATGAAATTCACCTCTTTAATGTAAAATATGTGCCTGTTTTTTAATTCAAAAATACAAAGAAATGAGGTTCTTAGACTGAGCAAGAGAATCAGAGAAAGGACCCATGACCTAGCCAGATAGTTGTGTTGAATGTGAGGGAAAAGACTGGTTTGTTCTGCAGGTCCTCCAAGTGGATTTCAGTAACACTAGAATCTTGCTGATAATCTTGCTCTCAAACTCAAGCAGCATGGGAAATATTTCAAGGTTTCCTGTTGAAACATGATTTTTTTTTTTTTTTTACCAATGATTCTGTTGCTTTTAAAGCCAAACATCTTGTCATTTGAAGTCAAAACATTTTCTTGCAGAGACTTGTCCAACTGGTTCATGTAATGAAAAATGTTTGCTAAGCCGGTTAGTCTGCAGCTATTCTTTATCACTCAAGCATTTAGTAAAACCTGGCCTGGTCCTTCTAAGTATTCCTGTAATTTGCCTTTCAGCTCACACACCCTATAAAGATCTCCTCCTATGCTAAGTATTTGAATGTCTGTAGGTAGCAGATTTATGTCCTCCAGGTTTCTAAAAATTCTTGAGTGAACTGAATCTTTGTTTAATAAAGTTAACCATTTTTATGGCATTACTTATAATCTTTTTATTTCACATGTTGAAGAGTTGTTGTCACTAGTACTTCTCAGTAAATATGAGGTAATGAGTAAGATAATATTGGAATTTTCTTTTCCTTTCTTTCTTTTTTTATAATAGCTGCAGAACCTTTCATGTAGCTAATCATTAATGGGGTACCATCAACACAGCTGCCAATAGTTCCCCAAGACAGGCCTTTTGTTTCTAGATATATGGCACAACATTAACTAAATCTTGGCCTTTGCTTTTTTGGGCAGGCTAGATGCAGCAGTTTTTTTTTGTTTTTTTTTTTTTTTAATTTCATCACCATTTAGAAATCATACAAATGCTACAACATGACATTTACCAATGAAATCTGTTGATTCATCACCCTGTAATGAGAAGCTGTTGTTCTTTAGTTTATTACCCCAAAGCTCTTCAGCATCATGTGACATGTCATCAATATGACAACTTATCATACCATGTAATATGGAACCTTTTCAATTTCTCATACTACAACTTGTCAGCATTTTCATCACTATATATTTATATGCTGGCATTATTAGATTCTCACCAAGTGCGTGATGTTTTTCATTTTTCTGGGCAATGAGCTCTGTTACTAAATAACTTGCTTCCTGAGTCTTTTCCCTAAATGTGGCTTTTTTTTAAACAAAGTTTTACTCGAAAATAAATATTTTGGTTTCATCTGAAATAACCAACCCCTTTACTTGTTAAATGGCTATGATTTATACTCATGTCTTTTTAATTTTCCTGCAGCCATTGATGCATTTGCACAACAACTTGGATAACCAACCGATGCAAAACTCATTGATAACTAGGTTTTTGTGTGTGTGTGTGTGTGTGTTTTTACTGTAAAAATGAACTTATTTTGTATCTCTTCTCATACTAGTACAGGGAAATAACTTAGAAGTTTTGTGACTCTTCTCACTAGTCTTATCAGAATCATTCATAGACCTAGGCCCAGAATCATCCTTCACACACTGTCTTCAAAAATTGCCATGATGGAATGCCAGACGTTTTGGAAAACATAAGCACTGATAAAGTGTAAGACATGAAACTACAATATAGTTCACCATTAACCTATGCAATCCATGTTTGCAACATTTACAGCAACAGCAAAGCAACATGAGAGAAGCTGAGTTATGGCACCTAAAAATACCTTCTTTAGACTAAAAATTACCTTACAATTTTCTGTTATACCCACAGGGCTCAGTCAGTCCTCTAAGGTGGTCATTAACACATAAGAGGAAAGTGAGGGAGACAGTTTGGGAGGGAGAGACTGCTGTCATCAGAGATCTACTACCCTCCCTTTGGTGTACCCCAGTGCTCACCCTTTATTGGTGACCTCCCCTACTTCACGAAACAGCTGAGACTGTCCTCTACCAAGTGACACAGTACTACTGCATACTGTCAGATGAGCTGCAAGACTGCTAATGAAATTTCTATTGGGGCCACTCAGTAAATAGCCATCACTACGAGTGCTAACATTGAGTGATGTGTGAAGTTTAAAAAAAGATACCCCTTCCCCTTTCCCTGGTCTAGTGAAACCCTGGTGACATCTTATAGAATCCTAGAGCTCTGTGGAAGCTCATTTGAGAAGCCTGCTTTAGTTACCGTGATTTATTTTCTTTCCTGGAGTGCACCATGTTCTTTCCACTTCATGCTCATCTCATTATCATTTTCTTTGTGTGGAATGCCTCTGCCCCATTGACTCCTGGACACTCAAGACTCCAAATTAGTTCAGATTCCCCCATTAAATCCTTTCGCCATTCCCTGTACTGCCATTCATAGTACTTACCACAATTGTACTTGAATAATTAGTAATGTCAGAGGTGATCTACCATCATTTTCTTCTATTTGGACATACATAGCATGATGGGAGGGCCCATGTCTCTTGAGTTAACTGCTAAAGTTTCATAGTATGATTAAGGCCTCCAGAAATAATGCTTACATTGGCTTTTGTGGCTTAGAATTTACTGAGCAAATATATGAAAAAATTAATGAACAAACGGAAGCCACAGGACTCTAACAGTTGGTGGGGATGGAAACTAGGGCAGCACAGTAGACTGTAAAGCTGGTCTGAGATTATCTGTGAACCACTCTAACATGCATTACATAGAAAGAAAGCTAAGAAGACAAGGAAGAGGGCCCAAAGGAATCTCTTCAACTGAGTCTTTCAGGGCATAAATTACAGTAAAATTTTAGAAGCATAGTCATAGTTTCAACTTCATGTGACATAAAACAGTCTCAATTTGCTGGCATGAAATTCCTAATGCTTCTTATGTAGATCAGCAGTTGTCAGGTGAATTTTTTCCTCAAAATTCTAGGAATAAAATGATTCACTGAGCAAAGAGGCAATTGTCTTTGTAACAACACTGGTTCTAAAAGGAGGGCCTTGGCTCCATTTTGACCATGAGCTGTACCGTCTGCCTTCCGAAGTCATATGCTCCTTTCCAGGGGAAAATGAATTAAGGAAATGGGTAGAAGCAAATCAATGGGCTCTGAGTTCCAATACTGTGTGTATATTTTATTTTTAATGATTACAGTGAGGAGCTTTTAAAATTGCTTCTGTGCAAAGGCATTCTCTGGCAGAAGGTAAAAACTCCAAGCTAAGCAGTTTTTAATCTCTTCCCAGAGACCAAAAATACTTCTCAGCAGTAACATGAAACACTGCCCCTGTACTTTCTACACCCTGCCCCAAGTGAAGAAATGGATTTTGGAGTTAGCGACTAAATATGAGACTTCTAGATTTGTGATGAATAAGAAGTATTTCCTTTCAGTGGACCATAAAAGAAACTTGTTTGGGCCTTAGATTAGGCTTTTGAATTCTTTTTGCTTCAAATTCTGTTCCCAGATTTTTCTTTGACCTTGGTAAAGGAGTAATATTTTTCCTTTCTCTTTCATACCATTACAGAACTAGTACCATTGGAAGAAAACAAAAGACGCTCCTAACAAGGCATATGAACTTTTGTTTTAATACATACGATATTTCCTATTTGTTGTGAATTTTTCAAGTAAAAGAAAACTATTCTAAGAAACACCTTTACTGTATTTTTACCCTTTGAATTTATCATTCAAACTCGGCAAAAATTTCAGCATCATGAAATAATAAACTAAAGAAACATTATGCCTCAAATGAAAAATTGAACAATTCTATATGTTGCAGGAAAAAATAAACTTATCTTTTACTTCTCCAAAATTTAGAGCCTCAGAAGACCTTTATAAAAATGTAAAACTCATATTTCAACAAGCTATTGACCAAAAGTTGACTTTGGTGGAGAATATGTCGTGGCAACTGTCGTGGCTACTGAAAGAGTGGTTCAGTCAATGCAAACTTGCTTTATTTCCAAATGCCTGGGTAAGGCGCTATATGAAAATTCAGCTAATCAATGTGGATTTTGAAAGAGACGATTCCCCGAATTCTAGTGTTTGACTTGGGTATATTCATTGTTTTGCATAGGCAGAGAATTTGGTTCACCTCCAAATGATTGCTTTTATTTCAAGTGTTGCTTATGGAAATCAGCATTCCATGGTTTAGTAATGAATTCTCAGAAAGTAAACAACAAAGAAATTTCTACTTAGGACAGATAGTTTATAGTCTATAAAGCCAGAATCAGCCAGGACAAAAATAGCCCTTAACATTAAAGTATTAACAGATTTCGTTTTTCTCCTATCAAGTACCTTTCCCTGGGATCATCTGACTAATGAAATATATTTCAAGAGCAGGCATTAAAACACTAGTGAAAAAGTAAATTAATCCAGAAATGTGTGGACACATTTAGCACATAGTATATTCTGAAGGTAGAAGGAATTTTCCTTCAAACTTTCTCTAACTCACTTCTCCCAGAAAATATGTGAGAAGAAACTATTTCAACATTTTACAAAATGAAATAACTTTAGGTTCCATCTGGTTTTTCCATTCCTTTATTACTTTTTAAAATTTCAAGTTGCAAGACAGGTAAAAATTTCAAGATTCTAGAAATGTCTATTTTTCTATTGCCTGGAGAAAGAGAGCAAGTACTAGAAGGATTATGAATACCTGTGTAAACATCTTGATGAACAGAAGGGTCTTGCGGGGCAATCAGAAAACAACTTGATGTGTTTTTTCCCCACTACTCAAACCTTTTTTGTGGGGTTAACGCTTTCCTGCCCCTTAATGAATTCTTTGCAAACCCATGACTTTCCTGGTCATTCGCTCATAATGAAAATTCCCCAGCCACTTCAAGGCACAGATCACAGTCTCATTTCCATAATTACTATATCCAGTCTGATGTAATAATTAACACTCCAATTTTATTTTTAAGTTAATTGCTCCCTCCTTGGACCTACCCAGGCTTGCCTCCTGTAGCGGGAAGTGAGGGGAAAGAGTTGGGGAGATTCTGTCTCTCCCAATCTAGAAATCCTACCCCATTGTTCATCTTTCTGGAAGTTTTTGATCCTTCCATGGTTGGAATCTGAATGGGGGCAGAAGAGGTAAAATTAAGAGAGGCAGGACAATTTTACTTGCAGAAAACATACAAGATTTTGTATCAGCACTCTGGCCTTGGCAATTGTTTCTGTTGTTTTACTTCTGTGAGCTCTCTGGAGATGCTTCCTCTGTGGGGACACTCATTGGCGGTGGCTTTGACAGAGATCACACATCTTTCTCAAACTGCTTCTTTAGAATGTCTTCTAGAGCCACTCTGCCTCCAGCAGAGTACAATAGCTTCTTTCTTTTTTTATTTTAATTTTTAATTTATTTTTTTATTATATTCAGTTAGCCACTGTATAGTACATCTTTAGTTTTTGATGTAGTGTTCAATGATTCATTAGTTACGTATAACACCCAATGCAGCTTCTTCTCAACTTCTCTCATCCCTCAAGGTAGAGTCTTAAAAAGATTCATGTTATGTTTGTTACAGGAGATCCACAGATGGTCCAGAGGCAAAACTCATGCCCTCTGCCCTGAGAGAAGAGGACAGCAGGCCTATCCCAGAGCAGCCACTCCCTCCTTGCTCCATTCTCAGGCACTTGGCCAGCCATAGCATTGTGAACCTTGATTACCTAGGTGCAAGGCAACAACCAAAGCACCATAACTCCCCAGGCTCTTGGAGAACGTATCAAGCCCTCTGAGTGGTGCCCACAAAGCCCCACTCCCTAGGAATGAGGTGGGGAAAAGCCAAATCTGACTTCTCCCACTTGGGAGGGAATCTCTGCAAATACCAGCTCCCTACAAAAGTTCTTTTTTTCTCCAAACTTCTTCTCGAACTCCAAAACCTTTTATGTGCTAAATATGAGTAAGAGATCAATAGTCACAAAACTGGCTTTTGGTCACCTCCTTTGAGATCCTACATGTTTATCTTGTACCTCAATTAGGATGTTATGTTTATTATTTGGGGGCTTCAGTCCATTTCAACATCCTGGTAAATCTGGTTCTCATTAAAGATGACAGCTTTTTGTATAAATAATCAACAAATTCTAGGGCTTATGTTTATCTTTTTACTTTATTGTTCATGGACGCCAAGGAAAAGTAACTCAGCTCACCCCAAAAGCAGCATTCTGAAGATGCTGCAGTTATGTTTGGTGTTCCCAGCCTTTGTTTTTTGGGACCTCGTTTTATTCTTTCAGATATTTCTATTCTTTGGGGCGCCTGGGTGGCTCAGTCATTAAGCGTCTGCCTTCGGCTCAGGGCATGATCCCAGGGTTCTGGGATCGAGCCCTGCATCGGGCTCCCTGCTTTGCTGGGAGCCTGCTTCTTCCTCTCCCACTCCCCCTGCTTGTGTTCCCTCTCTCGCTGGCTGTCTCTCTGTCAAATAAATAAAATCTTTAAAAAAAAAAGATATTTCTATTCTTAGTTTTATTTATTATTTCTCTTCCAAAACCTTTCACTTAGCAAATTTTAGTCAATTTAAACATAAACCCATTTTAGTTAATTTAAAAATAAACCAATGGGTTCTAGACTCCATCCTTTTCAGGCTTCACCGGGACTTCAGTCATCATTTATCTATCCTTTGTGCTTTTATCTCCAATAATACTACCATTCAGGGAGCCTCTCTACTGAGCCTGCAGATACCTTTCCTCCCTCTCTTCCTTTCCTCTCTCTTTCTCTTCTTCTCTCTCCCTCCTTCCTTTATAACTATACGTATTAAGTATCTATCATGTGCTGGGCATGATACTAAGGGTTTAGGTCTCTCCCATTCTATAAAAACAAAACACACATACCCCTTTCCTTGATTTATGATTTCTTGTAGCTAGAACATTCTCTCTTCTCCTTTCCTTTCTTTTTGGATGCATTGTATGCCATGTTTTTCATAACCCCAAGCTTCCTTCTTCTGGTTCGTTTCGGTTATCTTTCCTTCTGGGAAGACTCCGATTTTGGCCTCAGAATAGCTTGTTCTTTTCAGTAAGAGGCCCCTCCGTGTTGCTGGGGTTACTCTCATACAGGTGATATGACCATGATCTCTCTCAGCTTCTTAAAGGCTTTATTCACCTGGTATGTATAACAACTAGACAATCCACTTCTAAATCCTGAAATTCAGCATTATTTTCTGCATTTTTAAGCACCTGGAGCGAAGATTCAGCACTCTTTTGGTGCCACTGACACCATTTCAAGTTCTACTCTTTAGCTGAGGGATGCCAGCCAGCCACATCATTGTGCAGAATTAATGTGATATATGTAAGAACAAAACAGAATGTTCCCCAAGCCCATAACCCTCTCCAGTTATTGGCATCTCTCTCTGCTCTGTCATAACCAAACTTCTCAAAGTCTTGTTCATGTTCCGCTTTCTTGCTTCTCAATTACCCTTAAAATGCTTTCTGATTGGCCTTTATACTCACTCCTCTAAACTGCTTTCCTGCCGAGGCCTTCAGTGGCAAATCCACCAAGCCCTTTTTACTCTATTTTATATCTTGGCAGCATTTGGCACTATTGGTTACTTCCTACTTATAGAAAAAGAAAAATCCTTTCTTTTCTCTTACCCTCTCCCCATTTATTTTTGTGTTCTTTCTCCATATCCTTTAGAGTCTTAGTTCTCTCTGACTCTGACCCTCCCTCAGAGTTTGGGTTTCCTTAGAGGTTTTTCCACTGTTGCATCACTTATCTTCTCATCCTAAAACTCTCTAATGCACAATTTCATCCCCAAACTTTAGCCATCATCTAAAAATCTCCCAAATCTACCTTTTTAGGTGATTCCTCCAAGCTACAGTCTCCCACTCAGCTGCCTATAGGATATATCCACTTGGATTTCTCAAGGAAACTCTAAGTTTGTATCCAATACTGAAACTCTTCCATCTCTTATACTTGTTAGTCTTCTTTATCCTTTATCAGTGAAAGATACCATCCTCTTCACCTTGTTGTTCAAGACAGAAATCTGGCTCCTTTCTCCCTCACTCATTTGGAATCAAACACAAGTCTTGTTAGTTCTGCCTCACATACTGTTGCTTAGATCTCTACAGTTCGTTATTCCTGCTCCTATCCCAGTCATGGCCATGCTGGACCCTTTCTTGGCTTAGTGCAGCAGCTTCTCAGCTCATCTCCATGACTTCCATATTGCCTCCCCTTCTGGACATACTTCATGTTGCAGCCAGAATGGCCTTCCAGAAACTACCAGCTTCTGCAGCCCCTTCTCTGGAATTGTCCCCTCCAACAATATAATGGTCAGCCTCCGTGGCCCTGTGTTTCTTACCTCTTACTGACAACAAAAAAGTTCAAAGAGAATGGACACCTGGGCCAATCAGTTACTTTGTGGGGGGCAGGGAATTTGGTGTCAACACTGTGAACTTTTAATTTATCTTTATTAAATATTTTAACTGGAAGAACTTGCACATGTGGGAGTTATGAGGCAGTATCTTCTGTGATGTGTGCAAGGAAACAATGAATCTAGCTCAAGGAGAGGGAAAGAAATATACATATGTATATATATATATATAGAGAGAGAGAGAGAGAGAGAGATTGAGAAAGGAGCTGAGGTAAGACCCCCATTGCCCCAGAAAGAAACAGAGGCAAGCTTGGCTTTGGAGTTCCCAGACTTAGCCCTGCATAAGTCTCAGCCAGTCTTTCAGGTTCATGATTTATCCCTGAGTCTATAATTTCATATAATGAATCTGAGCTCCCCAGCTGGTACGCTAAAGATGTATGCTTCAATATTGACCCATCAAGCCCTTAGGGCAGCTCAAGTCCCCAGGCCGACTGCTTCCTACCACAAGCAGTCTCATCTCTTTTCTCCAGGGTGTTGTATAAATATTATTATTTTCCATCTGTGCCAGGATATGAAAAAGGTTGAAAAGCACTATAATATATAGTTAATAATTTTTTTCCTTTTTGCTTAAGTCAGCTCAAGCAGGATTCTGTATTTACCACTGAGAGCTTTGACTAAGACATCCTTCCAAAATGTAGATTTGAGCTGAATTTTCTCTTATGTAAAACTTTCTCTAATATCTTGGGGGTTTAATTCACATTCCAAAGATGGTACCATTTTCTGTGAGAAATATTCCAGGCTTCCTAAAATCGTGGGTCTTTGCACCCACTAAGTCATGTACTGCCAAACTCCCCCCATTCCTGTCTCCCTTTTCTTGGTTTACACCTGCTGCCTTTGACATTGTTGTTGTTTTCAGCCCAGGTACCATGAGCTTTGGAAAATGTTCTTCTAACTCACAAATTCAAGGTTGTGTGCCCCTATGGAGGGGAGGTCTACGTAATAAGCTTCCATTTGGCTATATCACATTGAATAGTAATTTCACATTTACTTACCTAATCTCTGTCTTGAAGGCAGAGTCTACTTTCTCCTTGTAGCAGTGTTGATTTTGTTTATTATGGTACTCTCGACATCTACCACATGGGAGGTGAACAAGCAATGTTTGTTTTGGGAGCAACACTACTAACAAACCCTGGGTTTATCTTCATTTAGTTGTTTCTTCCGTTCCCTTTCAAAACCATTTTAAACCTTCTTCATCCTCTTCAAGCCCTCTTCTCACTCCCACCCCTTATATAATCTCCTTTCTTATCCAGTGGAGGACCTGAGGCTGCCATATGCATCCTTCTTCCTCTCGCTATACTTCCATGCTCTTTCCAGTACTCTGAGAATGAAGTACACCATTTGCTGTTCATAGCCAGCTCCATTCCACCTCCCTCAACCTAACCCATTTTCACCTCTTTAAGGACAACCATCACCTTTCTATATCTATCCTTACAATCTTTATTGACTTCTTCCCTTAAGCCTGTAAACATATCCAGTTTTTCCATCTTAAAAAAACTAATGAGCCCCCCCCCCCCGGAATACTGAATTTCTTAGAATTTTTGAATAGTTCCCAATGCTTTTATATTATTTTGCTATACAATTCCTTTAACATGGAATTAGCCACTCTTCCTACCTATTGAAATAAAATCTTAACCATCAAGGTCTATCCTCACCACCATTGCATGCATAAAAACTTTCTTCGTAACTGAATTTAAGAATTTTCCCATAACTTTCTGAGTCATTTATTAAAATTCATTTTACATTATAGTTTGTGTATTTGCCTCAACACCTAAACCACTATAGCTCCAATTCAATACCCCCAAAACTATAACTTAAACTTACTGAAATTGAAGACCACATCTTAACCATTTTTGTGTTTTCACAGTATCTAGCACTGAGTTGAAAGGTAATAACAGTTGAATGGTATAACAACAATAGTAAGAAATATTTACTATATTCTAGTCAATTTTTATGAATTTATTCAATTTGTATAATAACCATGGAAGTTGTTATTATCCCATTACAAAACTAAGGCAGAATGCAAAAGGCACGTAGTTGTTAAAATGAAGATGGAAGTTTGAATATTGACTCTGCTGCTCACTGGCAGTTAGATCTGGAAAGTTACTTAACCTCCCTGAGTCTCATCTGTGGTGAAGCCCTATGTCATAAGGTTGTTATAAATATTTAAGGAACTAATAGTGCCTGCCATGTACAATTTACTTAATAAACATTAATTCCTTTTTTCTCTTCTTTTGTACACACAGATACTCAATAAATACCTGTTGAAGTAAGTTGAATATCTCTGTATGTGGGTACCACCACAAATAGGGTTGAAGACTTTGTCGTTCCCATGTGGCTTCTAAACTGATGATTTAGTCTTGAAATATGGTGTTGCCATGTCCTACCTCTGGAAGTTTATTGAACCTTCTTAGGAGATTCAGAAAAATGGAGAAAATAGAGTAGATGAGGCAGCACTATGTCTCATCATTTCTTTAAACACTCAAGAAGTACATTGGTGACAGTAGCCAAAAGTAGAAAACAAAAACATCAAGTACTTATTTCTATTATGATGATGTTTGAGTTACTATGGCTACATAACAAATCAGGCAGAATGTATTTGAGTTGAACGACCATTTATTATGCTCCTGGACCATGAGGGTTAAGAGTTGAGACAGGGCACAAAGGGGGCAACTTATCATTCCTCTACAATGCCCAGGGCCTCAGTTGGAAGACTCAAAGCCTGGGGTTTGAAGTCATCTGGAGTTGTGACTAGCTGTTGACTAGAGCACTCACTTTCTCTCCATGTTGAACTTTCCATATGCTCTCTCCATGTAAGGTAGAGAGGAAGGGTGAGGATAGAGATCTAGAGAGAGGAATATAGACCTTACCTCTTGATTGAAATGTTATTGTCACATTGTAAGAATATGTAAGATGGGATATATATTGTTGCAGCCATCTTGGGAAAGTATACTCTGCCACAGAAGACATGTATATATGTGTGTGTATGTATATATTTTCACACACACACACACACACACACACACACACACACACACACACCTGGCATTTCTATAGCCCATAACTGAGATTATTAAATGTACACTTCAGGCGTGCCTGGGTGGCTCAGTCAGTTAAGCATCTGCCTTGTGCTCAGGTCATGGTCCCAGGGTCCTGGGATTGAGCCCCTCATTGGGCTCCCTGGGAGCCTGCTTCTCCCTCTACTGCTCCCCTTGCTTGTGTGTGCTTTCTCTCTCTCTCTCTCTCTCTCTCTCTCTGTCAAATAAATAAAATCTTTAAAAACTGTATACTTCGAGTTGTAACTTTCAAGGGATAAAATGATAAAAATTGAGGTGATGCCTTTGACCAATTTTTATCTTATGGCTGATATTTTAATATATATAATAGTTGTTCCAAGTACAATTTAAAAAGGCAAGGTTTCATTTTAAAAAGTAGGCAAAATGATAGAAAGGGACAATGATTCTACTGCCTTTTGAGTCATTAAGAATCAGGTATTTTAACGGTTATATTGTCTGCTTTCCCAGGGGTGTCTTCATTCTCAAATCTTCCCCAGGAATATTTTTTCTTCTCCTGAATATTTTCAAGTATTAAATGAAATAAAAGAGTTTAAATGTTTTCTTTTGGCACTAAATTTGACATCGTACTGCTTAACCCCTACATTGCTTTTTAGCTTTAAATGGAAATATCAAAAATCTCCTTAATTTTTCTGGAACATCTGTCAGAGGACCAGAGTAAAGAAAACTACTCTTAGGGTCACAAAGTCAGGTTCTTATCAGATAAAAGAATCAGCCAAATTCATACTCCAGAAACAAACTCTCTGCCCTTTACTCTTTTCATTACAACCTTCCTGTGATTTTTTCCACTCATTTGATGTCTTAAGTATCTTTTTAAAAGATGTATTTAAATGTATCTTTAATTAGAGTTACTGTGTTAAATATTAATATTTATAGTACTCTTTCTTCAAAGCAGACTTTGATTGGAGGGGTGGTAAGGGGAGTCACAAATACTAGGATGAGAGGGACATGTAGACCAAGGAGGATGGAACACTTGAAGTCAAGCTTCATCTCGTTTTCTCCCTTGCCCAGGCCCATTATGTACATGGTCTTAGTTTAGACATAGAAGAGAATTAGGGAGTTGGACAGAAACATAAGAAATACTAAACAATTTGTGGATGGGTGTAATAAAGTTTAATAATTTCAAGCAGAATAATTGAATGTGGGATAGGAGAAGATTGACAGCGGGTCAGCTAATCTGACTTAAAGAGTTCAAAAGTTTAAGCAAAACTTATAGCGTGGGAAATCAAGGCACATATATAAGCCAGATCCTTTGATGATAGCTATCAACAGTAACGGGGCCTGGTCTGTGTGGAAAGGTCCAAGACTTTAAGCATTGTTCAGGTGTAATCTCAGAGATGAGGACATAGGTAGTAAGAGTCACCTCTGAATATCAAAGGATGATGACAACATCACTACTTTTCTGAAATTCTCATCTCTATGATCCAAGAAAATGAGGAGCTTCTGGGTGATTTATGAAATATTTTGTCATGAAATTTATTGCATGATGTTCAGAACATTTATCTTCTTGCTTAGCCAAAAATCTTATGCTTTCTGTATATTCTCAAAACTGAACACACACATGTCTTGATACTTTGAAAGGAGAATAAACTCTGAGCTAACATTTTAGACAAAAGAGGAAACAATTGGAGAAATACAGTAGTAAGTAGATGGAAGAGGATGCTCAAACGAATATAGAGAAAGAGATCAAGGAATTAAGTGAAAATTCTCTTTTCAGCTATAAAACACTAAACAAAAAAAATATAAAGGTAGTGGTAGTATATGTAATATTATTATTTGGAGAGCAGGTTGGGTACAAAAGAACAATGCTGTGTGGAAGAAGGTTCTGAATTATTCACAATAAATATTTTTTGAAGTAAGTTTTTAACTGACTTCTAAAACTTCCCTGCAAAAGAAATACATACATTTTTATAAGAATGAACAGGTGTTAAAGGATTTGTTTTCCATTTAACTCCCTGTGTCAGTTTTCTGAGTCATTGTTTTCCCACAGTTCTTTTAACATAGACCTTCATGGTTTCTACTCCTAATCAGCTTTCCATGGAGCCATATAAAGACAGAATTACAGGGCACACATATCACAGAAGAGTTTCTTGGTCCCACAGCAATTGGTAGGCAGATATTAGAAAATTACAGATTAAAAAGCACAGTAATTATTAAATGTAGAAATTACTAATTACTGTTCAGGTATTTCATACTTTTGTCAAATGATTGAGGCTTTGAATGATTACATGTCTTAAGTGTAGTTGTTTAGTAACAAGATTAAAAAATAATTTTTAAAACAAATCTATGAAGTATCAGCTGGGCTCTTACAATGTGTGTAATAACACCATCACTCCACTTCTAACAACAGGAAAAGATGCTGAAGTAAAAGAAGCCCAGAGTCTGGGGGCAGAACCCTGACTCCCAGTTCTGGGACATCATAGCGATCAGAATTTGGGCAGGCTGCAACTTCTCTGAGCCTCATTTTTCTCATCTAGAAATAAGAAGACTTGTTCTGTTTTACACTGTGAGGTTTTTAGAAGGAACTGAATTGAGTCAAGCAGGAGAATGAGAATATATTTTGTAAACAGAAGTCTAGGCTCTAACCCTCTGGATACATTAGGGACCATACCCTGACATGTAAACTCCATCTGATCCTATTTGACTTAGGTAATTCTCTCATTGTTCAAACAACTTCCAAGATTTTCCCTCTCTCTGTAAGTTGCACTGAATCGAAGAAGAAACATGATTCACTTTTATTCAATAAATTTGTATTAAGTGAAATTCATGTCTCAGGGGAAAAGAACTCACATGAATACACATAACAAAAATAAGAAGATTACTATTAATATGTAGGATATATTTGATATATATGATATGAGAAATATATGAGCTCATGTTTGCTTCTGCACCTGATTGTCTTTATGTCTACTTTCTAGCTCTTAATAGGCTTCCCTGATTTCATTTAGGTCTTGGGGACAAGGACTATGTGTCATATTCTAGCCTGGTATAATTTATTTAATCATATAAAATGCATGTTCTCATTTTCAAATGAGTAAAGTGCTGAGAAAATAGCACTGGCCATGTTACATATAGCAAAAGTGTGGATGCTAAGAGCTAGTGTAATTTAAGCAAATGGATGTTTATAGAGTAGCAAAACTAATGGTTTCTGACAGTTGCTCTGGCCTTTATCTTAACCTCTATTTTCCCAGTTACAAATAGAAAGTAGGATATCTAAGCTGCCCTGGAGGGGTGCTAAAAATGTATTATGAGTATCATCCCTGGAAGTGGAAAAACTCAAGTTCAATCTTGATAATAAATTTTGGACCTCTCTTGCTGTTATCCATTTACAATATCATACATGTGAAGACCTTTGCATCTTCACCTAGAGATGTATCAAAGGGTCAGTATTCTAAAATAGCATAGACCATTTTAGACTTTGAACATGTAAGATATGAAAGTGAAATATGTCATTACATTCAGGTTTGGCAATATGATGTATTGAAAAATAACAAAAACAATAAATGCCCTAAGAAGGAAGACTCTTGGCTTTGTTTCTGCCCTTCGTCCTATTTTTCCAGGAAACTTGGGCAATGTACTGTCTATGGTCCTTAGTTGACTGTGATAAAAGAAGACTATATGAACATGGGGAGTAAGTTAGATGATTTTTACCAGCCCTAAGATCTATGATTATAATATCGTAATAATAATATTAACCAATGGCTCAGAGGCTATTGGGGTAAAATTCCACATCATAAGAATCCTAATATTCTTCCATCAGAAACCACTAAAATATCATCCTGAAGTTATATTTTCTGTGTAAAGGTAATTCATTTAACAAGAACCTATTAACTATGTACAATATGCTGAGTGTTCTCTGAGACCCTGAGGGGAAGAAGGAGGGAGATAAAGATGAATGTCACAATTCCTGCTCCAGGGGGTATTTCCAAATTTGAGGGAAAATAGACCCACAAAATATTTAGAGGGCAAATAGAAATACACATATAATTAGAGTATAGCATGGTAAATATGATAATGGTCATTTACACAGAGAACTATGAGAGTTGAGTGGGAGATGGAGGCTCTGGGATAAGATTAATAGACCAGTATGATAAAGCTTAAGGCAGTTGATACTATGGCGTGGTATGATGGGCATGCCGCTGAACAAGGAGCTGGAACACCCAGGTTCTGTTCTTACCAAATTCAGTTACTATCAACTCTGCCTATTCACCATATAACCTAGAGTAAATCACTTAGCTTTTTCATCTAGAAAATGAAAGGGTTTCTGCTAGCTAGGAAGTTTCAAATTCTACTAACGTGCTAAAATTCTGTGACTCTTCGGGGAAATATCAGTTGTTTATCTGATATTTACTCTCCCTTTCTTAAAAAAAAAACAGAATCTGAATTTTATTTGGGGTTATGATATATTCAGGCAAAAACTTGATTTCCCAGCTTCCTTTTTTTTTAAAAATAAGGATGACCACGTGACACATTCCAGCCAATGGAAACAAAATAGAATATTTTCATTTCTTGGTACAGACACTACTCTTCCTCCCACTCACTTCCTTTTTCTCTGTACCGAGAATATACCACACCACCATGAATGCAAATGCCACCATTAGGATGGAAGAGTAGGAAGCTACGAGAAACCTGAGTCCTTAGTGGGTCCCTTAGCAGCTTCACTGGCCCTAAAATACCTGCTTACAGACTTGTTATCTAAGTAATATTTGTAACGTTTCTGTTACAAGCAGCTAAGATCAATCCTAAGTGATACAGATACTCAAGCTCTAGTATCAAAATATGATATATTCAGAAGTTGGGCTAAATTATAGTTCTACATGACATTGTTCTGTATATTCATATCTGAATGTGTGTGTATATGTGTGTATCAGCATGTGTATATATGTGTATGTGTGTGTGTACATATATATTAAAGTGTATGTAATGATGTCATACCTGGACACTACGTAAGTCAATTATTCCCAGATTTATATTCCTCACTTAGGATTTCCTCTAAACCAATTGCCATTCTAATATATCTTCTTGGATATCCTAGAGCTCCCTCTAACCCAAAATAATCTAAAGCAAAGATTAAAAGTACAGAAGCACACCTCCAAATCCAAATGTTCATTCAACATTTGCCATCTTTGTTTTGGCATTTCCACTCAATCAGATACTTAGAACAGACCACTTAAAGTCAGTTGTGACACTGTCTGCTCATACACAAGATGTAGTGAAAAGTTTTCCTACATCTTCCCCCAAGTGTACTGGGTATTTAATGTCTTTGGGCTTTGGTTTTCTCATTTGTAAAATGGACAAAATAATAGTACCTATAGTATAGGATTGTTTGGAAGATTAAATTAGTTAATACATATAAAGTATTAGATGAATGCCTGATACCTGCTAAAGTGTACAACACATATTTATTATTATTATCTTTGAAATAGTAATATGGTAATTGCAGCTGTTCTTAATTTGCACACTTTGATATTATGTTAGTGAATATAGATAAATGTATAATTTTTACTCTGATTTGTTTTGATATTCAGTATGATTGTTGTGAGAGTCAGGTCTCTCTCTATATATTTGATATATATCCTGGAAGTAAACCGAAAAATTAATGGGTCTTAACCTTAATTCATGCAATGAATATTTAATGAGCACCTTCCATAGTCCAGACACTCTTCTCAGCATTGAATGTACAAGGGTGAACATGCAAATTCCATACTAGAACTTTGAAATTCCATGTCTGCCTCCTCACCAGTAACATAAAATGGTTGAATTAGAAATAGGTGATATCTAATTCCTATGACTAAAAGCCTATGTAAATCTATGATTAGATGAAGTGGTGTACTATGAGTGGAATGACAGAAAACTGGAACATGGGAACCCGTGAATGCTAAATTGCATGTGACCACAGTTTAATATGCAGGTGAGAACCGGTAAAAAAAAAAAAAAAAAAAAATTTAACTGGCACAGTAAGAGTTATGCCTTAAGAAGTTTAGTTGGGAAGCATTGTGAAGATGGATTGTATTCAGAATTTTCACAGATAAGGATATCATTCATCTAAGGATAGGAACTGGTGATTAGCCATGTGCCTGGAAGAGGTAGGGCCTCTAGCACTCCTGCGAACTATACAAAAAGGTAGTTTATGGAATAGCATAATAGCACATGAAATAGGAAACTCCTCTAGATCTGGGCTTGTTTGGGGAAGAAAAAAGTTTGTATGGTATGTGTGTATAAATAGAAATATTTGTGTTATTAAATAATTTCCATACCAGGAGCCCATGTAGAAGGGGGCATGGAGCCAGGAAACTGAAGCATGAGACTCCCTTGTTTATACCTTCATCCAGGACCAGGCATGGGGGCAGGAAGCACTTTATTCAGTAGGGCAGGAATTGTACCTGCATGCTGGTTCACCAAACATTGGGCTCAGTGTGTGCACAAGCCACTGTACGTAGTCCCCAGGAAACACCTTGCCTTCCTGGACTGCATTTACTTAGGCTGACTGCCCAGGTTACATCAGCAGTCAGTGTAAGCAGCCACAGGACAGCAGGCAGGAACAAGGCCCTTCCTCTGACAGGACTTGCTTTCCTGGATTCTATTCCTGAGGTGGTAGTAACCAAGATGGCCCTTTGGATTAAGAAATTATCCCTGGGGATCTCAAGGCAGTCAATAATGAGAGGATTCTGATGAGATGGAAAAGAACCTCAAAAAAATTTAATTTGAATAAAATAAATGTAACTTAATTTTGTACCTCATACTGGTAAGTGGGACATACTGACTAAATTAGAACGGAATTCTAATGATGATCTTATAAAAGGCTAGGATCAAGCAACAAATATCAAGGAGATGTTGATGCGATTTTTGGAGTGAGAATTCACTCTTTGTGGAGTGAGAACTACCATATACTCTAAGAACTGATTTAGTTTATGTTTTAGCGTTATAGGTTGTGTCAGTTTTTATCGCCGTGTCCAGTGTGCCTTTTCAAATACTGTACTATTTGTTTAGAATTTTGTCACATCTTGCTCCATGATCTTCCTGGCAAAAGCCCATTCTTCACTGAAAATCCAGCTCAGGTGTCACTTCTTTCTGGAATCTATAATAAACTTTAACAGAGAGAATTAAGTCCTCCTTCCTTTTAAATATTTTTATAAATGATGTACTTTTTTGTACTTGTCCTTGTCACACTCTATTATTTATTTCCTGTATTACACCGTGAGCTTCTTAGTTACATTCACGTCAGAATCTTCATTGCCCATCACAGTGCCCACAGAATAACTGTTTATTTAATGAATGAATAAAAGTTCAACAAAATTATATTGATGACTAGTTATATACCGGTACTACTATAGTGATCAATAGTGATTAAATGAGTTATGATGTCTGTCTCTAAAACTTGCAGTCTATTGCGGGGGAGGGGAGTAAATATACAATTAAAATGCCAATTATAACCTGGTATGAGAAGTATATATATAATCTGTATTTATGTCTGTGAAGGCACAGAGGGTAAATGTGCCTTCTATGTTCAAATATTTGAGTATTATATATTTTGATCTTAAAAGTAATGATACTATTCAGAAAGCAATAAGTTTTAAAGCTAAAGGGGAAAATGGCTAGGACAGTAGATGCTACCAAAATCTGAATATTAAGCTTTGTTTTTTAGTGTGTATCCTCCCAGTGACATTAATATTGAAAAATACTTTTCATACAACTTTATAAAAATGTTTTTTTGTGATGTGAACTGGACCAATGATTTTTTTTGGCTGGCGTAGAATTAAGAGAATCAAGATGTGATAATGTCATCATCTGTACTCAAGATGTACCTTATTTTTTCTTTCTGACATAGTTAGAAAATCCTTAAAAATGGTTTACTTTTTAAAGATTTTATTCTAGGATAAAAATGGTACATTTTTAAACTAAGTATTTAACAGTAAAGATCACTAGCTGTATAATGCGATAGTTAGGATACTTCTTTCACAGCTTTGCTTCCCAACAAACTCCCAAGTAATTGTAGCTCACTGCACCTTTGTTGTCTTGTTTCTTAAAAAAATGATTCATAAACTGTGGAGTAGAGAAACTTTTCTTTATGAGTCCATCAGTAATCACATATGCATTTAAAAATCAGGTGTATAGAATTAGCTGTGTGTGCATGTGTGTGTGTGTATGTGTATAATTTATATATTTTAGCACTGTTTGTCATGAGTACACATAAAATATGGCCAGACTCCCTTTTAATCAAAATTACAAAATGCCTCTTAAGAGCAGTAGCAAAAGCTATTATTATCTTTCAACCTAGTCTAATAGATGTAGTTTGCTAATATGGTATATTTCATGATTTGTAAATAGAAATAAAGTTGTGAACTTCTGTCAGTCAATTTTGTTTGTTATGTAGGTTATTAGAGGTGAAGACACTATGGCTAGATATTCATCTGTTGGTAACGTTTCAGAGTAAGTGCTTAGGGTGGGGATTGCCAAATTTTATTCATGATTACTTCTTTAAATATTCTTTCTCATATTTGTCATACATAGAGATTATTTTTAAAATTAGATGATGAGTTACAAAAATGAAAAAACTTACATAATATTACAGGGTAGTATCTTAATTCTAAATAACACAGCATAGTACAGTGAAATATGTCAACTGGAAAAAATTCTGAAAAATTTAAGGATTTCCGTTTCTTCAGATTATCTTGTTACTTGTTTCCATTTAGACTACATCTTGCACAAGTGTATTGGCATAGAATCTGATTAGTTTTTCGACTACAAAAGAAAATTTCCAATTTAGATAAATGATTTCCTGTTAAAAAGGTGAATGTAAAGTAACAGATTGCACTTGACTACCCAGCCCATAAATAACTCATCCTGTACCTTCTTCTCTTTTATTTTATTTTCTATGTAATGACATATTGATGAAATATAAATAAAGTGATAACAGTGCCTGATTACATTATGTCATTTGGAAAGTATTAACTACTTTTACTGATAGGGACTACCAGAGTAGCTGAATTGTGGTTATAAAGAAATGTGACTGGGGAGTGATGTCACCAAGATGGCAACACAGGTCCTTTCTGACTTTCCTTCCCCACACGAAAAAAAAAACATTGACAACTGTTCAAGAATAAGACACCACTGAGAGAATCCTAGAATGTGAGGTGAGACTAAAGCACCACCTGACCACAGTAACCAAGACAGACCACATTAGAAGCATAAGAGAAGCAGCTGCACATTGACCACATTGCCCCCTCCGCCAGGCCAGCTCAGCACCCCACAGAGTCATCTCCCCTGAGCCTCCAGTTCTCCCAGTGGGAAAAAAGAGCCCTAGGGGGTTGAGGGGAGACAACTAGCCACCCCCAGCATTGTAGGTTGCTTTATGGGAGCCCCTTTTCTGATCTTGCACTACAGGATTACAGGGCAAACTTCAGGGCTCAACTGCTGGGAATTTGACTGTGATGGTAAAAGTGAGAGGGCCTGCCAACAAGCAGCACGTGGATCTTGCCACACTGAGTTCTACCTCCAGTGCCCAAGTAACAATCCCAACCAGTGGTTTTGCTCATCTGCAGAACCAAGTCAGGAGTATACTCTAACCAGGGAATTTGGCAGGGTGCAGATCTACCTGATTCGGATGCTCTAATGAGGAGTTTTGCTGGTTCTAGAGCCCGGTTTGCCCACACCTACGCAAGGTGCTGAGTCATAGCCCTACTTGCTGTGGAGAGCATATTCCAGCCCTAACTGAACAGAATGTCTGGCAACAACTCCAAACTGCTATGTGGCCCAGTGGCACTCCAGCCGAGAGGTAGGTGGGCAGAGCTGATCACTCCCAGAATGAGGCCAGCATGGAACATGGAATGTTCTCATGCTAGTTCAGGGTAATTAAGTCATAGCTAAGGCTGAGGGTAGCTCCTGGCCCCTCCAAACCAGAGAACCAATTTGGGAAGTTAAGAGTAGCCTGGAGTAGTCAATTCCCCTCCTGCCCAAGCAAGGTTGCTGGGACATCCCCACCCACTCTGGAGGGTGCCTCCCAGCCCCACCTACCAGAAGAGCTGATGACAACTCCTAGAAATTGTGCAGTTCAGTGGCACTCGAGTCAAGAGAAGGGCAGGCAGAGATGATAGTTTGCAGAGAAAAGCCAGTGACCCAGTTCAACAAGGAAACTTTGGAGTGCAGGTTGGCTTGAGTTAAGACACCAAAGAGCTTTACTGGTTTTAGAGCTACTTCTCTCACTCTGCCTGAGCAGGGAATCTAATTTGTAGCCCCACTTATTAGTATAGCCTCCAACTCATCAGGGAAACTAACCAGAGCACACAGGAAACTACATAGCCCATTCAGTAGCCCTACGTACAGTGGCACTAGAACAGAGCACACAGCCTGTGGCTGCCCCTATCTGAAGAGCAAAACCAGTGACCTCATCTGACCAAGGAATTCGGTGCACACTCAGGCCTGATTTGAGCCTTCAAAGAACAAGTTGCACAGGCCCTGAGTCCTGGGCTGCTGTCTTGCCAGGGCAAGGAAGCTTATTCTATTACTGACTATAGTACCCAGTCCAGACCATCTAGTAAGCCTGACTACAGAATCCCAGCAATGGCAGAGCCCATCCTACAGCCTCACTTAGGTAGGGAACTAAGCCAGCATTCCTGTTCAACTGTGGCAGCCAGTGGCACACTCCCCCATCTCTGTCCTCAAGGCTGAAACAGCTGCCTTGCCCAAAAGTAGACCATAGTAGTAGCCTCCACCTGTCTAAGGACATTACTACAGACACACCTAAAAATCCAAACTGAGTTGACTGGTGGAAGAACTTCCTCTGCAAAAGCAAGCCTATAAAGTCTGCAAGCCTATAAAGTCTGGAAGGGGAGCCCCATTACTCAAATGCACAGATAGCAGTATTATGAATCAAGGATCATGAAAAATCCGGTAAATATAACACCACCAAAGAAAATGAATAAAGCTCCAGTAACCGGCCCTAAAGAAATGGAGATCTATAAACTGTCAAAGATTCAGAATAATCCTTTTAAGAAGTTTAGAGAAATAAAAGAAACCATATACTACTAAAAATTAGGAAACGATGCATGAATAAAACATTTTCACCAAGGAAATCACAACCATCAAACAGAAAAAAAAAAACAAATCCTAGAGTTGAAAAATACAACAACTGAACTAAAGAATCCAGTAGAGAGTTTTAAAAGTAGACTCAACCATCCAGAACAATCACCAGCCTAGAAAATAGGACATCTGTAATTGGAGAAGACAAAAAGAAAAAAGAATGAAAAAAAGTGAAGAAAGCCTTCAGGATTTATGGGACACAATGAAAATAAACAATATTCACATTATGGGGATTTCAGAAGAAAACAAAGTGAAAGGGACAGAAAGTATATTTAAAGCAATAATGACTGAAAACTTCTCAAACTTGGAAACAGAAATGCATATCCAAATCCATGAGGCCTAAATGATCCAAATAGGACTACGTTGAGGTACATTATAACTAGTTGTTAAAAGTCAAAGACGAAGGACTTTAAGAGCAACAAGAGAAAAGACAGAAGTTACATACAAGGGACCCCCCGTAAGACTATTAACAAATTTCTCAACAGAAACATTTCAGGCCAGAATAGACTGAGCTGACATATTGAAAATATTGAAAGAAAATAACTGTCAACCAAGAATTCTATACCCAGGAAATATGTCCTTCATAAATGAAGGAGAGATTAAGATATACCCAAACAAACAAAAGCTGAGGGAGTTCCCTACCACCAAACCCACCTTACAAGAAATACTAAAGGGAGTTCTTTGAGGGGAAGTATAAGGGCACTAATTAGCATGGCAAAAACATGAAAAGGTAGTGTAAATCTCACTGGTAATGGGAAATATATAGTCACAGATTCTGAAATAGAGTAATAGTGCTTGTAACTCACATCTGTAGTTTGAAAGTTTAAAAAAAGTATAAATAACTGTAACTACAAAAATGTTATTAGTTATACAGTATAAAAACATGTAAATTATAATAGCAATAACTTAAAATGTGAGGGTGAAGAGAAATAAAAGTGTAAAGTTAATGAATTTTATTGAAGTTAAGCTGTTATCAGTTTACAATAGGGTGTTATAAATCTAAGGTACCCCAAAGATACAGGCGTAGTGAAGAGAAGGACCATGTGCACCCCAATGTTCATAGCAGCATTGTCCACAATAGCTAAATCGTGGAAGGAGCCGAGATGCCTTTCAACAGATGACTGGATTAAGAAGATGTGGTCCATAAATACAATGGAATATTACTCAGCTATCAAAAAGAATAATTTCTCAACATTTGCTGCAACATGGACGGCACTGGAGGAGATAATGCTAAGTGAAATAAGTCAAGCAGAGAAAGACAATTATCGTATGGTTTCTCTCATCTATGGAACATTAGAACTAGGAAGATCAATGGGAGAAGAAAGGAATAAAGAAGGGGGGGTAATCAGAAGGGGGAATGAAGCATGAGAGACTGTGGACTCTGAGAAACAAACTGAAGGCTTCAGAGGGGAGGGGGTGGGGGAATGGGATAGGCTGGTGATGGGTAGTAGGGAGGGCACGTATTGCATGGTGCACTGGGTGTTATATGCAACTAATGAATCATCGAACTTTACATCAAAAACCAGGGATGTACTGTATGGTGAATAACAATATAATAAAAAATATTATAATAATAAATAAATAAATCTAAGGTAGTTCGTGTAAGCCTCATGATAAGCACAAGGGAAAATCCTGTAGTAATTACACAAAAGAACATGATAAAGTAGTCAAAGTATACTGATACCAAAAGATATAAAAATATACAAACACACACACACACACACACAACACACAAAAGGATAAGAAACAAAGAACAAGGGATCTGGAAAAACAACCAGGAAATAATTAACAAAGTAGCAAGAATAATTCTTTACCTTACAATAATTACTTTAAATGTAAGTAGATTAAATTCTCCGAAAAAAGACATGGCTGAATGGATAGAAAATAATATCCAACAATATGCTGCTTACAAGAGACTCACTTTGGCCTTAAAAACACACATAGACTGAGTGAAGGGATGTAGACATTTCAAGCAAATGGTAACCAAAAGAAAGAAGGGGGAACTATACTTATATCAGGCAAAATAAACTTTAAAAATGGTAAAAAGAGACCAGGTCATTATATATAACGGTAAACAGGCCAATATGTCAAGAAGATATAACAATCGTAAATATTTATTGGCTGAATGGTGAAGCATCTAAATATATAATGCAAAAACTCACAGGGCTAAAAGGAGGAATAAACAGTAATATACTAATGGATGGATTATCCAGATAGAGAATCAATAAGGAAATAGGTTTGAGCAATGCTGTAGACCAAGTGGACCTAACAGCAATATACAGAAAATTCTATCCAAAAACAGCAGAACATACGTTCTTCTAAAGTGCACATGGAACATTTTCTAGGACAGACCATATTTTAGGCCACAAAACAAGTCTTTAGCAAATTCAGAAAGACTAAATTCATACCAAGTATCTTTGACCACAATGGCATGAAACTAGAAATCAACGACAAAAAGAAAACTGGAAAACTGATGAACACATGGAAATTAACACTCTCCTGAACAACCAGCAGATCAAAAAAGAAGTTAAGGGGGAGATAAAATTTCTTGAGACAAACTGAAATGGAAACATTACATACTAGAAATTATGGGATGCTGCAGAACAATTCTAGCAATAAACTTCTACATTAAGAAGCAAGAAAAATCCCTAATAAGTAACTTAACTTTATGCCTTAAGGAACTAAAAAAGAAGAACTGAGTCCCCACTTAGCTGAAGAAAGGAAATAATAAAGATTATAGTAGAAGTAAATGAAATAGAGACCAGTAAAACAAAAGATTAACCAAGCTAAGAGTTGGTTCTTATAAAAGATAAAGTTGACACACCCTTAGCTAGACTAACCAAGGAACAAAGAGAAAGGACCCAATCAACAAAATTGCAAATGGAAAAGGAGACATTGCAACTGATACTTCAGAAATTCAATGTGTCATAACATGCTACAATGAACAACTATATGCAACAAACTGGGCAACCTAGAAGAAATAGAGAAATTCTTAGTAACATACGACTTATCAAAACTGACTGGGGAAGAAGTAGAAAATCTGAATAGACCAATTACTAGTAAAGAGCTTGCATCAGTAATCAAAAATCTCCCACTGAAGAAAAGCCCAGGACCCTAGACTAGTGACTTTTACCCAGCATTTAAAAAAGATTTAACACCAGTCCTTCTCAAACTCTTTCAAAAAATTGCAGAGGAAGGAACAATTCCTAATTTATTTTAGGAAGCACTGTCCTGACACCAAAACCAGAAAAGTACACTACAAGAAAAGAAAATACAGGCCACTATCCCTGATGAATATAAATATAAAAATTCTCAATAAAATACTAGCAAACCAAATTCAGCAGTACATTAAAAAGATCATTCACCATGATCAAGTGGGATTTATCCCTGGGATAAGACTAGTTCAACATATACAAATCAATTGTGTGATATATTGCGTTAATAGAATAAAAGAAAAGAATCATGACCATCTCAATAGACACAGAAAAAGCCTTTGACAAAATTCAATATCCATTCATGTTAGAAGTCTAAACAAATTAGGCAGAGGAGGAATATATCTCAACATAATGCCATATATGACAAAGTCACAGTTAACATGATGCTTAATGGTGAAAGATTGAAAGCTTTTCCTCTAAGATCCAGCAACAAGACAAGTGTGCCCACTGTCACTATTCCTATGCAACAGAATATAGGAAATCTTAGCTAGAGCAATCAGGCAAGAAAAAGAAATGAAAGGTATCAGAATTGGGAAGAAAAAAATAAAATTGTTTCTTTTGCAGATGACATGATTTTGTCTGCAGAAAATCTGAAAGACTTATGAAAAAACTGTTAGATCTAATCAATGAATTCAGTAATTTGGAGAATACTAAATTATCAAAGAAAATTGATAGCACTTATATATACTAACAATGACATTTCTGAAAAAGAAATAAATCAGTCTTATTTATAGTACCATCAAACAATAAAACCTAGAAATAAATTTGAAGTGAAAGATCTCTATTCTGAAAACTGTGGGACATTGATAAAAGAAATTGAAGAAGACCTATAAATGGAAAGATATCCCGTGTTCATGGATTGGACAGGAAGAATTAATTACTGGATAATTGAAAGAATTAATATTGCTAAAATGTCAATACTTCCAAAAATCATCTATAGATTCAGCATAATCCCTATGAAGATTCCAATGGCATACTTTGCAGAATTAGAAAAAAAAACTTCTAACCCCAAATTCTGAGAAAGAAGAAGAAAGCAGGAGGCATCACACTTCCTAATTGCAAGTTATACTAAAAAACTGTAGTCAACCAAACAGTATGGTATTGGCATACAAACAGACAAATAGACCAATGCAACAAAATTGAAAGCCCAGAAATAAACCAAAGCATATGTGGTCAACTAATATTTGATAAGAGAACCAAGAAAATTCAATGGAGAAAGAATAGTTTCTTCAATAAATGGAAAAATTGGATATTCGTATGCAAAAGAATGAAACTAGACCCATATCCAGTAACAAAAATTAACTCAAAATGGGTTAAAGAGTTAAATGTAGGACCTGAAACTGTGGAACTCCTAGAAGAAAACATAGGAATAAATATCTTTGAATGGGTCTTGGTAATGATTTTTTGGATATGACACTTAAAGCACAAGCAACAAAATAAAAAAATGAGCAGGAGTACACCAAAGAAAGAAGCTTCTGTACAGCAAAGGAAACCATCGACCAAGTGAAAAGACAACCTACAGAATGGGAAAAAAATATTTGCAAACCATGTATCTGATAAGGAGTTAATATCCAAAATATATAAAGGACACCTACAACTCAATAGTAAAAAGCTAATTAACCCAATTACAAAATGGGCAAAGACCTTGAATAGACATTTCTCCAAAGAAGATATGTAAAAGACCAACAAGTACATAAAAAGATGCTCAACATCACTAGCCATTAGGCAAGTGCAAATTAAAACTACAGTAGAACCTCACCCCTTTTAGAATGGCCACCATCAAAAAGACAATAGATAACAAAAAAAGAGATCAGACTTGTGGCGACCAATGGCAGAGGGAAGAAGAGGGGCAACTGGAGGCAGGTGGTCAAAAGGTACAGATTTCCATTTAAATGGTAAATAAATAGTTGGTGTATAACATACAACATCATGACTACAACTAACGCTGCTCTATGTTATACAGAAAAATCATTAAGAGTTCATCCTAAGAGTTTGCATCACAAGGAAAAAAAAATTTCCTTTTTATTTTATCTGTATGAGATGTATGTTTGCTAAACCTATTGTGGTAATCATTTCACAATAAAAGTAAATTACACCATCATGCTGGATACTTTGATGTTATATAGTCATGTATGTCAGTTATTTCCCAATAAAACTGGTGAAAAAAGAACAAATGAAAGAGCAGGTTCACTTCAGATGCTACAAGCATTAAAAGGATAGTAAGTGACTATTGTGTACAACTTTATTCCAATAAATATGATGACTTAGATGAAACAGACAAATTTGTTGAAAACACAATTTAACAAAACTGTTAAACAAGAAATTAAAATTTTAACATTTTTTAAAAAGTTAAATTCTTACTTTAAAAATTTCCCTGTAAGAAAACCCTAGGCCCCAACAGCTTTATATGGAATCCTATCAGTTTTAATGAAGAAGTAGTACTAATCCTGTACAAATTATTTCAGAGGAGAGAATATTTCCCACACTTATTTTATGAGGCCAGTATAACCACATTCCAAAACCAGACAGAGACATTAGAAGAAAAGAAAATTACAGACTAATGTTCCTCATGATTAAAGACACACACAAAAATATATTAGCAAGGAGAATCCACAAGACATAAAAAGAGAATTAATCATTAGCAAGTGGGCTTCATTCCAGAAATGACTAAAACTCTCAGCCAACTAAGAATAAAATAAAACTTTCTTAATCTGATAAAATGCATTTTTGGAAAACCTACAATTAACATATTCAATAGTGAAATATTGAATGTTTTCCCCTTGAGATAGGAATAAGGAGAGAATATTAGCTTTTACTATTTTTATTCAAGATCATACTGGGTGTACAATAAGGCATGAAAAACTAAAAGACATAAAAAAGTTAAATATACTTCTTCCTTACCATCAGTCAATTGAGCATCTAGGTATTTGTTAAAAAGAAATGAGTGCAGATGTCCACAAAAATTTTTTATAAGTATATGCATAACATCATTATTCTTAATAGCCCCAAACTGAAAACAGCCTATGTTCCATCAGCAAGAGAATAGATAAATAAACTATGTATGTTCATACATTTGAGTTCTACTCAGCAATAAAAAGAAATAAACTAGTGACATATGGGAAACCACGGATAGATCTCAAACAAAATTATGCTCAGTGAATGAAGCCAGATGCAAAAGATTACATGCATTCATATGAAGTTTTAAAACAGGCAGAGTTCATCTATGATGATAGAGAACAGAACAGTTGTTGCTTCTGGCAGCAGGGGCGTGGGGAGGGAAATGGTAAGATAGTTGGGAAGTGACACGTGGGCACTTTCTGGCATGATGGAAATGTTTTATGTTTTGATCAGGGTTGGGTTGCAGTGGTATACACATTTGTCAAAATTGATCAAACTTTAAATTAGATCTGCTCTTTTCACTCTAAGTTATGCTTTAATGTAAAAAGTAAACTTGGATTTTCCAGTAACTAGCATTGCATCTCAAAAAGTCCATTACTCTAGAGGCGCCTAGCTCAGTTGGTTAAGCATCAGACTCTTAATTTCGGCTCAGATCATAATCTCAGGGTCATGAGATCAAGCCCCACCTCAGGCTCTGTGCTGGGCATGGAACCTGCTTAAGATTCTCTCTCCCTTTGCCCCTCTCCCCTTCTTGCCCTCTCTATTAAAACAAAAATCAAAACAACAACAACAAAAAAACCATATTACTTTATCTCTTATATTTCATCTATAAATTGATTTAACATGTATCAGTGTAATGGAAATGAGGGTGCTGTCAAAGGTGGGTCATTCGAAGGTGTCCTCTAGTATTATAAAACAATGTAAGGTTTTAGGCTCCATGTATAGATATATATAGAAATTAAATTTCAGTTGAGTCCCAGACACACCTAAGTATATAGAACATTTCATACCCATTAGCTAACACACACATTTATTGATCTGTTAGTGAGACAGTGACAGGTTTCTGAAAATCTTTGCAAAAAAAAAAAAAGATGATTAATTCAAATCTAGATCCATGTATATTACAAAAGATAGTCAGAATTTCTCAACAAGTTTTATGTTTATAAACAGCAGTGAGACCATGTGGCCTTCTGATTTGAACAAAAATTATATAAACTTACTTTTAATTATTTTACTGATTCTTTTCAGAAAGTGCAGTTCACTGAAGTACATGAGATTAAATGGTAATAAAACATACCAGTAATCTCTAAAAACTGTGAAAGTTTGTTTAATATAGTCCTCTTAATCACTAAAGGAAAAAAAATCACACCATTTAAGAAATTCTTGTGAAACTTTGCATTCTTTGTACTGTGCCAAAACATTTCTTAGGAAATTGAAATGATACTTTAGAATATTTCCTTATTGAAATATATAGTCAAAGCTGAACAGATTTAAGAAATAATGTTAAATTCCATGTTTCCCAAAGATCAGATTGTGGTCCTCATTCTCTATTGGCCATCAGGAATGAAATTTATGCTTAGGTTTTAATTATGCCCAATTTGTGCCTAAAATTATCATGAGGGGGGAAAATGCTCTTTTCTTAACACTTGGAGCTCTTCACTATCATTGAAGCTGCATGAACATTCTTCATTGTGAATATGCTAAAATGTGGCTGCAGCAGGGGATAGGGTGGGCCATGATGAGAAGCAGCAATCTAATATTGGTCCAGCAACTCTCTGTTTTATGATTTGGGGGATGAACTAATTGTTCATCTCCAATCATTGACCTTCAAAACTGTGTTCATCCATGTATGAAATGTCCTTAACCTCATCATCAAGGAACTCTGTAATGCAAAAATTGTCTGTTAAATATCAGATCATTTTCTTTGCATTGCATGGATGTGAATGCTGGTCATGGTTCATACTGAGGATTGTTGCCTATAAAGGGAAATTATATTTGGCCATATTTAAGCACTAATATTTGTAGTTTTCCCAGTTTTAGTATAGCAGGGATAACACAAATTTCCAAATCTTCAAAAATGAAAAAATTCAGTGGCTATTGGCATATTTAGCAGATAGGTGTTATGGTTTTGAAAATACTGAATTTCCTTAAGACTGACTCCCAACATTATTCTTCATAATATACTGCAAATATTTATAACCAAATATAATTTTGAACACTATAGATCAGTGATAAAATTATATTTTAGATTTCTCAAGTTGATAAAGTCAAGAACCAGGGTCTTGAACATAATTTCATGAAAACGAACCAACAACTATTAACTGGTCTGAGGGATGAAATGTAATCTTTCTTAGCAGTGTTTAGTTGTGGCCAAAAGATTTTCCAGAGAAGTTTTTGGGATATCAAAGATAGTTTCCAGAATTTAGAGAATTTGGGGGGAAGGGGATTTTCTCTTTTGAGATAACTGGGCAGGCTTCTGTACATACTGTTATACATTTATGAAGTAATTAGTCTGCAGTTTTGAAAACAAAACAAAAAAATGAAGGCCACTGGCTTGGTATTTGTGTTCTGTCCTCCACACCACCCCAAATAATGGAGTATGTTTTGTACGTGTGATATAAAATGTTGTCTTAAGATATAAACAGGCAGAGAATAAAATCCTGGTTGCTACTACTATATACAACGTTAGGCGTTATGACAGCCGGTATCTTTAGGATCAACAATATTAAATTATTTTGAAAATAACAAGAGCGTATATACACACGTATCTTTGTATGTATCTTTATATATAGCAATATGTATTTTTGATATAGATAGGGAGAAAGATAATTATTAGAATATTTTTAAAAACACACGTTCTTTCTTCCTAAGCTAACAAAGTAAAGAGGACAGGAAAATGAGACTGAGAAAGCAGTTAGGTGGCATGCTGAAAGTCACAGATCTCATTAGCAAGAGGAAATGAGTCTGGGTCCCCTGATATCCACAGCCCAGTTGTTGTTTCCATAAAACCAGATTATCATCATACACATAGTCTGAATAATCTATCATTTCCATTTTGAATTTTTCTTTAAGCCAAGACATTACTTTTAAAAAATGCCTTTGTATTTTCTATTGTTATATCCTCTTTCTATCATTTGTTGTCAATATTGAGTCTTGTTGACCCATGGTTTAAAAAAAAAAAAAATGACCTGTATGAATTCTACATGTTGAATTGAATTGAGTTGTTATTCATTACCCAGATTGTGTATTAATTATTACTGGCACATGATTGTTAAGTTTAACCATGTTAAATATGTTACTCGGATCCTCTCTGTTCTTACTTATTGACATGTTTGATTTGCGTAGCTGATTGGCTCTGCAGCATCAGTTCTGTTTGCCTGCCAATTATTTTTCCATGATGGATTCACCTTACTCCCACTCTCCTTCAAGTGGTTTGGGTGAGATTGATAAACCCTCTTACCATGGGCAGGCTATCCATCCTGAATAGCTCAAGCCTGTAAAAGTGAGTGAATCCCAGGGCTCATGCAGCAGCTACCAGAGATCTCTGATGCCAGGTGGTTGTTGAAGAGAATCTGAGACCTGTAGCAGTTGCAGTTTTTGACCTTGAGGGGATAGCCAGTTAATATGAAAGATTATAGAGAAAACTTGAGAAAAACATCTTGCCATGAAGTCTTGCTGTTTGCCATTTAGTTGTTTGTTTGTTTTTCCATTACCATGATTTTCATTTCAGAGACTTAATTCTTTTTTCATAGCAGTCTGGGATTTTGCTTGCTTGTTTGTTTGGGGACTTTTCTTTTTTTGTTGTTGTTGCTTTTGGTCTGTTTTTTTTTTTGTTTGTTTTTTAGTATAGTGGACTGTCTGTTTTTATTGTGTGGATATGATAGCCCTTTGAATTTCTCTGAGGACAGTAATATCACTCATTTTAAAGTTCCCTATTACCTTTTACATCAACATTTTCATTTGGGATTTATTCAGAATGATGATTTTCCCCCAAAAGCTTGGTGATCTTGAGTTTATTAATATTTATAATACTATTAACTAAATGCAGGCTCCGTAACACAAATGAAAAACTCTCTTCTTCTGGCAAGGAATGATCACAGAAAGTGCTGGCTCTAGTTTGTGAGGACAGAGAGTTGCTGGTCCTTTGGTATCTGAAGTTTGCTCTCTAGGTGGCCCCTTGTCCACCACGATGATTGCCATGATGACTGCCTGGGGGCACGGCCCTGCTTTTCTTCTTACTTCCATCTTAATTCTGAGAGTGTCCTTCAACAAATCTCACTTTATTAACCGAGTTCTAATAATAGCTTTTTCTTAGAGACAAACATTGCAACCAGAAACTGAGATCAGGAAGATTGGGACAAATATTCCACAGCCTTTAAATTAATTATCATGCCTTACTGCTAGACAGCTCACTGCTATTCCAAGACCTGTTCCTGATCTTGGGGTTATTTTTTGTTTCTGTTGGGTTGATCTATTTTTGCAGAGATCTTCTCCTCTTCAACCATTTGGGTTTCATGGTTCATCTGTTTCCAACTGTTCTCTTTTTTCTAGAAATTCTTCAATTTCAGCTTTGTTGATGGTAGCATTTCTGTGATATCAGATTTATTCTTATTTGTGTGTATCTTCTTTCATTTTAATAGGCTTCGTCAAAAGAAGCAAGGTAAAGATTTATGCTTGGTCAGCCATTTTAGAATGAAAAATCTTCCAGATAGTCTATTCAGTACAATCGTCACTAATCATTTTTATCCTATTTAATATCCTTTTCTACTAGAAAAGTGTGATCTTAAGTTGTCATGATTTCTTAATCTATAAGGTAGTTTAAGAATATGTAATTACCTCATAGTTCGGCAACTCTTTGCTAATAGGGCCTTTGGCTATTCAGTCAGTGACATTAAAGTAATATTTAAAACACATACAGGCATTCCCTCATGGGTTCAATCTTCAGGTCAGTAAGGAAACCTGAGAGTCAAATTCAGGCAATGGTGGTTGTCAATCTTCCTTACCCAGGGATTTCCAGAATTTCAAGTTGGGGTTCTAGGAAAGGAAGATAATCAAAGTTGGCAATTGTCAGGCTTGTCCTCCACATATCTCCAAATTGCAGTGATACATAGAGAGAGGATTGTGCTTATGACCAGGAACATGAAAATGAGGTGTGAAATTCTCCTCCTCCACTTCTCACTCATGGACCATTACCTTCTCGGGATTCACCAAGTCTTAGCTGAGGGGTACATTCACTCCCTTTTCATTAGAAAACTGTTGGACATCTGTGCTCTGAGAAATTTCAATGGAAAAAAAAATTGTTTAGAAATCAGACCATCTCAAGGCTTGTCAGTCTCAATTTCCTCTACCAGTTAGGCTTTCTATCTCTAAGGATAAAAAGAAAATAAATATCGCCTTACTGAAACTGGTACAAGCTTTCATTTATATTTAGATGATTAACTTCCTGCATGACTAACAAAGGTAAAGTAGAAGACCTAATGCTGTTTTCCCTATTTTAGAACATTTCTGTTTAAGAGGGGGAGAAAAGTGGAATAAACTCACATTATGTAGCTATTGATTTCCAGGAATATCACTATATAATAAGGACCAAGAGATAAATGAAATCTGCGTGCTGTAATGCATTCAAAATGTTTTTTTTTCTAACAGAGGCACTGCTTTTATGAGATGACCACTAGTTGTAACACCAAGGTTATATAGCTTGGAATGACATCCTATCTAATTTGTGTTAATTTAGCCACTGGAAAGAAGGTTAATTGAAGGTAGAATTGTAATGACATAATATCCCAGTGTGGGGCTTATTTTACAAAAGTAAATTCACTAAGATAAAAAACTGTCCAAAAAACAGTGACATGGGTACTTAAGGGCATAGTGTGACATGAAGTTTTTTAGTAAGGAGGAATACAGTTGAAATCGTTCTTTTCTACTAAGAAAAAGTAATTTTCCAAAACAATACTACACTTGATGATATTTTTCAAAGCCGGAAGAATTGACATTTGATCGTTGTGGCTAGTTACTTTAGTGTAAATTAAGGACAAGGATGCCGATTTAATTCCCGGACAGATGTCTTTTTCCCCTCAGACAGATGTCTTAATTGATTACTGGTTTATGAAAACAAACTCTTATCATGTGCCAAATCAGTGTTCTCAGAAACATGAGCCCAGAAGCACTTATCAACACAAATAAATAAAAGCATAAGGGTTTGAGGGTATAAAAATATCGCAATATTATTTCTGTAGGTCAGCATATTAAGCCCAATTAGCTACATGGGGAGGGTTTCCGTATAGACCCCTATTTACATCATGGCTTTAGTGTTTTAGAGAAAATACTAACAAAGGTGTATGTTTAAGAAATTACTAAGCTGGATAGTGTGGAACTGGCTGGCCACTTAGCAGCTTGTTTTTAACATTTTCCATTGCTTTCATGTACTGAAAAGTTGACTAGGTATCAACTAGTCCAACTCTCAAACATATTAACTCTGGTCTGCTGAAGGAAATCACAGTTTTAGACCAGTGAAAAAAAACACTGATGGCAAAACATAAGGAAGCAAAAAAGATTCAAATTGATACCATGACAACCATTAGTGTCTAATAGGGATTGACAGAATTAAATAGTGTTCTCTGTAAGCCACATTCTCATTGATAACTCGTCAAGGTCACTTGACATTTCTGCTCTAGATGAAAAAGTAAATAGAGATCCAAAGAAAAATGACAATAAGATCCAAAGAAAAGGGATACCTCTTTATGACAGAAGATACTAGGCTAGGTAGTACAATAATCATTTGGAAAAGATAGGGAGACCGTTCAGCGGCTGACAAAGCTGGGCAATCTGATTATTAACACACACACACAAAAACCTTTCTCCTGTAGTACTAGCATCAGGTTCTTTTATTTAAGAATATATGTTTTAAATATATATTTAAGTTATAAACTGAATTATAATAGCATAGAAATAATACGGCCCTTCCCCTACTAAATTCATTTTGCCTTCCAGTTTTTTTCATATGTTTATGCCTTTTGATAAATTCAGTCATAGTCACTCAAGTTCGCATTCTTTCTTCAATTACTATTTCACAGATATTTTCTTTCAAGCATTAGGCATGTATCTGCTTTAATATCATGAAGAATCTAAAGTTCACATTGGACCATGCATCTATACTACATAAATATTGCTCTGTTCATATATCCAGAGAAAGAAAAAGAATTTGACTTAGTGGTTTTGAAAAAAGGGCAGCTGGATTTTTTTTTAAATTTATTTATTCAAGAGAGAAAGAGAGAGTTCGAGCAGAAGGAATAGAGGGAGAGGGAGAGAGAACCCCAAGCTGACTCTGCACTGAGCATAGAGCCAACATGAGGCTCGATCTCACGACCCTGAGATCACAACCTGAGCCAAAACCAAGAGTCAGCTGCTTAACTGACTGTGCCACCCAGGAGCCCCAAAGCAACTGGATTTTTTTTAAAGTCCATGTTTATTTCCCAACCAATTAAGATCCTCTGGTTTACTCTTTGTGAAAAGAAATGTATATAAAGAGGTAAAAATGAAGATAAAGAGAATTAGTAACAGGAATTTCAAGCCCGATGATGCTGACGAAGATGCTGCTGTTGCCGGCAATAGCTGAGTGTACTGAGTGGCTGGTCCATGCCAGGCACTGTTCTAAAAGCTCTGCATGTATTACCTTGTTTAATCCTTCGAATAACCCGAAGAGGCAGCTGCTCTCATCATTCCCACCTACAGATGAGAAAACAGAAAAGCAAGGACACAAGGACACAAATTTAAGAAGTGGCAGAATTGAAGCCAGGCATCTGATCCCATAACCTTTTCCCTAAACCGCTAAGTTTTGCTGTCAGTGAAGTACACTTTCCTTTGACTACTTTTATCGATCTCTATATTTCTTCAGAAATTTACCTTAAATCTTGTATCTTCCACAAATCATTCTTTTCATTCCCTATAAGCAATTTTCTTTGAATTTCCATGCTTTTTATACCTATTAGGATAATGACATTTCCTTTTTTTGTGTCCCCACCTCTACCCCAGGATTCCCTCTCCTTTCTGACCCTTTACCCACCCCTGAATAGCATGAGACAGATGGCAAAGAGCATAGACAAGCTTAATTCATAGATGTTGACTGTCTTCTCCCATTATTTTGTAGGCAGCTGTAGCAAAAATCTGACAGAAAGGAAAAAAGAAAGAAACCTGTACGTTTCAGTGAGAAACATGTCTCTCTTACTACCTATTCTCAGTTAACAAAATTTAAATACCATTTAGATGGCAGATACTGCTCTTATTTCAAACATTTAATACTTCTGTAAATCTATTTTTCGAACTAATTTTATGCCTAATAATCATTCTGCATGAGTACCAGTAACCCATGTCGCGTGACATCCTAGCTCTGCTGGAAAGCTGCTTTCTCTGAGAAATGGTTGGCAAGTACCAAATTTATTCTGTGCAAATTGTTTTTATAGCAGCCTGATGTTCTTCAATCTTTTCTTAAATTGAACATTGGTAAGATACAATGTAAACTGCCTTGCAGCTACATTGGATTTGCCATGCTAGCTCTCCACACTTGGTGTTAGATTGATGTTTCATTTTACACAAAGGATATTTTAAATAGCTCAGAGTATACCTCCATACTACACACATTACATATTTCCTCATTATTTTAATATTTCTTCCGTTTCCTTCTCTGTGTGTGTGTGTGTGTGTGTGTGTGTGTGTGTGTGTGTGTATGTGTGTGTGTTTTAACCAGACAGCAATTTGATTACTCTCTTGGGTCAGGAGAACAACTTAAATTTTCAATGAGCACTCAGCGACAGGTTTTCACAGAATGTACTTCGAAATCACAACTAGGACAGTGATCCCTTCGAGCTAATTAGAGGGTAGTTAAATCACAGAGTCTAAGTTTGAATCTTTCAACGATAACCCTAATTTATAGGTATATTTTATCAAAATAAAAATATGCTGGAGAAGCAAAAATATTAGTGGAAACACTTTTGCTCTGAGATACTTTTTAAGGCAGCAGTTT
This sequence comes from Ursus americanus, assembly GCF_024610735.1. Taxonomy (NCBI): domain Eukaryota; kingdom Metazoa; phylum Chordata; class Mammalia; order Carnivora; family Ursidae; genus Ursus; species Ursus americanus. Next base: position 57,128,148 of record NC_142127.1, read on the forward strand.
TCTTAGTAGAGTTTGCCAATGATTATCAATTCATCTCCTTAAGCACGTAATTCAGTCTTTTCAATGCATACTATGACAGTGCTGATGAGCTCTTAATTCTCCTCTATTTATTGCAGTAAATGTAGCAGTGACCTTAATGAAACATCTATTAAGACAAAAATGTCAGTGTCATACTTTTAAAGATGGACTTAAGTGTAAAAGTTTCAAAGGTCAACATGATATTTTGAAGTGGGTCAAACAATTATTAAGTTTTAAAAGAATATAACTGAAATCGCTTTTTAATTTGGTACATTTTATTATTTTTTTAAAATAGGATGGGCAAGAATGGCCAAAGTGTAGAAAGTATTGACACCGGTCTACCTGTACTTTTACTTGACTGGTGCAAATCCCCTAAAAGTACAAGATTTACTTGCTTTCTTATGTACATAGTTATATCCTATCAGTAGTATAAGGTTGGAAAATAGAAAATATAGTCAGCTGACATTGGCCTTCTTGATACACATAATCTGAACTGACTTAAGCACTTTGGTAATAAAAAATCACATTGTTTTAGAAAATTTCATTGTTTGAGTAAATCTGTTGAATGGATTCCTTTGGGACTAATTAGCTGAATTGAATCGAGTAGATACTTTTGAATTCTTTATGTCATAGCAATCTCAACATGAAATAAACTATAAAATTAATTTAATCATAAGTTTTGAGAGCCTGCTGTGTTCACAGTTCCCTGTTAGGCTCTGTGGAGATGAGAAATATTTAGAACTCTCTATTCCTGTCTTCAAAGAGTTGACAGCCCAGCAGGAAGAATAAGAAACAACCACAACAACAAATATATAAAGTACATTTACTTTAACCTCTGACTCACTAAAGAGATAATTCTTTGTCACCCCCGAATAAATGGTTCTGTAGTCACTGATCACTCTAGCTAAGGAGTTACCTCAGTGCTGTCAATTCTTTTGTAACATTGAAATGTAATTGGAAAATTCTTCATTGCCCTGAACTTAAATCTGTCTCTTTGGGGATTCTCCACCACCCCCCAATTCATTTTTGCTCTGGTCTTTTGAATCAAGAGCAATCTACTCCCAATTTGATAGGATCATCTTTTAAATATCTGAAGACCCTCATGTCCGCATTTTGGTGCAGTTTACTTCAACAAATGCCTTCATTTCTTCAAGCTAAATGTCTCTAGATTGTTCTTTTTTTTAAGCCTTTTTATGGAATAATATTTTGAGACACTTCTGCCCCTCTCCCCCCCATCTTACCCCATTTGACTTGTTTAGGTTTGGAGGAGAAGCTCACATGGTTTGGCAATAAAAAGTCAGTACAGTAGCATGATACAAACCAGCTATGTATTGGAAATGGGGCTGCACTGAGCACAAAATGCCATGGCAAATCACGATGTGTGAAGGCTCTATAATCTTAAAGGATTATTCTGGTGACTCAAAGTTTTCAAAAACTTCAGAAGTCGGCTCTGTCACCACTCACAATGTGGATGTGGATGTATGGGGGTTGCTGCCACTGGCAGGAGCCGAGCGGCATTCTGCACACTGCAGACACACAGACGTTGCCCCTTGCGTTTCAGCTGCAGCCACCATGGGAGAATCTGTTTGACACTTTTAGTCAAAGAGTCACCCTATCCCAGTACTCCATGCCATATTGTTCTCTCTGTCAGTGATGCTTCCAAAACATTCCCGGCTCCGCCGTGCCACTGGAAATTGGGCTGCAGTGTCTCTAGAAAGCTGCTCAGTTCAGCCCATTCTTCAGCTGCCGTTTGGACTCCTGCTCCTTTATGTTTGTTATGTGTCTCCCACGGGGCAGAGGTACACAACCACACTGGCTGCTGTTTCCTACTGACTGCTTCAGGATCTTTTTGGCAATCCCAGATTGTCTCATTTTATGCTAATTTTGGTTGGCTGGTGACATTAACGAGATTCAGGGAAACTGTTACAGCATCAAGGTATGTCAGAGACATCGCAGGCATCCTGAAGATCAGACGCAACCACGGCACAGAGTCACGTTTGGGTCTGTCCCAAGGGATATGATTTTTTTAAATTACTCTATCCTTTCTTTTTTTCCTTGTCAGTTAGCACAGCTCAAGAAATCTGCTTTCAGACCACACAATTCAGGGATAGTTTTTGACTCTAATGCTGAGCATTATGTTAGGTCTGAGAAGGTTATTTTTGTGCTTTCTATTTTATTCAGGTTTATCATAAATAACAGCACTAATAATGATGACATCAAATTCCTACTAAAAGTCATGGAACATGTTATACCCTAGAACAGGACCTTTTGACCAATGACCCTTTCCTCATTTTTCTTGAAGGACTCCTCGCTCATATTCCAAGACGTTCTTTTCTCCTGGGGATCTTTTCAGATCAATGTGTGATGGTGAGGATATACGTGTAGGGGCACAGGAGTTTTGATTTCCATCCCAGCTCTATTGCTAACTCCTGTGGAACTTTGAACATTATATGTGGAACTGGGATGATAACACTGACTTCGGAGAGTTATGCATGTACGTTAAATGCATGTAAAGTGGAGGCTTAAATGTATGTTGTCCTTGCTTTGTACTCCCAAACCAATTCCTGCTGTACTTTTCTAATGAGACCTTGTGCCATGCTCCATCAGAATCATTTATGTATTTGCTTAGCATCCTGATGGTAGGTCCTCTGTCTCTTACACTCTTAGACACCCAGCTGTGAATAGTACAATATTCTTAGTAAATCCACCCATCTCGAAGCTAGGGCCTTGCCTAAACTGTGAGTCTTCTATGACTGGTTTACCAACTAGAGACACAGTGCTAGGCTCAAAACCCGCGACAAAATATTAGGGAAAAACTCAATTACGCAGCTGTCATTTCCCCTCTCCAAACTCCCTTCCTCTCCTCTTGGAAAGTCACACAAATGTGAATCTAGACTAGGTTCTATTAAACATTTGCCTTCTTGTTTCCCAAAATGTGTGGCATATAGCGCTAGCTTTACAAGATGATAAATGGAAATTAGTGAAAAAATAAGTTTATATAATCAAATGAGCTTGGAAAAGTCTGGTTCAATCAAGATTAAATATAGGTTTTGGTTATAAGGCTTTTCAGCACTTCTAATTTGCCAATATAATATTTATAAACATAGAAAATTATCATGGAAGGGAAAGATTTGAGTTTTAAAAATAGAATCAACCTTAAACAATTATAAGAACTTCCTTTCATTAAATAGCTAGTTACTAGAACCACCATTGCTTTTAGGGGCGTCATTACTAAGTATCTAATTTATTTATTTTTGATATTTTTTAATTAAATATTTTCTTCTCTTTTTTATAGACCATGGTTATCTCTTCATAGAGTAGGCCTGCCTGCCTACACCTTAAAAACCAGAAAAACAAACAAACAAACAAACAAAACCCAGCAGTCTAGATTCTTTCGAACTCCGATCCTGATGAAGTATTCTTATAGGTGCTCTGTGTAGAAGCTGTGAGCCATCAAAAAGGATATTTGTTCATGAAAGAGAATGAGCCATAAGAGGCTATGAACTGTTTGGGGGCTCACCTCTCAGAAAATCTAAGAAAAGCTAAGGATGCTCCCTCTTAGAAAAATGAAAATAATGTGTTTCTATATAACTTCAGTATTCGCAAGATCCCTAGAGTTCATGGCTCAACTCCCTAGGATCTAAAGATTCCATGTTAAAATTCTAAAAGAACATACCACCCTTTCTCATTCATGTGCCTCTCAGGGGAGAATAGGGTCATTTTTCACTCAAGGAAAGAAAAATTACCAAAGAAATGAACTGATAGAAACAGAATCTCAGAAGAGATCAGGAAATACTAGGTCTCCAGATGCCCTAGTGGGTATATACCAGGAAGAGAATCAGATTTCTCAGGATGCATGTTGGCAAAAGAAACAAAAGATAACTGGAGTTGTGCTTAAGGGGTGCAGTGAGTGGATTTGCTCCCACACTGCTTCCAATGTTGGTCTCTTTCTATTCAGTGCATATCTACCAGGCCAGCATTAAATTCCCTTTCTTTTGATAATAACATTCTGTCTTTCCCTTTGAGGAGGCAGTCTTCTCTAACTCATATTTTGGGGGTTCAGGTATAGCTGAATCCATCCAATTTCCAGAGTCTGGCACATAATCTGAAATTGGCTTCTCAGTGTGTTCTATCTCCTGCCTACAGTGATTGGTTTAGGGAAGGATCTGTGAGCTAGTTTGGGGACTTATATTCAACTTGCAGAAAAAAGAACCCCTCTCAGAACAGCCGGGCTGATAGGAGTTAGGCTTGGAGCTGCTAGTGGTCTTTCCATCACCATGAGGAGAAAGTGTGTCTGACAGTGAGGACAATAGGGAGTAGAGGTCTAGGAGATGGAGACCCACCCTGAGGGGACCCTATCTGGCTCTGTGGGACAGCTTCTATTTGCCCTTTAGAGTGAATGACTTCTGGCTTCCAGATGGGGTGGGGCCCTGAGGAGCCCCAGCAAAGGGAGGGAGGTAGTCTGATCCCTTGAATCCCTCTGCAGGACTGTCTCAGGCTGTCTTGCCAAAACACCTTCTAGAAGTTCCTAAATTTCTCCCTCCTGTCATATCATCAGGCCTAGAGTGATAACAGCTGTAGGCTTGCAAAACCTGGGTTGCTATACTAGCTAGCTCATTTTCGTACACCTACATAGTAGTCCCTGTGTAATTAATCTGTTCTCATTATTTTAATACGAGTGTGCCAGCTGTTTCCTATTGAGAAACCCAATGCTCCACCACCCTTGCCTGAAATCAGCTCAATCCTAGACATTTCACATACATGAGCACGAACATTTCATTTTTCGCTTAATCTATTTTGAGAAGTGTTTCTATCACTTGCAACCAGAAAGAGTCTTAACGAATACAATCTCTCTTAGCCCCCTTTGGCCACCTTGTGCATTCTACTTGGAAAATAATTGCTTTAGAAACAGAGAAAGACACATTATGAGAGTTAAAACTCACTCAGGTTGGAATGTAATTCTCAAACCAATCCATCATGTCACTCATGATCTATTAATTCTTGTCCTGTAGAATTAAAGCAACCCTACTGCCCATGTTAAAAAATATGACCTCTACTGCCTGCAGAATTTCAACGAAGTTCTTATTCACACAAGTATCTAACACATAAAATGGAAGTATGAATCAGACCAAAACATACTTCTTCCAATTAAAAGGTGTGAAAAGAGCAAAGAGAAATGGCCCTTTCTATTTACTCAACTCAGCAGCTGAGCAGTTCATTAGCAAATCCTGATTGCACGTAGGTCATAAGCTCCAGGAAAGTGAAGACTGTTTTATAAAGCAATCTTAGAAAGGCAACCTTTAAGTCAAAAGTACTATTCCCTAGTGAGGTTTATTAATTGAATCATTTGTTTACAAAAGGTGAACGTGGCTCTAAGTGACACTACTGTTTGCATAGTGGTATCAATATTAGGAAAGCTTATGTGTAATGCATTAGTAATGTAGAAAAAGATGCTGCCTGAGTCAGGGGTATTTGTTTAGCGCTTTGAAATCTAGTAATTTTAGCAAATCCCTGAGCATGAATTGAATTAGCTTATTAAGTTTAAAAATAGTCTTTAAAAATATTGCTAATGAGTACCATGAAGTACCTACCACCTCCTCCATACTTGGCAGAGACTTAAATCCTTAGTTGAATGCTAGAAGAGGTGGGAAAAAAGAGGTTAGTGTTTATGTCCCAGTTTTTACCTCTTTATGATTCTTCTTTAACCAATGTTAATTTTTATCAGAAGTGATTTCTGGAATGAAGACTGAAGTTAATAATCATCATCAGTACATTTTTTCTCTTATTTAAACCATAATTCCTTGCAGAGAATGTGGCAAGAGGAATAAATATACTTATTAAAGTTATACCTGTAAAAAAATCTAATTTAGTTTCACCTTATGCTAGTTCACTGATGAGCTTTAATTTTGATCTGGAGTAAATCAGTTCTAAAATTGAATAAAAAGTTTATGTATTTTGATTATTTGACTGTGGTCATGTGAAATTCTTTTCTCTGTGTAGACATGGCTAGCTGCCCATCAAAAGATGTTTTTTCCCTTCCACAGTATACAGGTAGAGCTGGGAAGTTACATCCTGGCCAGGGAGTGCATGTGACAGACCTTGCTGCTAGATGTGAGCATGTGACTAACTCAACAATGGACTGTGAATGGAAAAGATGTGTGCTCTTCTGCACTTTTTAGAAGCACACATGCCTCCTATATGCTCCTTTTTTTTTTTCTTTAGAGAGCTAGATACAGATGATTACAATGCTCAGAGCCTTGAAAGAGAAGAAATCTGGGTCACTCCTTCAATTGCCAAGTGGAGGAGAGCTTCCCAACAGTTACATCAAGTTTGGACCATTTCACGAGTAAGAAATAAGATTTTTATTGCATTTAAACCATATGTGTTTAGCTTCTATGTTTTTATATGTACATCTAACTAATACAATCTACTCTAACTAATAGAATATACCTTTTCAACTGGTAGCCATGGGCCATCTAAATCTGACCCCCTTGGGTAGATAAAACTCCAACATGAACAACAGAGCATGTTTGGCTGACCAAACTAGAAGCAGACATTAAAGGTGTAGAAAATACTCCATTCCCTCATTCCTTTTACATGTTCTGATGATATGTATGGGGGCATTTGTTTGGTAACTAAGGGAAAGGAGAGGAGTTCAACTGGATGCCGGTGCTAATAGAATGTAGAGGATGATAAGAGGTCTGCTCCCTGATTTGGCACAAAGTCTGGTTTTGAATCCTCATAGATGGAGGAGAGAGGACCAGAAACTAACAAACAGAAACCACAGGCTAGAAGCTTGACAAGATGGTGGACCCAAGTAATTCTGTTTGGGACCAAGGAAATAAGGCCTCGCCAAGAGTTTAAAAGAGAGTTAATCTTTCTATCTTTGTCCTGAGCTCAGCACTAAAGGACAGCTTTGGGACATTTGGGTACAGAATGCTTGACCCAGACACTGGCATTCTCAAAATGAGCATTCACAGAGGGGGCAGTAATGAGACTGAAAACAACCCTCTCCCCAAGACATGGTAATAATCACTAACATGTGTTAATCATTTATCAGATGTCAGACATTGTTCTAAATGTTTTATGAATATCTCATTTATTCCTCATAACACAAGTCTGAGTGGTAATTACTAGGAGGAAGGAAGGTAGTATTATCCCTGTTTTACACTTCAGGAAACTGAGGGATATAGAGAGTAAGTAATCTGCCAGCATCATGTGACTAGTAAGTGGCAGTGTTAGAATTCCAATCCAGGCAGTCTGAACTCAGATCCTGAGTTTGTGATTGCTATGGTATATTTTTTCCCAATCCACAGGAATTAGGTTACCCAGAAATGAATAAGCCTATTACCAAAATAAGCACTCCAGTCAGTCATATGAGAAAAACAGAACCTTCTAGAAACAATTAGGAACACTTGGAAAGGGGGTACTATACAGAATTTCAGATTAGTAGAGGCTTCAAATCAGATTTTGTGCAAAAATATAAACATCACCTCCTTTGGTAGCCTTGGTACAGTGAGTGCAAGGGATTTGCAGATTTTATTAACTCATCAGTTCCTCTCTAGTCATAGTCAACAGGATTGTGCCATAGATATAGATGACATACTTTTAAATTACTAGATATTTAACTATAATGAAAGAAATTAGCATGGTTGCCACAGAGTATCATGGTATATATTTTTATTGTAAGACAAACTCTAGACCACTTACATTTAATAGATGGAATATTAGTGAAAAAGAAGAAAATCGTACATTAGGACAGGGAAAGAAAAAATCTACCTCAACAGTGACTAATATTGTTACTCATTGAACTGTTCCTTTAAGTGTCAGGGTGACATCCTCCATGAATATCTTATTTACGTGAACATAAATGACTAAAAGGGCCAATTTGGCCATACATTTCCCAGCCTGGGTGGTTAGTTGCATGTGTTATTTCTCCTGATCCTATTTTTCTCTCTTTGCCGTTGAAGGATTGAGCAACGCAGTATTTCTTGCTGCAGTGTTTTTCTTTTTCCTTTTTCCTTTTCAACATTAGGAGGAATTACCCAGGGTGTACTGAACCCTGGGCCTCTGTTTTGAACTTTGTGAATGACCGTGATGGTGACTGAGAGGACGCTCGTGGCCCCATGTTGTTCTGCCCCTATATTTACCTGGGTGATTGGCCATTCTGGGTCTTCTATCCCGGATCCCAAATATTACCGAGGAGCTCTTGATAATATCCCACCACTACTGTGAATGATTCTCCCTAATAAGGCTTTGTGGTTCTCTTAAGCTTCAGTGTTGGCCCCTTTTCAGTCTGCTTTCCACACCACAGCCACGATGATCTTTTTCTTGTAAAATATGAGTCAGATCCAGTCACTCCCCTGCTGAAAGCTCTCCAGTCGCTTCGCAGCACACTGAGAATAGTTATCCAGCAGTCTTATAAAACCTACCCCTGGTTTTTTTTCTCCAACTTCATTGGCTTTCACTCACCCCTCACCCTTCCTGGGCTTCTGCTCCCACCTCCCTGGCCTCCCTTTCTCCAGTGTGCCAAACTCATTCTCAACTTGGCATGCCCATAGTTATCCTCTGGCAGCAGTATCCCAGATAACATCTCTGCTCACTTCCACACCTCATTCCATTCACACCACCTCTTCTCAAATAGCACCCTTAGACACTCTACAACCTCTTACCCTTCTTCATTTTTCTTCATAGCTCTCATTACTATCACGCTGGTCGGGAGGGGCCTTGTTAGCCATGGCAGAGACTTTGACATGTGCTGGGAATGAAATGAGAGCCATCAGGGGGTTTTGAGCAGAGTTACCTGCTTAGCTTATCTGCTTATAACGTCATCTGAGTTACAGTTTGAAAGGACTATGTTGACTGTTTTGTTGAACTACTATAAAGAGTATTATAGGCATTAGGAAGCTATTAAATTAATCCAGGTAAGAGATGATGGTGTCTTGGACTAGAGTCATAGGGTACAGGAGGTGAAAAGGGGTCAGATTTTGGATAAAACTGGGAATTAGACATTCAGTGTGTACTTTGTTCCTAGAAAATCATTAGGAAGAAACATATTTGTGAATACCTGCAACTTGCCTGATCCATAGGACCCTGTGGGTCTGGACGCCTCTTCAGAGTGAAGACTTATTGAATGGTTCCTCATAGACTCTTTTATCCACCCATGATGATTCTGCTACTATTTTGAATGTTATTCACTTGCAGAGTATTTCTGTGGAATTGAAACAAACCAAGTGCTTATTTTCTGTTCACTGGGAGTTACATGTTCCAGTTAGAAAACTCACCAAGAACTCCTTTTTGATGCTTTTTGAAAGATTTACCATTCCTTTATACAGGTGAATTTCTTTGATCAGAAAGCTACCTGCCCTGCAGTTTTACATGCTCAGTTCTCACCCCCACTTCTGTTTCAGAAAAAAGTGATAACCAGTAGCCATGTGGACTCCGTCAGAAGGTTTAGAAAGAAGGAGGCTCAAGCGATAATTTCTATTAAAAAAGAAAAAAAAAACTTTCTTTGACTATTAAAATTATCATGCGTTTACTATGCATTAGATTTGGGGATTTTTATTTTAATGACTTTATGGAGATACTTAATCTCACAGAGCCAGAATACTAATTACTGAACTGTGTTGCAATAGGAAAAACAGCAAATTACTCAAATTTTAATTATGATATTCAGTTTTAAACAAGTGTATAATAATTGACTTTGTGTGCAATAATTGATTTGTCATTTAAGCAGTAATTTTTTATGCAAATGGACTACTTTATATGTGTGAACCAGTTATTATAAAATTAATTACTGAATATAATATCTTGCAGAACTGACTATCAAGAGTTCTTCTAACTGGCTTATCCATTCATGCAAAATCTGGGTTTTTATGTACAGTGATGAGCTTTATAACCAAAGGAAACTAAACCACATTTTACATGCCTGCTAAATTGTGCCTTTCATTGTAATTATCCTTTTCAAGTGCTTTACAAACACTCTTCCTCGAGGCTCTTTATTAATAAATTTTCACAGTAACCCTAAAAGCTAGTTAAGCATTTTAAGTCTTCCATATTTTGGAGATGTGGAAATTTATTCTGTGGCTAAATATTAAATATTTGGATGATATTCTTTCTATGGTATCACTAACTGTATTTGCTAGGCTGGATTCTCTAGTATAAGAGACAAATCTTTTTTGAATGCTTTTTTTCTGGAAGGTAGAGAAATCAGAGACAATTGAGGTTGGTGAATGAGGATGTTTCTGAGACATAGACTCGAGAAGACGAGGAATCCAGAAACCTCATGAATACTTGTGCACATCAGTATAGCATCTACCTTCTCATAGACATCTTAGCACAGCCATGACGGCACTGTAGAAACTTCTGGAAACTTCTTTATATTTTCCAGGAAACTCCTCAGATCTTTCAGTCAGCCTAGCTGGATATTTGGTCGAAGCCATTTGACATATTTATTTTCCCCTAATGTCCAGTTTGACCCTAAGCTTGCCACTAGGAAAAGTTTGGCAGTCACTTCTTTTAACACAGTTTTTTTTTTGAAAACACAGATAGCTCATAATTGAGGCTCTAGAGACTAACCATAACAACACAGTTTTTTGGGCTTCAGATCTATTTACCTTCCCTAATACTACCAAAAATTTAATGCTGTCTTGTACGGTTTAGCTTTTCGTAATTTGCAGGGGTGCTCCCCAAGTCAGGGATCTTGGCCGTTCAGCAGTGTATTCCTGGTATTTAGAACAGTCTCTGTAAGAAATCAAGTACTCAACAAATATTTGCTGAACAAATAAGTGGCTACAATACATCACCTTTTAAGATTTTTACTAAGAGCTAAAAACACAGTTGGTGTTACAAGCAACGAGAAAGTTTGCATTGAGTAGATTTTCTTTTAATATCGATGCTGAAAAATGTAGAGTGCACTGTAGGAAATGTTGCTATAAACTGACTTCTCAATACTTTCTGAGATCATTCATAAAGTCATCTTTAAAAGTTATTAAATGATGGTTAGTACATTCATAACGCTTTCCTTTCAAAATAAGTTACCCTGAAGACAGTATTAAAAGTAATTGGTAGTGAGTGGGATAAAAATTATTTGGCTTTCAATCTTAGTTCTGCCATGTAATGGTTTTCCACAGTTTCCCTGAGCTGTCCTCGGCTGCTGACCCTCTTATAGGACAAGTTTCTCCGCACCTATCAACTGGTTTATGCTGAGACAGTTGAAAGATGGACCAAAAGAATTCATATGCATCTGGGGACATTAGGAAAGGACAGGGAAAGAAATACCGATTTGGCAAGAGATAACAGGAGAGGAGACAGGTGAGAAGGACAGGAAGAAGGGGAAGAAAGAGAAAAGAAAAGCAATTGAATTGTTCCTTTAAAAACATTTTGCTATTGTTAAATTTTAAATGGAATTTATCTGGCAAAGGAAAAGGGACAAGAACTCTTGAAGTTCTTTGTTTAGGCCAGAAAGGACCATCAGGAGTTGCTTAAACAGTTACAATTCACCTCTTGAGGGACTACTAGAATCTGTTCTAGGATCCCAGTTTGGGGGGCAGGGGGGGATCCTCCTGAAAAGTTCATTTAGTCCCCTAAAGCCAAGTATCTAGTTACGGAATTATAGCAGTGAATTCATGAAACATCCCCCCGGTGGCAAGCAACTGTTTTTCTATCTTGTAGTAAACAGAAAAGAGCAATGAAATGTGATGTCCCCAGATACCCTGCCGTCTTTACACTTGTATAAAGCCCTCATTTGCCGTCTTTGGCAGCTGTATTTCTTGCCTGAAAGACATTGCTCCTGTCAGCTTGGCTCAGTTTTTTTCCATCCTTTCTTGAAGTGTTAGTGGTACAGACCAGCGAAACCCAGGGCAGACTAGAAAGTTCTCAAGTGTGAAATTGAACCCTTAGCCATACACTGAAAAGACTCTCTTTGTGGCTCAGCATAAGTTCCATTAACTTTTATTTCTGGGTGCCACGGTAGTTCTTCTTGATTATGTCTAGTCCCAGCTGTGGAAGAAATAGAAACATCTTGTGAATCAATTAGTACATGGCAAACCGTTGTACTAGAAACAATTTACAAGCACCTGAGCTGGGGAATGTTTATCTCATCCGTACCTTAAATTATAGAAATTCCACCATCCTTACTGCAGATGAGCTTGATTTCTAAGAACTTTTAAAAGTTAGGCATCAGAACTAATGAGCTGAGATTTTGTTACTACCTATCTTTTTCCCCACAAAACTAATTTTCCCAGAGGGGCGCCTGGGTGGCACAGCTGTTAAGCGTCTGCCTTCGGCTCAGGGCGTGATCCCGGCGTTACGGGATCGAGCCCCACATCAGGCTCTTCTGCTATGAGCCTGCTTCTTCCTCTCCCACTCCCCCTGTTTGTGTTTCCTCTCTCGCTGGCTGTCACATCTGTCAAATAAATAAATAAAATATTTAAAAAAAAAAACAACTAATTTTCCCAGGGAATGGCATAAGAATGGCTGTTGAAAGGAACTCTTTCATTTACAAAGACTTTTGGTGAGTGTGTACATCATTTTTCAGTTCGTTTCTCCTGATACTATTTCTCTTTGCAATGACTCATTTTCATTATTCAAAACTATGATTATTTTCTTGAATATGCTGTTTCTAAGATGGGAAAAAAAATATCCTCGATAAGAAGATCATCCAAGAAGGGTGCATCACACCATTTTTAATGCAGTTTATTAGTTTCTTTAATTTTTAGGGATTTTTCTTTTACAAAAAAAATATTTCTTTTTGACAAATACTGTGCCTAACGCAGTTACTAGTCTCTCTTTAAAATATATTGCTCAATACCAGCAGCTCTCAACCCAATAGAAAGAGTATTTCACATACCAAAAAAAAAAAAAAAAAAAAAAAGTTTGTGTAAGGGCAATTTACAGTTGAACAAAGACAGCTTAACTCTTTTCCAAGAAGTCACAATTTTCAATAAGTCTCACGTAAGCAGTAAAGTATAATCTAAATGTTAATGTTATTAAGAAAGATGGAATCTCAGTGGGTGGAAATGAAGTATATAGACCAGTTATGGTTCCTGTTGTTCATCTGACCTCTCTGAGGTATGGTCCGTTCTCTCATTATGCCATATGACCCTATAACTATAGGATTCCAGGCTCCTATATATACACACACACACACACATATACATACACACACAACTGTTTGTGCAGGGTGATCTACAACACAGGCACACTGGTGGCCTTTATTAAATATCAAGTAATAATAATGCACATACTGCTACACTTAAAAAGTAAATATTGCCTTATTTTAAAAGGTGTTAATTTTTCATCCATGTAAGGGACCGTGCCCTGAATTTATAGTGCTATGTTTAAATTATTTGCTTTACAGTGGTGCTGGTTTTATAAGGGAGCTAAATTGTCCAGGTTTGCTGTGTCACATCAGAGTCATGGTGGAAAAGCAACCTTGCCTCTTCAGCAGTGGGGGTAGCAAGGGGGAGGGCACACATGGCGCTGTCCGGTGTCAGCCTGCTACCCTCCTACAGGAGACCCTGGGATCGCGGCTGCCGCTTTTTCTCCTGAGGTTGATGCCGGCTGTTGGAAAGGATAGACACTCACCTGATTTCTTTCCTTTCCTCCTCCATGGTACCTTGCATAGCAATAATAATAATAATAACAATAATAATAATAATGGTATCTTCATAGTAATAATAATAATAACAACAACAACAAGTAAAAAAATAATCTCACTCTATGGAAAAAGATTATCATGCTATATTTCGAATGTCTCTCTGTCAGCCTGCTGTAGTCCTAGGCCACTCAGGCACACATTTTATCACAGATGTTTCAAATATTTTTTTTTTTTCTCTTTTATGGTAAGGGCACATTCCCATGCACGTGATACACCCCTGTATGCCATTCTTCGTGTCTTAGCTCTAACCTCACACCTCCTCTGCCTTTTAAGTAACTAATCAACTCAGTACCACCACTTGCTGGGACTTGCTTTCCAGAACCTCTCTTCCCATCTGATTTTAGGCTAGTTTGCCAAAGAGCCGTACTTGGGGAAGATTTGGAAGGCAAAGGAAAGAAAAAGTCATTATTCCTGGGAGACCAGCAGGTATGGCAGCATCAGACACTTCCCCACAAGCACCTGTTTTGCAGTCCAAGTCGCCAGACACAACAGCTCTTAGGTTGACCACCCGCTCAACTTTGCCAGCCATGCTAGGACTTGGAACTGAAATCGCTAGTAACCATTTCTTTGACCCAGTGCCTATAGCTACCCAGCACCTGCCACATGTATACAAACCCCAATTTCTGTATTGAATCCTTTATTTCTACAATAATTGCAGGGACTCTATCTTTCTGACCAAACTCAGACTGACCAAACCCAGAGAGAGCGATATTAGAGGAATACCCTTTTATCTGCTTCGATTTAGGAAGAAAAAGAAACTATTCACAAGCTTCAGCAGCACTCTGTAGTTAATAATGCTTAAGGTACATATCATGAAAGACTATGTAAAATATATGAATTGTGATACCACTGTTAAGAAACTCTTCCTCCATTACTATTATTATCATCATTACTTCTCTGTCATGTATTAGCTACTTAAATTCTATCTAGTAAAGCAATAGTATGAATGAATGGATGCCTTGTTGTTAACTTAAGCAGTAATTCCTCAAAAAAAAAAAACGCACAAATTTATATGCTTTACCTTCATTACACAAACCCTTCTTCAAGAGACACACCACACACTTCTTAATTCTCTGCTTATTTTTGTAATCTGAAAGCTACCGCAGTGACCCACACACTCTCTTGTCTAGCCAGTTACAAATAAACAACTTCTTTCCCCTCTCATCATCCCTCTATATTAATTCTTCCTCATTTTTGTCATGAGCCTTCTGAGTGAAAAGTGATGGTTGACATTCTACCAAACAGTGGAATAAATATGGGCTTTGAGTAAAAAACAACCTGTATTTGAATCCACTCTTTACTAGACAGTAAAAGCCAAGCATGCGGTTTAAACTCTTGTGCCCTCAGTACTGTCAGGTATAAAATAAGAGGGAATTGCACACGTAAAATTATATGATAAAGAGTAGTAATGTAAACCCCCAGCAGTGTGTCTACCACATCATGGGTATTCAACGAATGTTAGGTTACTAGGCAAGAATTGGCCCCTCTAAACTTCCATTTCCCCAGCTATAAAAGTAAGCATTCATGATACTAACCCATGAGGGTGTCGTGAGATGAAATGTGGTCGTGCTCAGCACAGGGCACGACTAGTGAGATACTAATCAATGGTAGCTGCTTCTGATGTTGTTGTTAATCCCTCACTAGAGATATGATTTACGAGATTCTCAAGCATAGCTGTCTCTTTCCTTAATCAACCTCAGGGTAGATCTGGATATCCAGAAAAGTCTCCATTGACCCTGGAGTCAGCCTTGCCCACCATGCAGGGGCTTAGCATACACCTTGCTGACTTGTCATTCCAGCCCTGCTAAGGCTTCTTTCCTTATTCCCTGAATATCTGTGGTAGTGAGTTTCACATGTCAACTTGGCTAGTCTTTTAATCAAACACTAGTTGTGTGAAGGTATTTCTGTAGAGATGATTAACATCTACAACCAGCTGACCTGACCTTAGGTAAAGATTATCCTTCATAATCTGGATGGGCTTCATCCAATCTGTTGAAAAGCCTTGAGAGTAAAACTGATGTTTTCCTGAGGAAGAAGTAATTCCTCCTGTGGACTGCAGCGTCAGCTGTTACACAGAGGTTTCCAGCCCACTGGCCTTTGGATTCCATACTAAGCTAGCCAGCCCCACAATCATGTAAGCTGATCATTTGTAATAAATCTATTAGTGAACCCTACTTCTACCTTCTCTTGTAGAATTCTGTTTGATTCAATATCCTAATACGAGTATTAATCTATTTGCCTTCTATCTCACTAATTGCAATTTTAGAGGGATATATAGTTTGCCTGTTATGACTTTAAGATTAGCCTTGAATGATGTGCTTATTAAAATCCTAATGAAATATTGAAGATTGAATAAATAATCAGAGTCCATTTTTTGCCAATAAATATGGTTTATTTTACTGAACTTCACTTGGATTTGTCCTAACCCCCTTTTCCCACTCTATTCCTGCTACGCCTACTCTAGGCTAAGAAAAAAAAATTAGCTTAAATTGTGGAATTAGTTATTAGATGCTGAAAAGGATATGTATTTTATTTAGGATAAACAAACATAAGCAATAAAAACAAGTATTGTTAACAAAGAAAACAAACTCTAGGTTGAGAAAGAAAAAGATGAGGAAAGCTACTGACTTGTACATAAAAGCAAATTTTTAGTACTTGAATAGACAGAACATTTCATGAAGCTACTTATAGTCATTACTCCAAAAACAGTAGGTAACTTACAAAACCATATATTCTTAAAACTTTAGATAAGGACAAGAGCCAACGGTGTAATATTTTCCTTCCTGTCTGCCTTGAGAAATCCTCACTTTGTACCTATGCTGCTGTAGCACTAATACAATTATTTACTATTTAATGGCTAAAATGTTTGCATAACAAGTATTATTGAGTGCTTACCTAACATGTCCTGGAACGTACTAGTTCTCTGATCGTAGAATCTTCATTAAGTAACTTAACAGTACTATGACTATAGAAAGCAAGGACCCATGGCTTTTTTTGTAGTTTCTTCTATTGGGCTGTCTTCACATGCCTTGCTTCCACATCTTCTTTCCTTCCTACGTCTCAGTTCTCTCTCTATGCCATCTGGGGTCTCTTCTCCCTCTATTTCTTTTTCTCCTCTGATTCAAATTCCTTCTGTCCTCCTCCTCCTCCTCCACGTCCTCCTCCTCCTCTTCTTTTGCACTATTCTTTCCTTCCCCTTCAGGACACTTTCACAAGCATCTCCATTTTCCCTTCCCTAAGCATGTGAGCAACCCAAGAGGAACAACTGCCATCCTTTCACGAGCCAATGTTTCCCCCAGGGCTCAGAGCCACACTTTGTCAGTTTGTATGTCTGCACCTGTTGGTACTTTGCATAGTAAACATTGTTTTCTTTTAGTTCTACCTAGCACTGGCACTCATGTCGTGTTTCAGGAGAATCCCCTGCTCCTTGGTCACTGAGGTCATGAACATATGAAGTCAGCCTGCCAACTGGCCAACATATGAAGACAGGGGATTCGGACTCCTGCAGGAGCTCAGACACAGAGTCTAGTTCTTCCACTGTAGGTGGGGAGCAGGCAGATAGCCGTGAGGCAGGACATTAGGATTTACAGTTAGAGCCCTAAGCGGATCATGCCTGTAGTTTGAGTCTGGCTGTGTTCTTTTTAGAGATTTGTTGTTTAGACTTTCTGTGAGTTCTGTAAGCTATGCAGGATCTTTCCAGTATATTCTTTTCTGCTCAATTTAGCCGGTGTTATTTCTCTTGTTAGTAATCAAGAACCTAGTGTGACTAACATACTTTAAATGTTTTTTTGTCATTTTCAGTGGGGTGTTGTGGTGTCTCTATTAAATGATATATAGGGGGACTAGGGGTAAATAGGCAGGGACTGTGCCTGCTGTTTGAAAAGGCCTCTTTAGTCCTGGATGTCCTGATACAGAGAACTGCACCACTTGACCAGTTAATAAATGGTAGTAACCTGATGATTGAGTTTCTAGAGCCTTGCCAGTAGTTTCTGCTGAGAGGATGATGGACAAACATTCCTAAGAGCACTCTGCCATTGGTTCCCTGAAATATTGTTTGTAAGTTATTCACTGTGCCTGTGAAGCGAGACTATGTCAGGCTTTAGCCTAGCTAAGAAACGTGTTAAACTACAAATGACTGAGTGCATATGAACTTGCAACTCCTTGAAAGAAATTATATAGAAATGACAGGTTTTGTGCTATTGGTCATCATCAAAAAAAATTATAGCAATTATTCTTCTCATTTATAAAATTAGTAAATGCCTGGGTCATAAAACTTAGAACATATAGAAAAGCATAGAGGAGGAATAATAATTTATAATCCTAGGACTCAGAGTTCACAGTTAATATTTTGTATAGTCACTAAACATTTTCTGATGGCAGCAGTATTTCTTTGCTGTTCTAACTATAGAATTCTATAAAGGTTTGAAAGTTGCTTAAGTTCATAGTTTTAGTTCATACAGAAATTTTAATGTCATAGTATTTTTAATTCTAGAGGCCAAATTACACACAACTATAGGGGATGAGTAGACATTAGTCAGCCTTTTAGGGTTGATGGTCTAGCAGCAATGCTAAGACTGACAAAAGCAGTGGCAGTGCCATGGAGATGGGGCGAAGACTACAAATCACTGATGGGCCAGGAGAAGAATCGCTGACTATTGGGATGTAAGGGTGTGGGGTGAAGAAGGCTACCTTACTAACACCGTGTGGTTGGTTACCCCATGCGTAACTGCAGAAGCAAAAGGAAGCTGCTTTAACATCCACTCTAAAATTCACTCTCTTATTCAAACCCCTCCATTCAGAGACTGGGAAGAAAAGACAGGGGTTTAACTCACATTCTCACCTAACCTGTTCTTGGTTCCATCCAGGAACTCTCAACTTGCCCCAGAGGAAAGTAATAAAACAAGCTCATACTAAGATATTGTAGGTTTCAGACAATGTGGACCAAGGGTTCGCCGTGTCAAAATCTCAAAGGGGTGGGGCCTGGATATCTGTATTTTAACAAGCATCCAGAATGATTTTTATGCCCAGTAAATTTTAATAATCACTATGACAGAGACTTAACATCTCAACTCTCCCAGGATTATTTTAAGATAGAAACACAAAACAAAATAATCCAATTCAATATGTATTTATTCAGTCTGTTAAGTGCCTGGCTAAATGCTGTTTGTTCTTCCAAATTATACCCATACACAGGAGAACAGAGGGAGGGAAGAGAAGGAGGGTAGGAAAGGAGGAAGGGAAAGATCTGCCCACTAGACAAAAAAGTAAAAAAGTGCTGCTACAATTTAGATATTCATCAGCAGATCAATACAAGTGGTTTTTTGTTTTTGTTTTTGTTTTCTTGTAGTGTTGAGTGAGATAATTCCCCTCAGAAAGCCTTGCATCCGTATCCTTGGGTGAATGCCTACTCTGTTACTATATACAAGCCCTATCTTTTCAGGAGAAGTCAGAACATAAATTTTCCTAACTTTTTGAAGTAAATCCTAGAGATTTTTCCAACTGTTACTACAGCCACAAATAGGACCCAATTCAGTTCTTCCATACACTTTTGTTGCCTTTGTATTTGCAGTTGTAAATACTTTTGTAATGGTGTTCTAGATATTCTAAACATAATTGATTCTAACAAGGAATTAGCAATAAAGCTCATTTCTGAGTCTTTAAGCTTTAAGTGGAAGTTCATAAAAAGAGAACTAGGAAATGTTGAAAAATTGATTGAATTTTATAAACCAATGTATGATCTAAAATAAAAATTCCACATCACAAAATAATTATCTCCAGTGATTTAAAAGGGGAAAGTTAAAAGTCTGATTATTTCATTCTTAGCTAAACAGGAAAGAGTTGAATACACCACACCAAGAGTGTTTAAAACAGAAAACATATTCAACATCTGTCAAAGCATAGTTGGAAGGAGATCTCCTTGAAAGTATTTTGTATGCATTTTATATTGTTTCATGTTATCGAGGGGCTCTATTTTCCCGATATATAACTACCTATCTAAAGTGCTGAACAGCTTTATAGGAGGATTGAGCTATAGTTGAAAATGTAAGAAATTCAATAGATATAAAAACGTGGCTTAGTTTTCATTGCTATTGTAATAGAGTAATGCTAGATCATTTTAAGTTAATAGAGCAAAGTATTTTTAGAAATTACTGGACCTTAAATAGATTCAAAAGCAATAGAAATAAGATTTGAGAACTTTAAAAAATGAAAAAAGATTCACATTTACAGCTTTGTCATAATGTGAAAGCATCAGAAGAAATTTTGCCTTATTATGATTTTTTAAACAGTGAACCTTTATTGAGTATAAGATGAGCTTGACAAAGAAAACTTATCTCAAGAGTAATGGTTGATTTTCTGTAACATTAATACAAGCGTTCGTGTTTAACTCCTGCCCTCCTAGTTGACTAGTGAAATGGAAAATAGAATATAAAAATAGGAAAGCAAGTGAAAATTAGGAGAATGAGATATCCATGTCCAAAAACTTTGAGAAATTTCTGCAGTGTAAATGCAGACAGGAATGTATCTAAGGAAGGGAAGGACAATTTGTAAATCCTTACTTGTGAAGTCATGCCTTGCTGGAGAAGTAAATACAAGAGACTTCAACATCCTCCCACCCCACCCTAGCCCACCCCGCTGCCACACAATTACCCCAACTCATAGGGGCAAAGACTGGAGACAGACACCCATGTGACTGTGTCCACATTAGCTGGAGAACGCTTGATGATGCTCACTCCGCCATACTGCCCCCATACAAACTTTACCTTTGATATGGGCTACCAAGTCAGGCAAAGAGCTGGCATATGGCTATGGTTGCCTTTCATCAAGATGAAGTAGGTAAAGACAAGCAGATGAGAGAAATGAAGGTTGAAACAGAATACCTCAGCAAATTTCTGGTTGCCATATCAAAGAGAAAGACACCATCAACCAGAAATAAATCTTTCTGCTGCAGCTGGCTCAGTCTCAGGTGCCATCCAGGCTGGTCCCAGAAAAATGAAATTCTGAAATAGCAAAGTAACACTACTATAAATCTAAATTTTCTTTTTCTCCTTTTATCTAGATCTATTGGGCTAAAATAGGAATCTAAGCACTCTTACAAAACCAACTTCTGCTCCTGCCTAGACAATAATAGACCTTCTTCTATACTGATGATAATGATGATGGTTATGATGACAATGAGAACAATGAGTACAATGGCAACTACCACTCACTGAGCAATTACCATGTACATGGCACTATGCTAAGCTTTCTCTTGTATTATTTTAGTTAATCATTACAGTTCTAATAAGATTGGTGCCATTATAGGAATATTTGATAAATAAGGAATCTGAGTTTGGAGAGAACTAGTAACTTGCCCAAGCTTATATCTAGAGAGAAGCAGAGTTAGGATTTGAATTTAGGATGAGAAAACAGGAACATAACTGAATTCAAGAGATAGTATCTACTTTGAGGAATCAGAGCAAATGAGAGAATGAAGAAAGCTAAAGTTTGGAAAATCTCTAACCCATGTTCTGTAAAGGATACTATACTTATAAAGTTGTAGGACACAAACATAAAATTAGCATGATCCAAGATCTGAAAGGTCTAAATGCATTTAAAGAAATAACAAGTTTTCTAAATTAAAAAGTGCTGTTGAGGCAGAGCAAAATAGATTTTTAAAAATTAAATCTGAGTTAATTAAATCAAAATCATGGAAAAGAAGTAAAATAATTAGAGAAAGAATAAGGGATGTGAAGAACAAATCTGGCAGATGCAACATACAAATAATAGGTATCCAAGGAGTAGATAGAGAAAGCAAATAATGAGAAGAAAAAAATCTTAAAAAAAGATTTGTATCTGGGGCACCTGGGTGGTGCAGTTGGTTGAGTGTCTGACTCTTGGTTTCAGCCCAGGTCATGATCTCAGGGTCATGAGATCAAGCCCTGCATCAGGTTCCATGCTCTCTCTCTTTCTTTGCCCCCCCCCCACTCATGTTCTCTCTCTCTCTCTCTCTCTCTCAAATAAATACATCTTAAAAAAAAGCAAAGATTTGTGTCTGAAGAGGGCAAAAGATCTAGAGAGGAGAAATACAAAAAGATCTGCAAAGATATAAAAGAAAAATTATAGATAGCAAACAAAGATTTCCTACCAAAAACAGTATAGTCTAGCAGAGAAAGACAGAAAGAGAGAGCTAAAGGAAAATTTTATTAATAAAATCTAGAGGGTGAAGGGAATAAAAGATTGTCACCCAAGAATTCTGTACTGCCAAGTTGTTGTGTATGAGCAAGGGTAATTACAAGTTATGCTCATAGATGGAAGTATCTAGAAATATGCCCTTGTTGAAAAAAAAAATTTTTTTTCTCATATAACTAGTTTTCTATACTAAGATTTAATCAAAGTAGAAAACATAGGACAGGGAAACAATGGTATTAAGAAAAATATTAGTGAACAACAAAACCAGTAGAATATAAATAACTGTGATAACTGTGATGGATGAATTTCTACTGCAGTAACAAATCACCACAAACTTTATAGCTTAAACAATACAAATTTACTATCTTACAGTTCTGTAGGTCAGAAGTCTGGCATGCATCTCACTGGACTAATATCAAGGTAACAACAGGGCTGCATTCCTTTCTGGAAGCTCTAGGGAGAATTTTTTTTTCCCCCTTTTGCAGCTTCTAGAGGCTGTCAACATTTTTTTATTCATGGTCCCCCTTCATCTTCAAAGCCAGTAGTGTTGCATTTCTTTGACTGTTCTTCTATAGTACCATCTCATTCTGACTCTCTCCTGCCTTCCTCTTTTTAAAGGACCCTTGTAATTAGCTTAGACACACCAGGATAGTCCTGGAAAATCTTGCCATCTTAAATTTCATAAATTAATTACATCTAAAAGTCCCTTTTGCCATGTAAGGTAACATATTCACAGGTTCCAGGAGTGATAACATAGGTCTCTTTGGAGGAGAGGGGAGTTTTCTGCATATCAGGTATGGCAATAAAATGATGTAAGCATTCAACCTATTCTTAAATTTAATAATTGTAAAAATTGGTAGTTTAACTCTTATTCTAAGATTTCTTGATTATTTGTTTTCCTCAAATATTCCTTTTGACTCTGGCCTTTAATGTTCCTGTTCTTCACTTTGCAAACTGACTCTCCTATCTTTGGCTTTGAACTTGGCATTTGTTTCAGTATCTTCTTCTGAGTTGGGGTGAGAATAGATAGTCCTATGGTACAACACTATATAATATCAGGCTTCTATGTAAAACCTAGAGATAGAGATGAAATTAAACTGCCTATCATTACATATACTCTTCTGCCCTTAGATGGGTTAGGTGAAAGAAGGGAGACAGGAGGTTGGTATACTTATTGAAAAATAAAGGAAATTCAAGAGAGCCCAACTTTGGAATATGACAAAAGTAAATACAAACTCATATATAATATTAATCAAATATAAATTATAAGATTATTCTTAAATTTTTCGATTGGTTTGGTCTACATTTAAAACATTATATCATCATTTCTAATACCATCTGTAATTAAATTAATAGAAAATTATGTATGCATATAAAACATAGACATATACATACATACTTACACATGGGTTTATATAGATATATATACATATATATACATATATATCTATATGTAGATATATACATACATATATATCTATATATAGATATACATATATACGTATATATGTATACATATATACTTAAGTATATATAAGTTATATACTAAGTATAAGTTATCAAAGAATAAATAAGATTTCGGCTCAGAGAAACTATTACTTGAAGCAGTTTTTCACATGCTGTTGTTCAAATGATGGAACCAAGTGGAACATAAATGTAAGTTATGCTCGAAAACCTGCTTTGGCTGAAACACTGAATTCTTTTTAACTGATGAAAGAAAAATGGAATTACAGTAGATATTTCCAATCCATTTTTTTTTAAAGTGTTAACTTCTGCCTGTTAAAGGAGATCATTATTTGAAACCTAAATCTGTTGATATTTTTGTTGGACATTGATTCATTAAAAGAAAATTCACAAGCAAGCCATTTCTGCCAGTTGTCGGAAAAGCAAACTGAAATAAATTGGCCTGAGAGGTTTTAGGCAGGAATGAGAACTCTGCTTCTTGCTGCCTTCCAACATGTATAGGAAGAAAAATTGTGACATTATTTCCAAACTGGAAATTTTGGTCAGACTATACCCAGACTTCTGCATTTTAAAGAAGTAGATCTATAAGGAAAGTATTGGCAAGGTTTTTAAACTATTACATATATTTTAATGAAATATATTACTGGAACAATTAAATTTAAAGCCACATTTTGTAATGAACTCTGGGTACTTGTGACTGAGGTGGTGGGAACTATATCATAAGATAAATGAGTGAATGAATGGGAAAACTTTCATTTGAAGAAAATAAATTTAAGAAGAGCATGGAGCAGATTTATTCTGCATTGTTCTCAGAGCTAGATGTCTCCTAATTGCCACTTCAGAACCACTCTACCTTTCTAGACCCTGGGGCCTACAATAGCTACAGTTTCTACAGTCTACAACTGCTAGACCAGAATAAGCAATTTTGTTCTATAAAGGGCCAGATAGTAGATATTTAGACTTTGTGGGCTCTATGGTCTGTCGCAAATACCTCTGCCATTGTAGCACAAAATCAGTTATCGGCCAACATATATACACACACACATATGTGTGTGTGTGTGTGTGTGTGTGTGTGTGTGTATACACACACACATAATATATAAATAATAAAATAAAATAATACAATAAAATAAAAATAAATAAATAAAATATATAAATAATAAAACACACACATATATATATATATATATATATATATATCAGCTGTGGGCCTGTTCTAGACTCCAGCCTACAATTCCCTGTAGGAAAGTGAGTCTGGCATATGAAGTTTATAGATGATTAGCTTTTGTGATGGGGGAGAACTCAGAAAATCAGTTTCTTAGAGTACCAGGAAAAAAATATCGTTGCAATAGTACAAAGGTAGAGCTCCCCTTTAAATCATAAGAAAGTTATCAGACCTATGAAAGACTCAGCTGTCCAGAAAAACAAAGAATCATTTTGAGGAATCATTTTTTAAGCCCCTAAGATGTACATAAATTTATGAAATAAGAAAAACAAAACAAAACAAAAACATGAGGGGCAAGATCCCTGACAAAGCTTCAATTCCAAGGCCAAGGGACACAAGGCCTGTGTAAGAATGAGGCCTGAGCAGGACAACAGAGAAGCCCACCATCACTGCTATAATAAGTATAGAAGATACCAAGTAACAGGCAACAAATATCTGTCCCTGAGAAAAAGGTTGACTCCCACCATGAGATGCAAGCACAAAAAGAAGGCCGAAGGCTGAGGGTGGAGCAAGAACATTGAGGAAAAACATTCTGGAAACACAGCTTCCAAGATAACTCTGAAGGAAACAATAGCAACAACAAAACTTAAACCAAATCTCAAAAGACTCAGTAGATTGACAGCCTCCCACACTATTGATCTAACAGAGGAGGCATGCCCATTTCCCCGCATACCTATTATTTGCCTCAGTCCCTACTTGTGTCATACGCAATGACTGGTATTCAATTAAAAAATAAATATACATAAGGTACAAATGAGAAAAAAAGAACCCACCATCAAGAAGCAAATCAAATAACAGAACCAGACTCAGAAATGACACAAACATTGGAAATATCACCTAGGAAATTTTTAACACTTACAATTAATAAATAATAAGTTATAATTTCTGATAGAAAATGTAGGCAATAGGCCTAAACAGATATGGAATTTAGCGTAAAGATGAAAGCTATGAGGATGAGTCAAATAGAAATGCTAGAAAGACCTTTTTAAAATGATGATGAAATAAAGTCTTTGAGACTAAAGTATAAATCAATCAATTAATTAATATCAGCAGACCTGTACCAAAGGAAATTTAAAACTACAAAAAAGTCTTTAGGAAAAAGGAATATGATGCTAGACAGAAACTGAAATCTACACAAATACTTGCAAATGAAGAACTCTAGGAATAGTTAAAATGAAGATAATTATAAAATACAGTTGATCCTTAAACAATGCAGAGGGTAGGAGTGCTGACCTCCTGTGCAGTCAGAAATCCACATGTAACTTTTGATTCCCCCAAAACTTAACTACTGATAGCCTACTGTTGACCAGAAGCCTTACCGGCAACATGTTTAGTCAATTAACACATATTTTATATGTTATGTGTATTATATGCTGTATTCTTATGATAAAATAAGCTAGAAAAAAGAGGGGCACCTGGGTGGCTCAGTCGTTAAGCGTCTGCCTTCGGCTCAGGTCATGTCCCAGGGTCCTGGGATCGAGCCCCGCATCGGGCTCCCTTCCCAGCAGGAAGCCTGCTTCTTCCTCTCCCACCCCCCTGCTTGTGTTCCCTCTCTCGCTGTGTCTTTCTCTGTTGAATAAATAAAATCTTAAAAAAAAAAAAAAGAAAAAAAAGAAAATGTTAAGAAAATGATAAGGAAAGGAAAATACATTATAGACTATATTTCTAAATATATATGTAAGTGGACCCATGCAGTTCAAACCCATTGTTCAAAGGTCAGTTGTACATTTTTCCTTACTTTTACATGCTCTAGAAAATAATTAAATGTTGAAAGAAAGCTAGTAGCAATGCATTAGGGGTTTATAACATGTAAATGTAAAATGGATGATACAGCACCAAAGATGGGAGGGAGGAGTTGACAATGTGCTGTTTTAAGAATTGCACTCTAAATGAAGCAACCTAATACTTGAAAGTATATTGTTATTAATGGCATACATGGAAAACCCTGGGGCAACCACTAAATTTTTTTTAAAAAGTATCTATAATAAGCTAATCATGGAGATAAAATAGAATTACATAAATTACTCAATCAAAATTAAGCCAAGTAAAGGAGACAAGAAAGAACAAAGAACAGATGGAATAAATGGAAAACAAATAGCAAGATGGTAGATTTCAATTACACTATATCAATATTTACATTTTATAAAAATGGTTTAAATACACTAATTTAAAGAGACTGTCAGATTGGATAATGTCTTAGTCTGTTCAGGCTGCTATAGCATAATACCATAGACTGAATGGCTTATAAACAACAAAAATTTATTTTTCACAGTTCTGGAGACTGGGAGTTCAAGACCAAGACACTGTTAGATTTGACGTGTGGTGAGAGAGAGAGAGCAGGGTTCCTGACTCATAGAACAGCCATCTTCTCACCCTGTCCCCATATGGCAGAAGGGGTGAATGAGCTCTCTGGAGTCTCTTTTATAAGGGCACTAATCCCATTCATGAGGACAGAGCCTACCAAAGGCTCACCTCCTAATACCATCACACTGAAGTTTAGGATTTTAACCTATGAATTTGTAAGAAACACAAACATTCAGTCTTTAGCAGATAAAAAGCAAGATCCAACTTTACTTTGCCTAGATAAAGCCATGTAAGTATAAAGAAAAATGTAGATTAAAAACAAAAGAATGTGAATAAGATATACTATGCCAACACTAATTAAAAGAAAGCTGGAGTGACTATATTAGTATCAGTCAAATAGACTTCAGATCAAGGAAGACTACCAGGAAAAAAGAGGACATTGGGTAATGATAAACAATAAGACATAGCATTTCTAAATGTGTATGCATTTAACAACAAAACTTGAAATTACATGAAGCAAAAACTGAGAGAATTAAAAGGAAAATTAGACATATCCACAATTAATTTTGGAGACTTCAGTGCTTCTCTCTCAAAAATCAATGGAAAAAATAGACAAAAAACCAGAAAGATACAGAAGTCTTGAAAGACACTATCCACTAACTTCATCTAATTAACATTTACAGAATGCTCCATCCCATAATAGCAGAGTAAACATTTTTTTCCAGTACTCATGGAACATTCACCATTATAGACCATATTCCAATACGTAAAGCACATGTTAAAAATTTTAGAAGAATTTAAATAATATAATAAATTCTCCACAACAGAATTAAACTAGAAATCAGTAATTCAAAGACATTTGCAAAATATTCTAATATCTGGAAATTAGATAGCACAGTTTTAAACAATCCTTGAGGCAAAGAAGAAATTACAAGGGAAATTACAAAATATTTTGAATTGGATGAAAATCAAAGCACAACATATCAAACTTTGTGGAATGTTGCTTAAGTGGAGCTTACAGAGAAATTTATATGTTAAATGCTAATATTAAGGAAGGAAAAAGGTCTTAAATCTATTATCTAGGTTTCTACATTAAGAAATTACAAAGAGAAGAGCAAATTAAGTCCAAATTATGTTTAATCACAAACACAAAAACAATAAAATGAAGACAAAAACTTATTTTGGGGGCGCCTGGGTGGCACAGCGGTTAAGCGTCTGCCTTCGGCTCAGGGCATGATCCTGGCGTTATGGGATCGAGCCCCACATCAGGCTCCTCCGCTATGAGCCTGCTTCTTCCTCTCCCACTCCCCCTGCTTGTGTTCCCTCTCTCGCTGGCTATCTCTATCTCTGTCAAATAAATAAATAAAATCTTTTTAAAAAAAAACTTATTTTGATGAATGAAATGATAAAATTCTAGCCAGGCTGTTGGGGAGAACGGGGAAGAAGACACAAATGACCAACACCTGGGGTGAAAAAGGAATATCACTGTAGAAACAGCAGGTATTAAAAGGACAGTAACAGGTATTAGTTCTATGCGCTTAAATTTGCAACTTGGAAGAAATGAACAAATTCCTTAAATAACACAAACTACTAAATCACACAGAAGAAAGAGTTAATCTGAATACTGTATCCCCTTTAAGTAAATTAAGTTCATGGTTAAGAAGACCCCAAACCTAGATGATCCCACTTGCAAATTTTATCATGTTTTTAAGGAAGAAATTATGACAACTCTACAAAAACTTTCCAAGGAAATGAAGTTAAAAGAACATTCCTATCTTGTTTTATGAGGCCGGTATTACCCTGGTATCAAAACCAGATAGAAATAGTAAAAGAAAAGTACAGTATAGCTTTCATGAACATATAGAGAGAATGAAGTGACAGAACCAAATGAGATCTATCCCAAGAATGTAGGGCTAGTTCAACACTTCAAAATGAATCAAAAAGGCAAAGCCGTATTGATAGAAAATTGATCAGTTGTTGCCAGGGGCTGGGCTTCTGCTTGGGCTTGGGGGAGGAGTTGACTACAAAGGAGCCTAGAAGAATTTTGGGTAGGAATGAAACTTACATATCTTCATGGTTGTGGCAGTTACATGACTATATACATTAGTCAAAACTCATAGATCTATATGCTAAAAAAGGTGACTTTTGTTGCATGTAAATTATACCTCAGTGACTCTGGCCCCAAAAATATTGTCGTCTTACATTCAAGTGAAATAAGTAAACAATAAATTTATTTCTGCAAGTGTTTATTGGATGTTTGCTATATAAATGACACTACTTGAGAACTATTATCTAGATATACCTTCTTCTTTTCATTTTCTTTTCAATAAAACATGAATTGTATGTGATATGCTGATTTTTTCTAGTAAATTTCCTCATTGACATCAAATGTTACCTTTAAGGCTCAATTTAAATATTATTTAAGAAATCCTTTTCTACTTTTTCTTTTATTCTAAATTCCCCTCTTTTCGTGACAAAATGTAAACAGTAGGTAAAAGCACAAACATAAACAACACCATTTTATTTGTTTTAAAAACTATGTCAGAAATTCACAGTGACGTAAATGATGTTTTTATTCCTATTCTGTTGGGGAGGAAAATTCTTATTCTAGCCATCATTTTAAAATTGAGATAGATAAAGCTCTTCTTATATAATGCTTTTGACAATTAGCATGCCATCATATGGAAAGAGAAGTAGGCGTATGAACATCATAAATGTTGCAGGGACTTTGAATTACTTTTTTTTTCATGCAGTGCATTGTTAAATCACTCATCTCACACAGTAACCCACACTCAATGTACTATAAAACTCATTACCATGAATTAGAAAGAAGTGAGAAATGTTAGTTTATCCTTTAAGTGCTAATGCTGTAATACTTGGCATCATTTTAATGAGTCGCCTTGTGACTTATTCATCATCTAGCTTTCACTGAAAAAAAAAAAATCTCAGGTATTACCACACATTAAAATAGATAAAGAAGAATTTTTGGAAATAAAGCAAAACTCTATATAGAGTTCCTTTCTCGACGCATATTTGGAGTAACAAATTATGTGTGAATTAAGAGTTAAAATGTATTTCAAAAGAATATAATGTGTTCTCATGCCTGAAGCTCTCTATGCCATATGTTTTGGTTGATGTAGGCTGAAATTTGTTCAAAGGAAGGTAAATATATTTAATATTGACTAGTGTGAATTGGGCCATCTCTCTGTTTCATGATACACACTGATCATCATATTTGTTTATATTTCTGCTTTGCATGAACGGAAGAAAAACTCCACAAATTTTCATTTATTTTCATTTTTATTTCTTATTATACAAATATTTTAGAAATTATAATTAAACACCAAATAAAAGGACAACATTTATTCATAATCCTATCACCTTAACAAATTAAACTTTTTAATTTTTCATCATCCTTTTGAAAACTTGACAATATGCAATAAAAATTTTAACATAGTAGTAAAAATAGCAATAAACTATTTATCCATTCATTTGCCAAATATTTAAGTGCCAACATCATTTCAGGAGTTTGTGATATATCAGACCAAAAAAATCTCTGCTTTAATGTAGATTAAATTCTGGGAAATTGAAGACAATAAAAAAGTAAATTTGTATAACTGTTAGAAGATGAGAAATACTTTGGTTAGAAAATAGAGAGAAAATGAGGGTGTCTGGAGTTCCAGGGCAGGGGGAGGGACATTACTGTTATAAAGAGCATAAACAGAGTAGGTCTTCTTGAGAAGGCAACACGGGAACAAAGACTTAAAGGAAGTGAAGCAGGTAGCCATGTGGCTTTCAAAGGTGAGAGAGTTCCACACACAAGCCAGAGCCAAGCTAAGGCCTCTAGGCAGGAATAGAACAGGAAGCCAGTGTGGCTGAAGTTCAGGGAGCATTAGGTGAGAGGCAGGAGATGAAGTCAAAGTCAATGTGGAGAGGGGTCAGGGTAGAGCTTTGTGGGCCACTGTAAGGCCTTCAAGCTCTTGGGTTGTATAATTATCTTTTATTCTTGTTGCCTATTTTTCCCACTTACCATCGTATCAGAACCATTTTCCATATCATATCATCCTCTTGAACGGCGAGTATATGGCATGATAGAAAGGAAATCATTCCCCAAGTGTTATTAGCCTGACCAGTGGAGCATAACCAACCCTCCATACAAAAAGATAGATTGATGGGTAGATATAGATATATAGGTAGATAGATAGATATAGATATATGGATATATATCTAACTATACAAAGAGATAGATTCTATTTTTGGACTCCCTCTTCTTTCTCTCAACTTAATTCAATCCTTCCCCATTTCTGTTACCCCATATAGGTGCCTACAGGGGAAAAATGACTGTTCTCATATTCATATACCTTAAAGTATGAGGGACTTGATGTTTCTTTTTTTTTTCTCTTCTTTTTTTCTTCTTCTTTTTTTTTTTTGCTAATATATATATATATATATATATATATATATATATATATATATTTTATGGTTGTGGGAGAGGCAGTGTTTAACACAAGAGGAAAGTGCAAAGAAAGAATTTCAGACACTGGAACCTTCTGGTATCATGTGTCCACAGGGCTGCTAGAATATGAACACGATAGTAGTTGATCTAACATATGAGTCCTTAGTAAGCTAGTGTGCTTCCGTCCTATGTGTGTGACTAGAACTGGAATTCAGTCCAAAGGTGACTAAAGCCATACAATTTTGAGTCATATACTCTTTCCATTATAGCTTTAGGAAATTCTGTCCTCTTACCAGGAGATAGTATTAGAATTGATCTGTCTCACACCAGTGTTTCATATCTCTGTGCTAGCTATTCTGAGAGCTTTACTCATTTTCCAAAACTATTGTCAGTATCCTTTGTATACGCAATAAATAGAAACCAGAGCCTACTCATTATTATGAAATGCTTTCATGATCTCATATTATTATTTCTTTTTAGATGCAGCCAGCTAAAATGTGTTTTTGAAATGTGGCAATTAAACAACAGATCCCAAATTTCCCTTTTCACTTTCAAGTGACTAGTTAATTAGATGATTTACTATTTAAATGCTACCCAACCTATGTGGCTGTTCATTATATTTATTTCCAGTGTAAATATAAACTTAAAAACAAAATTTAATAAAAAGCTTAGGGTAAGTATTAGTTACATAAAATCGAATGCTTTCATTTCATTTTGTGTTATTTTGGCAATTTCACATTAGATGTGTTCCTATGTGGAAGCACATTGGTCAATCGAATTAATCTCCTCACATTTTCATCATTTATTCTTCATAGGAATCATCATTCCCAAAAAGTACAAAGGAAATATTTCAGATTTTGTTATACTTAATAGCCACATTATATTTGGACAATCAGCTCCCTTTTAGTGCTGTCACAGCTGTCAAACTTGAGATACTATCAGCTTGTAAAAACATAGTTTCAGTTCCTAAATAGGTCTATACTTTATTCCATTGATAGGAGTGCATGGATTTCCATACACTTACACTATTTGTAGGAGGCAGAATCATTTTGTTAAACAGAGTAGGTAACCTCCTTTTTCCTCATTTTTGCTTCTAAAACATTTCTCCTGCAGCAATGCCTTCTTCTTTGAAGTGCATTTTATCAGCATTTCTTTTTCTTTGTGCTGTCACCTACCAACTCCTGGCAACTGTCCTCCCCACCTGGATCCCATAGTTACTAGTTACTTTAATACGTGACTCACTGTAATGGTCTTCATTCTGGTCATTTATTATCCACAGCAGTGACCCATCCCATACCTGGCATCTGTTCCTTGGCATGCCCTCCTCAAAGGATTTTTTTTCCTCTTTAACTCCACTACTTTGAAAAAGCTCTGTTTCAAGCATTCCCCTCTCTGACCTTCAGTCTTTTCAATTCTGTTGCTCTGTGCTTGCGTTCTGGCAACTCTGACTACACCAGGTCCTCCAATCCATTCACCTGACTATTCTTCACTCTCAGTCACCTCCATGTCCTCCTGTCTTTCCTTATCCAGCTTGGGTTCTGGGTCTATTAAAATAAACACACCTTTTCCCTCAATACCTTTCTTTGCCTCTCTATAAATCCAAAAATTCTCTTACTCTCTACCTTCATCCATGAATCTTAATGGCCATTCATACATTGCCAGGTAATTATACTTCTCTAATAAGCTGCCTGTCCTAGTCTCCGAAATGAAAACTTCAGACCTGTTTTTTTTTCCTCTCTCCCTTTTTGAGTTTCTGATACCTGACCCATTTTCATCTTGTCCAATCGCTGTCTCATATTTAGAGAGAAAATTGATGCTATCAGATGAGAACTGTTTCCTCTTCCTATAACCAAATTCATACTACAGCTTCCAGATTCCACTAAATTCCACTAATTCCAGATTTCCACTAAAACAGAAGACATGTCTTTCTTCCTTTCTAATATTTACCCTCCATTTGTGTTCTGAATTAACCTCCCTTCAGTTTTTTGGGGTAGTACCATGCAGTTCTTAACAGTTAAGATGCATTACTTAACCTGTGTGCTTTAGTTTTCTCCTCCATAACCTGGGGACAGTAACAGTAGCTCACTCAAAGTGAGTGAGGAGTAATTAGTACATGCAAAGTAACTAGATTAGAGCTGGGCATAGCAAGTACTTTACCAATGTTAACCATTTTTATTTTTTCTCAAAGTTTTTGTTCCTGCAATTTTCCCCATTATCTCCTGCATTATTTCTTCATTCTAACCTAGATCATCCCCGTCAATATACATAGGTAACTTAAAAACTTCCTCTAGATACCAAGGAAGCTCTGCTTCCAACTATGCCCTATACTCATTACATGTATTCATTGTCTACACTCCCTGTCTCCACTTCCTCATTTTCAATTCTTTCTTCAATTCTCTTTAATCAAGCTTTTGAACCCAACACTGAAATAAATCTGATAAAGGTCATCATAACAGTGGTTGACATGGTTGACTTCTCCTTTTATCTTCAAACTCTTCATTTTAATGGGATTTTCTTCTACTACATTCAGTGCTACTTCTAATTAACACTCCTTCTAATTTATTTCTAGTATCTATTTCCTGTTGGGAAACATTTAGCACATCTTGCAAGCAGAGGCACTGGCTGTCTTCGTTTCATACTACTTTTTCATGCATTTTTGTGTAGCAAATAGATGGTGTCTCTCCCCAGTACAAAGTATAGGTTTGTTTACTGCCCAGTACAATTTTTTTAAAAATGCATTTCTCTGGGGTGGAAGCGAAAGAGGCTTACTATCTATTGGAAAGATTTGAGTTTACTAAGTTCACAGTCTTTTTTGATATTTTTGTGCATAAAATATATCATTTATAGGTATAATTTTACCTCGACTTCCTAAATTTAACAGCATTAATATAAGGTCATGATCTGAGGGTCCTGGGATCAAGCCCGCATCAGGCTCGCACTCCATGGGGATTCTCCCTCTCCCTTCCCCTCTGCTCTTCCCCCTGCTCATGCATGCACTCTCTCTCAAATAAATAAATAAATCTTAAAAAAAAAAAAAAAACGGGTTCACTATATGAAGAAAAGTGAAGTTAAATTTACATATTATCATAGCATGGATGGCAGATTAAAAACATGTTAAAATGTAAAAAATTAAAAATAAGTTTAAAAATGTAGAAAATATTTTTGTGACCTAGGCATAGAAAAAAATTCTTAAAACCCAAAATATATAAACTATTAAGCAAAATTAAAAGATTTATTACATCAAAATTGAAGACTTCTTTCTAATGAAGGACTACATAGACAAGGTATTGATGTAATACAGAGAAAGTTATTTATGAATCAGTAAGAAAAGGACAGGAATCTCAATAGAAAAATGGGCAAAAGAGATGAACAAGCAATTCATAGAAAGAAAAGATACATAGCTAACAACATATATGTAAGGATAATCAATGCTACTATTAATCAAAGCCAAATTATACAATAATGAGGTATCATTTTTCATCAGTCAGAACAGCAAAAATAAGAAAAACATTTAATAATGTTGGTAAAGATGAGAAGAAAGAGAAACTCTCATGTACTGCTGTTAGGAATATAAATTGGTAGAGATGTTTCTGAAAGCAAACTGGTATTCTATTTCCTGGAATAAATTATCCATTTGCCTTAGAACCCACGATTCTTATCCTGAATATATACCTAGGGAAAGTCTCACATAGGTTCCTAAGGGAACATGTAAAATAATGTTCATACATGTGATGCCAGGAAGGTGGAAACCACTTGAGTTGTTGCTGATCAAGCATATGTAAACTATTAACTGTGAAGATAATGGAAAAACCATTTAGTAAAAAAAAATAAAAAATTAGTAACTGAATGTACATACCATAGTGTGGAGAGATTTCAAATGTGTTAAATATGAAAAGTAGGAAACAAAAAATTTAACAGCAATATATCCTGTATATAAATTTAAAAATACCCTCCTACAAAACAGTACTACAGGGATATACACATAGACCTGTATCACAAATAGAGTTGTATCCATGAGTATATGGGGAATGGAAGTCATATTAGAAAGAAGACAAAATGGGCACCTAGGTGGCTCAGTTGGTTAAGCATCTAACTCTTGATTTTGGCTCAGGTCATGATCTCAAGGTCGTGGGATCAAACCTGGTATAAGGCTCCATGCTCAGTGGGAAGTCTGCCCTTCCACCTTATTCTCTTTCTCTCTCTCAAATAAATAAGTAAATATTTAACAAAATTAAAAAGAAAGAAGAAAAATACTTGTTTGAAGCCTTAAACTGACCAATGATGACAATGTGCAAAAAGCTGAGAGGTGTAACTAACTCAACTCTGTACTTGATATCAACTCAAAAAGACAAACTCATGCATCTCTAAGGCTTAAAGCAAATTAGCAAATAAGGAGGGCTAAATGGAAAATATTAAAAAACCAGAATGAGGGGTGCCTGGGTGGCTCCATCGTTAAGCATCTGCCTTCGGCTCAGGTCATGATCCCAGCGTCCTGGGATTGAGTCCCGCATCAGACTCCCTGCTCAGCGGGGAGCCTGCTTTTCCCTCTCCCACTCCCCCTGCTTGTATTCCGTCTCTCACTGTCTCTCTCTGTCAAATAAATAAAATCTTAAAAAAATAAAATAAAAAGAAACCAGAATGAAACTTTAAGTTTGGATAGATTTAAATCTTTTTTTAAAAATATACCTTTACCAGTTTTTTTTTTTAAGACTTATTTATTTGAGAGAATGAGAAAGAGAGCATGAGCAGAGGGAAGAGGCAGAGGGAGAGGGAGAAGCAGACTCCCGGCTGAGCAGGGAGCCCGATGTGGGGCTGGATACCAGGACCCCCGGATCTTGACCTGAGTCGAAGGCAGATGCTTAACAAACTGAGCCACCCACATGCCCCTAGATTTAAATATCTTCGGAAGAAAGTGTTAAGAAATAATTTTTTAAACTTGCAATAATATTGTATTTTGTTTTAGGAATATTTTCCTTGAATAGATCTTGCTTACTCTTCCTTATTTTCAATGGATCACATATCTTATGTGATATTAAAATTGTCATTCGAAAGATAATAGAAACAGTCATACCTAAAAAGATAAAACTGCAGAAAGCATTGAGAAGTCACCTAATATTTAACAATGATGATATAAATAATAATAGCACTGATGTCTTGAATTAATATACCCTCTTATTTCATAGGTGCTCAAAGAACTGTGACTGTAGCTCACAAAATATTTGACACAAATATTATACTGTCATCATTTTTCATCAATTCGATGCAGTCAGACCTGGTGGTGTCTGATCTTCTCTGTCAACATCAGAAGGATTTGTGATCACATTCTTATAATGAAGAGTAAGGCTAGGCTGTTCAAAGTAGCCTATGGCAGTTATGCTGATCATGGAGATGAGTCATGCAGAGAGAGGAGACTGAAAAGACATGACTAAAAAAATCAGGGTGGAAATAGTTTCAGAAATTGGAGAAAATACTATTGGAATCTATTTATTCATGTTTCCGTGATAAGTATTTTTGTTGCCCCCATATGTTTCCTATAAACTGGTCACTAACATTAAATTCTCCCATATCTGTCATTATCACAGTCCTTATTTCCAAGATACCAAATCCTTGTCCTTTTCTAGAGCCAAGCCTAATCATTTGGTAAACTCAATTTTACCTTCTATTGAACCATGACTAATGTGAACTAACATTATGAAATATTGATATTTTACTGACCCACTCCAGAGACCCTCTTTATCCTATTAATCCTCCATTCTACACCTAGAAACTTTTATCTATGAATATATAACTTTCTCTATATTCCTTCTGCAACCGGAAATAGTTGACAAAACAGCTCTGCAGTGACACTTTTTTAAATTAACAAACTCTTTCTTCTTTCCTTTTTTTTTTTAGATTTTATTTATTTGAAAGAGAGAGTAAATGAGAGAGAGAGAGAGCATGAGCAGGGGGAGAAACAGAGGGAGAGGGAGAAGCAGACTCCCCACTGAGCAGGGAGCCTGATGTGGGCTTGATCCTGGGACTCCAAAGGCAGCTACTTAACCGACTGAGCCACCCAGACACCCCCTCTTTCTTCTTTGCTTAAAGAATGACCACATGTCTTAATTTCTGAATATGGAACTTTTTAGTGATGTTCCAAATAAATTTTTATCTTCCTGTTTAAAATTAGTTCTATATTGTGATTTCCATGTCTCAAGCATTTCAACCATTGTTATAATTCCTTTCAGACATCTGAGCACAAAACATTGTCACATAACTTGCTGAATCATGTTGACCATCTTATAAGCAACCATCAAAATTTTATGGATGCAGTGATTCACAAAGATGATTTTTCTTCTAAAAGGAAACGTCTCCCAGACGAACTTGAAATGAACAGGTTGGGCACTGTAACCAAGCATATCATCAGTATAACAAAATACTCCACAAAAGAAGCAATATTCCAATGTGACAATTACCCAGAACTCTCTAGATATTCTCATGTCAACTGAGAATTAAGAGAGGAAGGATTCAGTAGTTCGATGACAGGGCTACGAATTGCGCATGGTTCAGATGCTAGGGCCCAGGAGGAAAAAGCCTCAGAGTTTATACAATAGTTCATACTGTTGAGTGAGTGTTATTTTTACATTAGATAAAAACACACAAGGTCTTCGAAATAGTGAATGAGGAGAGGGAATCCTTTACAGTCTGTAAAATATTGAAAAATCCTTCCCCGAGGGAAAATAATAAAATAATCTTATGATGTTTTTATTAACAAATGTAACCTTTCTATTTTCAGGCAATCTATCTAGTTCTGGCAAATATATGCCATCATTAGTGTATTCCCTGCTGCCTCATGATTTTTGCTTAATAATAAAGTATATAGTGCTCTCATAAACCACAGATGTTTATGTAGAAGTTTATTACTTTTCTGCATATAAAGCTTAAGTGTATTTGCTAAATTTCTTCTCCTTCCCTCTGTCATTTTCCTAATTAACCATTTTCAGCATCCCCAGGCCGGGTTGCATTTGCTTTGTAGCTAAAAGATCAAATACTTAATTTGAACTGCATCAATCAGGAAGAAATAGAGTACCAAAGAAAGTGCTTAGCTCCCTCTTGCAACTTCTTGGCAGAGATGTTTACTTTGCCACAGAAATATCCCTCAGAAGTCTGTAATGGGAGGTGGGGGGAGGAGGAGAGAAAGAGAAGGGGGAGTTGAGGAGGGAGAAAGAATAGGAGGCACTGATTTAATTAGGTCTTTACTATTCTCAGGTATTTTATCTAATAATTTACTAATTGTTATCTTATTGATATGACTAGTCCTTAAAATCACTGTCCCTTTTCTTTTTTTATAACTTTGCTTTATTAGAGCTGCCCCTTTATTTGGAAGCCTCTGGATTCAGTTATAAAAGTGTCATACACCAGGAAAAATAAATCGTGGGTGTGGTTCCTGTCAAGAGCTGATGCATGAAATACCTAAATTTATTAAAAATGACTTTTTTATTGTGACATAATTCACACAGATAACATTCACCTTTCAAAATGTAAGGTTCAGTGGTTTTTAGTCTAATCACAAAGTTGTGCATCTCTTACCTCCAAGTTCAGAGAATTCTCACCACTCCAGAAAGAATCTCCACACCCCTTAGCAATCTCCCCATTCCCTCTTCCTGTCATTCTCTGAAAACTACTAACTTCCTTTCTGTCTCTGTGGATTTGCCTATTCTGGATATTTCATATAAATAAAATCATATAATGCATGTCCTTTTGTGTATGGCTTCTTTTGCATAGTATAATGTTTTTGAATTTATCCATGTTGAAGCATGAATCAGTATCTCAAATCTTTTTACAGTTGAATAATATTCCATTGTGTAGATGTAGCAAGTTTTGTTTACTTTTTGGGTTGTTTCCACTTTTTGGCCATTATGAACATGTTTTGACTGCTATGAACATTCATGTACGTGTTCTTATGTGGATATATGTTTTCCATTCTCTTGGACATATACCTGGGAGTGAAATTCCTGTGTTTAACTTTTTGAAGAAGTTGACAACTATAGAACTTCTTTAAATGATGAGTTCTCTTGTTCACCTAAGCTATGTTAACTTATTACCAAAATCAATCTTGGCAAAACTGTAAAGGTTTCTTAACTGTAAGAAGGTGATCCCCTAAAAGCCTCTCAATTGAAAGGATATAGTAACATAGGACAAGTCTTTAAGTATGTGAGGAAAGAGCTAACATACTGGAAGATTGATATTGTCATAGTAGCAACTTATTTATCTGGCATCATTGGGAAATGAAAGCGTCTCTTCAGAGGAATTGTTAAGCATATGACTTTTAAAATTTCTAACATGAAGTCATTTTTGCTGGAACCCTTTCTGAAGTGCCTTTTTAGATAGAAACTCCAAAGATGGTTTAGCCATTCCTGATAGCTCAGGGAGTATGCTGTGAACATCTATCATAAAACTGTTTAAGTCCAACTAAACAATCATGGAGTTCTCACATAAAATACAGAGCTATTTGCCACCGCCATAAATTCTCATGCCTTTTGAGATCTTGTGATTATTTTATAGATTTTTTTCTTCTCTTTTTATTCTTTACAAATAGGGCTATACTGCTTGATTCTATGAGGATGCTTCTGAATACTTTCTATTAATTCTCATTTTCTTGATTTTGATTTTTAAGCTAGAAGGAAACAATTTGTTTTAAAGAATCTCTAAATCTCCTGAATAGGTACACAGAATTTTATGTTTTTATACATATTTGCATTTCCTGGACAGATTTTTTTTTTAATCAGAAATCAAGAAAGAAATCCATGTTATCAGAAGGCACTAATCTTTGTTCCTGATATAGTATCATGGCTTTTGAAACTATCACTGGTAAATTCTGAATAAATATGATCCTAATATAACAATTTATTCTTTGTCAATATTATTGAACCATACATCTTTATTTTGAAGTCCATGGGCAAGACAAATATTTGATAGATCCTTTTCCTCCAAACCACTCCAATTTTGACATGATTCAACTTGAGTGTATTAGCAGGCCCTGCTGTCTTAGACACTAATCCTGGCTAAAGACCTTTAGGTTTTACACTGGTTACACCTCAGAAATGTATCCACCCAGCTCCCCCTTATTACTTTACCTCTTTTTTAAATTCTTCCAAAACTTGTTTTCAGAACAGTTATTTTAAATGCCATAAAAACTACTTAACTCTATGCATATACTTACTGTGTATAAAGTAAACTTCATCTTATTTAGAGAATCCTCAGTTGGGAACTAATTGTCTGGGTATGGCCCATTCCAAACTTATACCTTCCTTTCCTAACTCTGCTAGAAAATGTATTTTCTTGCAAGTATTGCAAGTGTCACAAGATTCTATCAGTAAGTCAAACTGAGATCCTATTCTCTGACTTCGGGAAAATCAAATGTCCAACACTAGGATAGTAGTTACATAAATTATGTTTCATTTACCTGACTACACCAACCAGGCACCCCTAGTGAACCTGTTTTCTGAATACCATTTATAAATAATCCTTTCCCCCATTGCTTTGTGGTGCTATATTTTACTTCCAAACTCTGTTCCTATGCATTGGTTTGCTTTTGTGTTCTGAAGTTAATACCATACTGATTTTATCACTACAGCTTTGGTTCTGTCTTAATATTTGGAAGGGAAAGTCCCTGCCCTACCACGCATTCACACACTTTTGCCTTCTTTTTCAAAGCTGACTTACCTACTTATAGGCTTTTATTCTTCTGAATTGAATTTAGTGCTAGTTTTCTAATTCTTCCCCAAAAATCTTTTAAATATGTCCTTAATGACCATATATGGCAACCTAGTATTACATTTTATACAGGAAGCTATTTTCTTAAGCCTTCTGAAAATGTTATTCTGCTCTACTCTACACTCAGGTGTTCTTTTTTAAGTCTGATGCCAAAATGACTTGTTTTACTTTATGGGTGGTCTTCTTTTCTCTCAAGAAACTTTTCATTTTTTTCTTTGTCTTCAATATCCATACATTTTACCATAATGTTTCTAGGTTTGGAGATCTTATTCTCTACGTTTTTTTGTTATGAAGCCCTTTGAATATGAAGTTTTCCATCCCCTTTCACTTGGGAAAGTTCTTGGGTGTCATTTCTTAGAATAGTTTCTTTTCCGTGTCTGTATATATTTTTTCTCTCCAAATGGGAATTCTTAAATATACATTTTGATATTTCTATTACTAACAATATCTTTAGACTTTTTTCACTTTTTCTTCTTTCCAAATGCTGTTTTTGTTTTTTGTTTTTTTAAGATTTATTTATTTGAGAGAGAGTGAAAGTGTGAGAGATCACAGAGGAAGACGGAGAAGCAGACTGACCCCTGAGCGGGGAGCCCAATGTGAGGCTCATTCCCAGGACCCTGAAATCATGACCTGAGCTGAAGGCAAATGCTTAACTGACTGAGCCACCCAGGCGTCCCTCCAAATATTTTTTTTTCAGAAAATATTCTAGCCTACTTCCTAGTACCCTATTTTATTCTTTGTATCCTTTCAGTTGTTTATCCAATGCATTAATAATTTATTGAAACTCACATATTTTTCACACCAAGTATACCTACCTGGTTTTATTTAAAAAGGTTTCTTCCTGCTTCATATTCCAACTATTACTTAATTCTCTGAAAATTTTCATTAGTTTTATTTCAAGTAATAAATAAGATAATAGATAAATAAGTAAAAACCAAGAGCTGGTTCACTTAGTATTTGCCCTTGTATTTGTAGCAATTATGCTCCTTAGATATTTAGTTATTTTTACATTTCAACTTGTTTCTCTCTGGCTGGTTTTGTAAATAGGGAATCCCAGGTTCCAGCTTTTATGGTTTCTGAGAGCTGAACATGACTGGGAGGATGACGATCCTGGACAGAGAGCTCACCATGCCACAGTCTGGGCTTTACCATCCCTCTTTGCTCTCTCCTCATCAATCTTACCTACCCCTTGGTTGTAATTAGCTAATGCCGAAGATGGGTTTGATGATGCAGTAAAATTTGCCATAATCACTGGGCCCTTTTGTTATCTCTCCTAGCCCAGTGTCAGTCTCCTGTGCAGCCTGACTACTATCTGCTGACTTGGTAGCACTGAGTAGGCACTGCTGTCCCTTGAGCCATCATGTGGCCAGGATAATGGGGAAAAAAAGGGGGGGGGGCTTAAAACCCTCCCCATCTTTTCTCTCCAGCATGGTACCTTATTCCTCAGCCATATCTCTATTTTCAATTATTTCTGTCAATCTTTGTCCTTTTTTCTCCAGATTCACTTTGTTTTACCTCTGGGACAACTTCTGGGATGAGAGGAGAGGAGAATGCCAACATGTAGGCTTATCCTCAATTTTGCTGAATCCCATCCATGTTTGTTTTTAAATGATGAATATCAAAATAGTATCAACTTCAGTTGAATGCTTTCTATGTGCTAGGCCTATGCTGTGTTTTTATATGCATGGTATCATCTCATCCTCACAGACCCTCTAGTAAATGGTGCTTTTATTATACTCATTTTACAGATGAGAGAATTGATGTCTAGATAAAATACATCACACAGTCAATAACAGAGCCAAGGTACAATTTAGGTTATCAGATTCCAAAGTCTATTTTTTTAGGCTATATTGCATTTAGTATTTTGGTTTAAAATAGGTTTGTTTGGGATGGATGCCTTCATGATGTCCAAGAAACCCCCTAAAATTATATCCAAAATTTTGTTAGTACATACAAGATAAGTTTTATCAGGGATTGAGTCCATTGCTTTTATAGATGTCCATGAATTCCCTCAATGTAAAGAGACACTTTAGGTAAAAACTTATGTGAAGGCTTAGGCTCTAAAGCTAGCCAGTAATACAAAATATGGTGCATAGTGATATACCTCTGAAACTTTCTTAAATGAACCTATTATTAACTATACTGGGCCGCCGGAAGCTCAAAAGCCAAGAAACAATAGATTATATTTCTCTTCACTTTTGGTGCTGGTATCTCTTTTCCTGTAGCAGTGGAGAACAAATTACTTTGAAATTATGATGGGGACAGAAAAAGGCTGAAAGGAGGGTAAATAACGGCTTCTCTCTCAATAAACCTGTACAATTGCATTCATTTATTTCAGTGTTCATGCAATGGAAGTTAACTCCAAATTGAGAGGAAAAAAAAAAAAAAACTGGATCAACATCAACCTGGTATGAAGAATAGATAAGTAGTAATATGTTCAGTATCTGCTTCTCCATGCCCTAAAGCCTTTGAAGACATTTACCAGCCCCAGGAGTTGTCAGTTTGACCTTCTTGAGTACCCAACTGACCCTATTCAGTCTAGTCAGAATCTGGTGGGTTTTCTATTCATAGACTTTCAGGAGGACAAGGCCTGTTGTAAAAACTACGGACAAATTCTTTCTGGCTAATGAAATACTCTCTATGAGGCTTAGATAACAATCTCCCCAAGATGTCAGAGGCTCAACTTGGCTCAGCTTCAGAGCTGACCAGACCTCACAGGGCTCCTTTGTAGCAGGGGTTCCCCCAGTTCGATTTTCCCAAATCCATTTCTGAGTAGCTAGATCCATGCTCAAGGGAAGCCTGAACTGAACTGCCCTCTGGAAACAGATAAATATACTGGGCAATTAGATCAACCTTTGCTCTTCTGAAGGAAGCTGTAAGTCACAAACGTGTTTCATAGAAAATTACTTACATGATAGACATCTAGGTCTCTTAAAAGTGTATTTCATATCAAAAAAGGGCAGCATGCATGCTTTCTTTAATGGAAAGAGAATACAGTATGCTAAATAAAATGAGGGATGAGCTTGTTTACATACCGACTTCAGAAACTGAGAGGGTAGAAAATGTCAAAACTTACTGTATGTTACTTTCAGAATTCAATCATGCATTTAAAATAATAGTGATTTATAATACTGAAAGAAAAGGAAAAAAAATATCTGCCAGTTTCAGTCTTGAGGTATTTTGTGTTCTCTAGAAAGTGTAAATTTATTGGTTTTAGTTTTCTGGTCCCACATGGACCTTAAATAAAACTCCTCTGTGAGGTGTTAGCCAGTAGCTTGTAGAAAATGTTTTCTTGCCAAAGGCACAGAACGTGGATCTTGAGTTGTCCCATAAGGAGTAACTGACTCTGAAGGTGTCAGGAGTAAAATGACTCCATTTTATAATCTCTCCCAGAGGCAAGGAGCTTCTCACTTCCAGAATAAATTGATGGTGAGATACATTTTCTAGCTGGCAGGGTGATGATCAGCAAAGCTTTCACTCCAGCTTGCTGACAAGGGAAAAGTGTCTGTCCCAATTGGCAGGTGTATGTGATTTGTGAAATGGAAGGCTTTATAACCTGGCATGCACAATGGTTCCACTGAAAGTCTTCATGTATTATGAGCACAACTATTTGCAAATTGCACTCGCATGGGGATACCACTTCTCCCTCCTGTATGTGTCAGTTTGATTCTTCCTTCTTGCAGCTACCCAATGTGACACTGTCCATTTGATAGCTTCTATGCATCTCATTCCAGTCAAAATCCCAAATCTGGTGTTCTCATGTGCAAACCTCAGTATAGCTTTACATAAACTGTAAAAGGCTTTCACATTTGTTTTCTATATCCATTTAATTCTGAGTAAATATCACCATCTTATTTTACAGCTGAAAACACGGAGCACAAAATAGGAGCTACCACCATACAACATGGGCTCGTTTATCCCTCTACTGTTTGCACTATTTTCCT
The DNA here is from genome assembly GCF_024610735.1 of Ursus americanus. Taxonomy (NCBI): domain Eukaryota; kingdom Metazoa; phylum Chordata; class Mammalia; order Carnivora; family Ursidae; genus Ursus; species Ursus americanus. Next base: position 57,173,141 of record NC_142127.1, read on the forward strand.
TGGTCGGGAGTTCTCAAACTTAAGTGTATGTAAGACTTACTCAAATTGTTTGCTAAAAGTAATAGGAATGATGGTTAATATAGTACTTAATATGGGGACACCTGGGTGGCTCAGTTGGTTAGCATCCCACTCTTGATTTCTGCTCAGGTCATGATCTCAGGGTAGTGAGATCAAGCCCGGCCTTGGGCTCCACGATGGGTGTGGAGCCTGCTTAAGATTCTCTCTCTGCCCCTCCCCACTCCGCCCCCTCCCCCGCCTGCTTATGCACACTCAAGTGCTAGCTCGCTCTCTCTCTCTAAAAATTGTGTGTGTGTGTGTGTGTGTGTGTGTGTGTGTGTGTGTAGTGCTTAATATCTACCAGGTGCTCTTTTAAGCACCTCACACATACCAACTGTTTTTTTCCTCACAACACCATGTGTTAAGTTTCATTCCAAAGGAAAGAAAGTGGAACTATAAAGAAGTTTTGTCAATTATTCAAAGTTTAACACTGAATAGAGGGTGGAACTAGAATTCAAACTGAGGCGGCCTGGTTCCAGAGCCTGTGTTATTACCCACTCTGCTGATCCGAAGAGGACTCCTTCTTCCCTTTCCCAGAGATTTTGGAATATGAATATCTAGGGTGGGGCCCAGTAATCCAAGTTTTCAACATACACCACTCACAGCCCCAAGATGGCTCTAATGTTAGGGGTTGTCAGGCCATGCTTTGAAAAGCATTGACTTTGGGAATCAAAGACATGGTTTGGTTTTCAGTAGTCACATATTGCAATGAAAATTCCCCCAGGGGACATTATAAACTAATAGTTCATAAAGAGTAGAGCAAAACATAGGTGGGCGGGGGGAGGAGATAGGACTTGGGTTGGTGCTTGATGATTAGAAAAGAGTAAGAGGCATCAAAGGAAGGAGAATATTGATGGTAAGAAAATCCACTAGAGAAAAACAGACATCATCTACCTTATCATTTTCCTTGGAGCTAGATATACACAAGATTGCTCAAACCAAGTGTGAAAATTAGTGTAAAATTAATATATTTTTCAAGTGCTTTTGAGAAAAGCCAGTGGAAATAATGACAGAGGGGTTGGGTGTTCATGTGAGAATTATAAACCATGTCAGGCTTCCCTCAAATGTGAACAAGCTATCTTCCATGCAAATATCAAAGACTAAAGGAGTTCCAAATGAACACGTATCCTAGAATGAATGTACCAGGAGGACTAGGAACCACATCAACACCACAGACATGATCTCTTATATTTCATATTTAGCTTGGATATGACTTTCACTTTAATTGTTATTGAAAGTCATGGATGGCAGATTTATAAGACTTTCTGCCCGGATGTAAGTCAGGAGTGATTTTATTAGATTCACATACACAACCCACTGTCACACTAAAGCATCTGCTGAATACACCATGTGAGGGCTCTGGGTCTTCAAAGACTCCGAGCAGTAGGTTATTTCAGTTACAGCCCCCTTCCTCCCACAGGATAATGAGCTATTGGCCATGATTCAGCCTCCTGTGGCTGGACTGCTCTGGCCTTGCAGTGGATCCCAGAGCCATGAAATTATTACTGCACTGGCCTGCTATTTCAGGGTCAGATTCCTAGTGTTATTTTAGACACTTTCCTGGAAGTGTGGTTTAGCACATAGATATCCGTTCTCTGGAGTGAGTTTTACAAGAGATCCAGTTAGCCCTAATACAGCGGACTCTGTGTCCAGTGGTATAAGCACCAAATAATTGGAATAGACTTTGGTAAGCAAGAACTCCTGGCTGTTAACTAAATCAATTTAAAACGGTATTCCTTTCAGCTTCAAATATGAATTATTATACATGCAATTATTAGCGATTATGAGTCATACTGACCCTTTCTCTGTAATCCTAAATAGAGCCCTAAACAAAAACTCAAAATCACTGCAACTTAGAACTGGAAGGGAATTTTGAGATTAACTACTGTAACCTCCTCTTTTCTAAACAAGGAACTGCGTCTCAGAAAGGCTAAGGAATGAGGCGCCTGGGTGGCTCAGTCATTGCGCATCTGCCTTCGGCTCAGGGCATGATCCCATGGTCCTGGGATTGAGCCCCGCATCAGGCTCCCTGCTCAGTGGGAGGCCTGCTTCTTCCTCTCCCACTCCCCCTGCTAGTGTTCCCTCTCTCACTGGCTGTCTCTCTGTCAAATAAATAAATAAAATCTTTTAAAAAAAGAATAAGAAATTACCCAAGATCCCCAAACTAATTAAGAGAATTAGAGCTGCCAACACATACCTCTTAATTCCTTGTTCAGTACTATTTCTACTCTGTCATCCTTTTCTGTAGGTATTAAGACTTGCACTATCATGTCGGTAGTATGGAAATGAGGGAAGATGCTTAGACCCCAGTTCCAGAAAAGGTACAACTTCATAGCAGCTAGTGCATATAGGGTGCTAAATATATGCTAGGCACTGTCCTAAATACCATGGATATATGATCTCGTTTAGTCCTCATGACAATACTGAGATGCTATTATTATTCCCACTTTATAGATGAGTGAGCTGAATCATGGTAAGTTTAAGTAACTAGTTAATACTTGGCAGAATCTCAATTCAAGTTCAGGAAACAGAGTTCTAGATGCAATGCTCTAACCACTCTGCTTTGCTGCCTATAAAGGTCATATCTGAGATCACTGACCAAATTGAGTAAATGCAGGCAGATGAGGTTGGGGAAAAAAAAAAAAAAAAACAACTCTGTGTGCATAGAGTGCTCAGTTCTAAGGCAAAAATTTTAATAACATTTTCTAGTTAACATGAAAAGTAAAGCTGTTATTTTCATGAAAGCATTCATTATTGAAGGCACTGGGTTTTTTGTTTTTAACTAAAACCTTTCAGTGATCTTAATGAGTCCAGTGACCAAGTCCACAGAGCCGTAAAACCTGCTACTCTGGTGGCAATATGGAGCAGTCATTTCCCACTGGGAACCACACTGCAGACTAACGTGTTCTCGGCTCTCTGGGGTGCAGCCCTTCAGAACCGAGACAAGCTACATAATCAGGAGGGATTTCCACTTGAAATGGTTCGGAGTTGTTAGCATGGGAAATTCTGTTCCTGTCTTTGTGAATAAGTGTTGATATCACAACGAAAAGGGAAAAAGTATTCTGATGAAAATGGACTCACTTATTTAATATAAACATGCTGGCTTATATATAAGGGAAGTCCCTGGGCCTGTCACAAAATAAGTTTTTGAGCTAGAGATTAAGGAAAAGTGATTCCCAGGATGAGCCCTTACCCAGTGTGGGGTATGTCATGTTTACAAGACCATAACATGAATACTTGGCATACTGAATGACATAAACATAAAATGCGGAAAGGACAGTCTGTCCAGACTGTGAGCTCCCTGTCAATGGGGACATGTGTCATGTTTCCTTGCTCTCTGCCTAGCACCACGCAGTCCCTGGGTTAGGTAGGTGAGAAGGACGCATGGTTGAGGGAATAGGATTAGAGCCAGAGACGGAGACCCTGTGAGGTGGGGAAGTCCTAAGGATGGTTCTTCCTTGTTTAGTCTTGGCTGTGGGTCTAGAAGGAAGCTGTGACCCATGGTCTCATCACTGATTAGCTCTCTACTATTTAGCCAGATGGTAACATCTCCGAATCACAGTGCTCCTGATTAAAATGCTTACCTATTGGGAAGTGATAAAAATAAAATGTATAATCTAAAGCTACATATAGGTGTAAGTTATTACTAAATCCTTTCATGATCAGACAATTAGTGGTAAGAAAAACTGATGAGATAAGGAAGAACATATCTACCTCTAACTGCCCCACCCCATCGTGACTTTCATAACTCTGAGCACCTCCTATCTCCGTCACCCCGGAGGGTTAATTATAGCCAAAGTTTCTTCCTCCTCACACCTGGTCCAGAAAGGCCATGTAGAATCTTCTAAAGTATGTATACTTTTTCTCAAAATATCACAGAGAATAAATCTTATCTAAAACCCAGGAGTGACCAAATGTCCATTATCAGACTTTAATCACTTTCAATTATAGCAGCATTTGTTTGCCAATCAGAATATTTAAGACAGACACTAAAGAGCCTTGATAACATAGGGGGGGGGGGAAGTTCTCTGAGTAGTGAATTTTTAACCACACAAGTACTTGTGAAAGGTTAATGTTCGTACAAGTCACCCGAGATCTTAGTAAAAGGCAGAGGCTGAATGAATTAGCTCTGGAGTGGCGCCTGAGTTTCTGCACTTCCCAGGTGATGTCGACACTACTGGTCAGTGAGCTACACTTTGACCAGAACCTACATGGTGATTTCTAACATTTCCCAGTATGAGAGGACACCCTTGAGAGTCTTAGTACTGGCATTATCATGATTATAAATTTTAAAATACATAGAAGCAAAAAAAAAAAATAATAATCTCACCAACCAAAGACATAAACCACAACTAAGTTGGTTTATATATGGTGTATATCGGTACCGAATCAAACTCGATGTCCTACTATCCACATTGTTTCAAAGCTGGCTTTAAATATAAAATTACTCAAGTAATACATCTCATTTTAGAAATTTCATAAAATAAAAAGAAGCAAAAAGAAGATAGAAATCACTTGTAATCCCATCGCTTGGACACAAGACACAAACAATATTGACTCGTTAATCCATTCTGTCCCCTGTGGTCACACCCAACCCCGACTCCGTGGGTACTGCACCATGTACCAACATCATGGTAAGATTGACAAAAAGACACAGACACAGCTAGATACAATTGCTTGAATTAAAGGTTAGAAAAAAACTTAGGAGATTTTTGAACAGCGTGGAGTGGGACATGCAGGACTTTGCAAGCTTCTCAAAGTTGCCTGTGGCGCTTACAGAGGGTGGAGCTATCCATTTGCCCCCTGGGATTTTATTAAATTTGAATGCTATTGTTAGATGTATCTCCTGCTGTTGAAGCTTCTCCTGGGAGGGGAGCATGCCCGGGCTTTCTGGTTGTTTTTTTTTTTTTTTTTTTCCAGGGCAAGTTGATGGATATGTGCTACTCTGAATACTTCTGAGTTTTCTGACTTCAGATCTTACACATTTTCCCTAACACCATAGTTATAGGTCAATGCTAAGATAATGAATTACATCATAATTTTATGGAAAAATAAATGAGAAAAACTTACTGGAAGTGGTATCCTATGAGCTCAGTGGTTGATTGCTACCATAATCTGGCCTGCCAGAGGTCAACATGGGTTTCCCCTTTATCCCTTCCCAGAAGTTCATGGTAATTGTGAAAACTAGCAATAGGTATGACAATAAGACGTTCTCTCGCTAATTCTAATTACTTTAAATGGAGGTGAAACAGCCACATCTTTGCAGTTTTCCAATTGAATCAATATCCGTCAGGAAGTGGGAAGCCAACAGGGCAAATTTTCCTGAGTCCTAATAGCTGAATAACCCTCTGTTTCCTCCTACGGAATGATTACTTTTGATGCTCATTACTACCATGTTGCTCTGAATTAGAGATGGGGATTTGTACTGATGAACAGAGATGCTGATGTATTAGTTAAATTCTTACAAAACACAAAAGGCGTGCATACATCTACACCCACATTTATATGCTCACTCTTGTACAAAGGATAGTTAGAGGCTTTTCTTGGCACCAGAAATTTTCACAAAGCATTTGTGTTCTTGTGAACATCAGAGGGGTACATTGGGGTAGAACAAAAAGGTCCTTGAACCAGGACTCGAATGATCCAAGTTCTAGTTTCATTTTTCTTTTCCATTTTAGTATGTTGCCATAATTCTCCAAAATTTCTAGGTAATATGCTTCTGGGTTTCAAAGGCTGTAATCAGAGTGTTTTCTGGCACTGTAGTCTCATGTGAGAGTTGACTGGGGAAGCCTCTACTTCTACCCTACCGTGGTTGTCGGCAGCACGCAGTTCCTTGTGAATTGCCAGACTAAGGGCCTCAGTTTCTTCTTGTTGGCTCTCAGTCAGAGGTTGCCCTCAGTATCTTGCCAGATGGACTCTTCCTTTATGGCCATTTGCTTCCTGAAAGCCAGCAAGAAAGAGATACTCTCAGCAGGACAGATACTGAAATCATGTGTAATGTAATTATGTGCATGTAATGGCATATGTCCCATCACCTCTCTTAGTCTCAGGTAAGTGTCCGATCCTGCCCACACTCAAGGAGGTAGGATCACACAAGTCAAGAACACCATACATGTGTATATGTGATTATAAAGAGATTGATCTTAAAGAATTGGCTTATGAATTGTTGGGACTGGCAAGTCAGAAACCTGTAGGGCAGGGCACACTGGCAGGCTGGCAACTCAGGAAAGACAAGTGTTGATGGTGCCTTTTTGAGGCAGAATTTCTTCTCTGGGAAACTTCATTTTTTGCTCTTAAGGCCTTCAGCTAATTAAATGAGATTCACCCACGTTACCAAGGGAAATCTCCTTTACTTAAAGTTAACTGCATCTACAAAATACCTTCACAGCAACGCTAGATTAGTGTTTGAGTTAATAACTGGTACTACAGCTCAGCCAAACTGGCCGTATTCATTTGCTACGGCTGCCCCAACAAAGTACCACTAACTGGATGGTCTGAAACAACTGAAATTTATTCTCTCACTGTCTCGGAAGTCATAAGGCTGAAATCAAGGTGTTAATGGGACCATATTCCTTCCAAAGCCTCTAGGGGAGGATTCTTCCTTTCTTCTTCCAGCATCTGGTGGCCTCAGACATTCTTTGGTTTCTGGTAACCTAACTCTAGTCTCTGCCTCTGTCTTTTTTATTTGGGGCAAATACTTCATGGACCTCTCTGGTTATATAAAGATAAGGCCAAACCTTATCTTGTAATAATGAGGTTTGAGACAACTTCTCTCATTATAATCAGAATTACATCTTAGCAGAACTCTTTTTGATCTTATCTGTGAAATAGACCTTGTACTAGCTATAGAGAAAGAATATTTTTTTCTTCTAGTCTGTCATAGGGGACATAAGAAGGTTCATTCAGGGGCCTAGATAGCAGGTAAGGAGAGCCTAACATCCCTGCTACAGAGACTTACAGATTTATCTATAGGTGATCTGTCCCCTGCAGGGCAGCAGCAGGCTGGGGCCCAACGTGCATCAGGACCTATGGAGAGGCCTAGTCTGAAGTTTGAAGGAGCCATAATACCAGTACTAGTTTGCTAGGGCTGCTGTAACAAAGCACAGCAAGTGGCTTAAACCAGAGAAATTTATTGTCTTATAGTTCTGTAGGCTACAAGTCCAAGATCAAAGTGACAGCAGGGCCGTGTTCCCTCTGGAAGTGCCAGGGGAAAATCTGTTCCAGACCTCTTTCCCAGCTTCTGGTCATTCCCTTGGCCTGTGAGCATCTAACACCAGTCTTCCCCTGGCATTCTCCTGTTGTGTTTGTCTCTCTGTTCAAAGTTCCCGTTTTTATGAGGACACCAGTAATATTGGATTAGGGACCCAGTCTCCTCATAGCTTCATTTTAACTAATTACATCAGCAACAACCTCATTTCCAAACGCAGTCACATTCTGGTCCTGGGGGCCAGGTCTTCAATAAATCATAACAGTATCTTCATCTCACAACAATACTTTCATGCAATTTTAAGAATTCTTTCCTTTTTCTTTTTTTGGTTGTTCCTTTTCGTAAGCCTGCATCTTTAATGAAGTAAACTAGGCTTGTTTTCAAGCCTGTGCCAGGCCTGTGGTAATGTTGTGTGGGAACACCTTCCTCAGAAGTATGGTAGTCCTGGTTAGGACATACAAAAAGCAACGGGCCAAGAAACCTGCAGGGAGGGGAGGAAGACTGACAGAGATGTTAAGTGACAACCAGGACAGGTTTTAGGACTTGTAGACGTTCCTAGGAAACTAAGAAATAGAGGGGGAAATGATAGGATTCCCTACTAATCAAGCAGCATAGAGACTGAGACTATTGTTGTTTGCATTTTGAAAGGAAGAGTGAATCCAAGGTCTGGAATACTTGAGGCTATGCAGTTTTAAACATCATCTTGCCAGAATCCTTAGAAAAGATCCATCTCTCAGGGACAGACTCCCATTAATAAAGCTCACTGAGAAGGGTATATTTCAATCACAATGTCAATTAATTAGAATTAGAAATACAATTTTAGGTAGACTTAAATACTTGAGTTGGCCAATTGGTACATATACTCCCTGAGACCCACTTTTTATAGGAAGCCCATTAGAAAGTGGGTTTACTTGTTTCCAAAAACCATGTAACCCTAGGGAAATTGGATATTGATGTCAATCTTTCCACTGCCTTCTCTCTCTGTAGGCCAAAGGATGCCTGCTACATGCAGAATCAGAACAAGGCAAATGAGTATTATTTGATTGGAACACTCAGGTTCAAGCACTAGGGGCTGATCTGCCCATCTTCACAGAGGGAAATGCCTCTCACTCACACCCCCAGACAGAACTGCATAGATAAGTAAATAATACAAATCTATGTGGTCTTTCCTGATTTATTTTCCAGGATAACTATGCCTTCTCTGTTCACATCACCCTTCTTCAGAAAAAGGGCAACACATATATTTAGATTGTAACACACCCAGATGTCTTCATATGTTATTTCTGTGCTTCTGAGTTGTGAGTGTTCCCAAACCCTTTGGTCACAGAGTCACATCCATTTTCCCAGTTAAGTCCCTGTGATGACTGGTCACACCCGTAGTGTGTGAATTTTGCTACTTTATCTCCCAGAAAGCATCATGTCCTTCCACTTCAATTTCTATAGAGGAGAGCACCTCCCTGTGACTAGCACATTCTAACAAGACTCTAGACATCGGAATTCTCTGACATAAGTACAGTCAGGAAGGTCTTGTAAAGACTGAACGTGATCTTGTGATCTAATCAAACCCTCTCATTTTATAAATCATGACTTGGAAAAGGTCGGCAAGATGCTCAAATACACAGAGGTAGTGAGTGACAAGGTTGAAGCAGAACCTGGCCTTTCTGACTCCTGTTTGCTGCCTCCCTCTGTTCCAGGCTGCCTGAGGCCGCTGGGCTTCCAGGTCTCTATTGCTTCTGCCATGTACCTAGGAGTGCTCCCCGATAACGATCTTTTTCCTTACCCGTTGTTTCCTCTTTCCCCTCACACAAGATAGAATGTCGCAAAACCAAATCACTGAAATGTAAAAACATTTAGAGGGTTTAGCTTTTTTTTTCCCCCCATTTCTTGTCTGGGGAAGAACACACCTCTTTGTCATCAAGACAGAGTGGATTCTTTAAGAGGATTGTTTTCAACAAGGATGTTCTGTAGTGGATATTGGCCATGACCTGCCAGAAAATGAATTGAGCCATTCAAACATGTTAGTGGCCTACTATTGAAAATTTATTTTCTCATTCTAATGAAAGATGATGGCTTCTTCAATCATAAACCTAGTCTGGCTTTATTTAAATATTGTAAGTGTCATCAGCATAGGATCTATTGTGCTGGGCTTCTGAAGAGAGAAGCAAATAGTCACTTACTGAGCTTGATTGGGCCTGATGTGATGTGATATGACATGCAGGATAATTTATTCTTTGCTTGAAGTCTCATTCAGGGGAAGCAGTCCCCAGGACAGCAGAGGTTTTGATGGCCTAGTTTTGTATGGATTACAAAGATGTCTTTTGGAAGGAAAATTTACTTTTAGGTGGTCCATTCCATAGCTTGAGCCAGAAAAATAATTTTTCTTAGAAAATGTACTGTTGCTGATAAAAATACCAGAAGTCAGTTCCTATCTTTGAGTTAATCACAGCAACTGTAAGGCTGAATGCTCAGCCATCTTTTACTGTTCCACAAGCATAAAATGCGAGCAGAGAATGCGCTATCTCAGAAATGGGGGAAAGCACGGGTTCTGCGGCCACACCAGCTGAGTTAGAATTCTACCTTCTTCCGTGCTTAGCTGTGTGACTTTGGCAAGGTACTTGACCTCTCTGTACCTCAGTATCCTAATCTGGAAAATAGGGATTTTGACAAACAGTGTCTACTTACAAAGTTGGTAAACTAATTGAGTATTTTAGCATTGTAATAGGTAAGAATAGTGCCTGCTGTTAATAAGACTGAATAAATATTCACCAGTATGATAAATTGTTATCACATTTCACATTGTTAATAGATAATACTCAATTAGAGGCCAAAGTCCAATATCATTTAGATGAGCAGATATGAATCATATAGCTTCCTTTAACGCTATTGAAGTAACTTAAAATTGACTTCAGATTTTTATTTATATTGACTATGGATTTACATTCGTATAATGGACAGAAAATGTATCTTAGAGTCGTGCCGTTCAAGAGTTAAATCATGACTCCCATTCACCATCTCAGTAACCAAAGATTAGCATTATGGTGCCTATGTTTCTTTCTACAGAACAGAATAATAATACTTATCCATAGCTAATATTTATTGAGCACTTACTACATATCAGACACTGATTTAAACACTTTAGATGTAAGAATTCATCTTAACAGGCACTCCTTGAGAGAATAAACCCTTGTCCCAGCTGATACGGTTAATAAATACCAGAACTGAGATTGAAATTCAGGCAGCTTGATTCCAGAGCCCAGGCTCTTCATTAGCGCATGTATAATGCATTCATTCATTCCACAAACATTTATTTCATGCCTCACATGAAATAAATGGTGGTTTGGATATAGCAGCATATAAAATAGAGAAAATAAACAAACGAATGCCTTCTGACAAATTTAACTCTCCGTGGTGACGTCTGAATTAATGTAGAAAGCAGCATGCTTCATTTGAAATATAACGCAAGCCACGAATGCAAACCACATGGGTAATTTAAAATTTTCTAGTAGCCACGTTATGAAAAGAAACAGGTCGAATTAATTTTAATAATATGTTTTATTGAACCCAAGTATCTAAAATATTATCACTTCGACTTGTAGCCAATATTATTAATGATGTCCTCCTTTATTTACATATTAAATTTTCACAGTCCAATGTGTATTCAGCACAGCACAACTTAATTCATACTGGCCACATTTTAAGAGTTCCAGAGCAGATGTGTACTGCACAGAGGAAATCTGCAGGGTGAGCAGGAGCCCGTGAGAAGAGCTCAGTGCAGAGGCTCTGAGGGGGAAAGGGGTTTGACTCCACAGGGCCTAGAGCAGAGTGAGGAAGTGGGAGAGTGGGCAAGAGGAGGTTTGAAGGGGGGCAGGGGCCAGATCATACAGAACCCTGTCGATCATGATCTAGGTGAGTCACCTGGGAAAAGGCAGGGATGTCTGCCCTGGTACTTGAAAGCACAGCTCCCTTTATCTTTCAGAGTCTGAGTCCTGAATCCAATGAGAGTATAATGAATAACTAAGTCACCGCCAAATCTTGTTAGCAAAAAATTGTTTGTGGTAGTGTTCTTTTCACTGCGGCTTGTTCATTTTATCAGGCAAACTAATGCCTCATTTCATCTGAGTTATAAGTGGCTGTAATACTAACTTCCAACAGAGCTTTCAGTGTGCGAGCCAATCAGATCTCAGCTGTGCAAACAGCATACATACATAATCAGCTGTGAGATTTGATGTGAAATGAAGCATTTTCATCCAGGGTTGGTTTAGTTCATTAAAGCTGGCTTTGATTTAAATTCCTAGTGATACCTTTAGCTCATGAAACAGTTAAAGTGGAATGAAATTATCTGATTCCAAAGCTTCCTTTCGGTAACGTTTGAATTAGGTAGGTGTGTGGCATCAGGTGACATAAAGTGTTTGTCAGTACAAGAACATCATGAATCCTGTAGTACCTTTCTTTCAAATTTATACAGGGTTTCAAGTTCATGGGTGACTTTGAAATTTTATAAACTGAAGAACCTGGAAGCACTAGAGTCCACAGAGTCTTTAAATACTTACAATAAGCCTTCATTAGCTGCCGGACATAATTACAGGTACCTCTCCATATGTAGGCAAGAAGCATCCTTTATCAGCTGTATAAATTCAGAAAGAGCCTTACATCTGTCTTTTTTATATCCTTCACAGCCAATTACCCAGGTATCTTACATTATAAGTTTAAAAATACTTCAACGTGGAAATATTTTTATCTTGGTAGATAATTTAACAATGATGAATTATATATCAACAATATCCAAAGACCTGTTCTCTTATTGGAAAATGCTGATTCCTGAATTGCCCTGTTTTAACAAAAGCTCGCCTATACATTCCACTCCTACTACACAGAGCAGTCTTTGTATGTAATTATCAAAAGACTGAGTTCAGATCAACGCGAAGTAAATGAAACTATTTGGGAATCTAGTTTTTGCAAATGGACAAGCTTCTGTCTGTCTCATCCTCATCCTTGCACTCTCCATGATTCATTTATTCATTTGTTCATTCATTCAATGTACATCTACAGAACTTTTTACTGAAGACGCTAAGCTAGGTGCTGTGGAGTGTACTTTTTAAAAATATAAGTAGCTCTTTATTGAAAATGTTACATATACGATTATAACATGATTTAGAATTTGCTGAATATCTCATAAGGTAAATACAAAGTGATAAGAAATTTAGAGAGGGGGCGCCTGGGTGGCACAGCAGTTAAGCGTCTGCCTTTGGCTCAGGGCGTGATCCCGGCGTTATGGGATCGAGCCCCACATCAGGCTCCTCTGCTATGAGCCTGCTTCTTCCTCTCCCACTCCCCCTGCTTGTGTTCCCTCTCTCGCTGGCTGTCTCTATCTCTGTCAAATAAATAAATAAAATCTTAAAAAAAAAAAAAAAAAGAAAGAAATTTAGAGAGAGGAGGGACTCCTGGTGAGATTCAGAGATGTAGTTTCTGAGGTTGGTTTTCAAGAATGCCCAGACTTTCAAGAGGAAGATCTCTGAGGGGGTAGGCATTTGAGAGAGGGAAACTGTTCAAAAGAATGATCACTGCATTCTGTTTTTAAGTTGAAGTCTCCAAAAAAAGACCGTAAGACGGCAAGAATGGAAGACAAGGCAAGCTGGGGTGTGGTGTCCGAAAGCTTTGAGTGGCAGCTAAGTATCAACCTAATTCTGTGGAAAATAGGAAGACTTTGAAATTTTTTGAGCCAAGAAACTATTGCTCTTCAGACTTTTTTTTCCTTGTAAAACGTTTAGGGTGAATTGTACGGGAAATGGACAGGAAACAGGCCAATCGCAAAGTAATTCTAACAGTCCAGTGGGAAAATAATAGGGGTTGAAGCTACCAATCTTAGTGACATTTTGGAATTTTAATCTCAAGGCCCAGATCTTTGAGACAAGCAAGTGGAAAATGTTGATGATGACACATCCTAAGTTTCTGATCTGGCCAGAGTGGGGAATAGGAGGGTGAGTAAGCAGCCAGCTTATGGGAAGCACAATGTGTTTTAGACCAACTGAATCTGACAGTCTGTCCATTATCCTCTCTAGATTGCTGACCTAAAAGCCAAACTAAAGTGAAAAGAGGGTTTGAGGAGGAGAAGCAGAAACATGATATTCTAGAGATAAGTGTAAAGATCCATGACATTCAGACTCTTCCTCTCTAGATAAGAGTAGGCCTGTTCTAACCCAATTCCATATAGACCAATTTCAGATTGTAGCTGTTTTCTTCCTTTCTACGATACTGTGATTTATAGTAAGAAATATATATTTGGCCTTTTTCCCTGTTTCTGGGACAGAGTTTCCAAAACCCTTGGAATTTAAGGAAGTGTTGAGAGTAATAAAGGTGTCTTCTGTTATGTTAATGAGTGGCTCTTGGACCCCACCTAAGAATGAGGACTCATTGCCAGTTGAGTCAACCATGTGAGTAGAAGGTTGGAACTTTCAGTCTCACCCCCAAACCTCTAGGGAGGGGAGAAGAGTTGGAGATGGAGTTCAGTCACCAGTGCTCACTGATTAACAAATCATGCCTGTGTGATGAAGCCTCCATAAAACCCAAAAGGACAGGGTTCAGGGTTTGGAAAGCTTCTGGGGTGGTGACCATGTGGATACTGGAAAGAGTAGCATACTCAAGAGAACATGGAAGTTCCACACCTTTTCCCCATACCTTGCCCTGTGCTTCTCTTCCATCTGCTGTTCTTAAGTTATATCCTGTCATGGGAAAAACAAACAAACTGGTAATTTAGTAAGTAAAATGTTCCTCTGAGTTCTATGAGCTACTCTAGCAAATTAATCAAACCCTGGGGCAGGAAGGGTCATGGGAACTTACAGGCAGTCGGTTAGAAGTACAGGTGACAACTTGGACTTGCATTTGGCATCTGAAGTACAAGAAGGGGGTCGTTGAAACCCACAGGTTTGTCAGCGGCACAGGTGACAACTTGGGCTTTCGACTGGCATCAGAAGTTGGAAGGACTATCTTGCAGGACTGAGCCCTTCACCTGTGGTTTCTGCTGCTACCCCCAGGGTAGATCGTTTCAGAACTGAGTTGAGTTCTTGGACACCTATTGGTGTCTGAGAATCATTTGGTGGTGTGTAGGGAAGCCCCCCGCCACACACATTGGAAATGGTCTAAGATGACCAAAAGACTTCCCTCATTAAAAAATGAAATCATCGGTTTATTGCTTCATAAAAAAATTAAACATACAATCTGCTATTTGTGGAAGGTTAGGACATTGAAATGACTGACCTCAATTTTCTTCTTTAAGAAGAAAAACTTCTCTTTTGTGACTAGAAGCACAATCTGTGCATTTGTCCAGAGAATGGGTAGTGCACCTACTCTGGAAGAATGAAAGACCCTCAATTTTTTGGAAGAGATTTTAAGATTATCTGACTGTTTCATCTACCCAGTTCAACAAATTACTTCCTGCCACCTCTCCTCTGCCTCTCCAAAATCTAGCCATTCTTCCAAGTTATGTGTAAACATACCTCATCCATGAAGCAAATTCTTGTCTACACTTGTATGTTTTTTGTTCTTTAAACTTTCGGCGATAGATTTATAGCCATTATTGACATTTGTTTAATGATGTGCAAGTTTCCTTGTTAGATTCTAATATCTTTGAGAACTTAGACTGTGACTCATTTTCCCAACCTTCAAGTACTTTGCCCGTACTGAAAGGTTAACAAATAATCGGTGAATTAATGTATGTGCAATCATCTAGTTTGCTGAGGACATTCAGTATGCCAAGCAATGTTCTAAGCACTTGACACATGCTACCTCATCTCTTCTTTGCTAAAGCCCTATGAGATAGAGACTGCTATTTTGCCTAAAGAAAGGTGAGGGTACATACTGGCCATCTCAATAGCAGAACCAGGATGTGAACCCAGACAACCTTCTTCAGAGTCTACAGTCTTAGTTATTGTGTATTGCTGCTTACAGGTACTGCAATATCCAATTTGTTGACCATATACAGTAGGGAAGACAAAGGGACAGAATAATATTTAGAGCACTGCCTTTGTAATTATGGATACATGACTTTGCACAAGTTGTAAATGAGCTTCTCAGGTTCTTCATATAAAATGGATTAAGAGTAGTATTTATTTTACAAAATTTTTGTGGAGTTTCAATGAGGCAATGCATATAAAATGCACATAATAAAAATGAACTTTTGTGATGATGGGGAGGGTATTCCGAAGGCATGGAATCTCCTTCCAGCTCTGGAAGTGAAACTGTGGCATCTGCCTTTCTGTGTTTGGTGCTATACTGTTTTTCCTAAGAGTGATGATTTCGAGCCAGTTTGAAGCTACCCAGTAGCAGTTGTGGCCATACGGAACATAGCACTCATGCACTGTAGTGAGAATATACAGTGGGCCAAAAAGAAAATTAAAGGCTTTATAATTTTCTAACCAAAATAAATCTCCCTCAAATGTTAAATTGTGGGCATCTCTTGGTGTCTTATTACTAAGTGATTATTAACCCATTAATGTGTGCTTCATTCCGTGTGATAGCACATGGATACATTTTTCTTTTACAACCAAATTCTTAGGTTCTATGTTGTCTGTAGCACTTGGTTTGCCTAGATAAATAATCCTGTGGGGAGGAAAGAAAGGTCATTTTTATTTTGTTCCAAGATTTTATTTATTTATTTATTTGACAGAGAGAGAGCACAAGCAGGGGGAGTGGCAGGCAAAGGGAGAGGGAGAAGCAGGAGCCCGATGGAGGGCCCGAACTCAGGACCCTGAGATTGTGACCTGAGCCTAAGGCAAGATGCCCCACCAACTGAGCCACCCAGCCGCCCCGAGAGAAGTCATTTTTAAAAGATTTGCGGGGTGGGGGGGGGCGGGTGTTTATTTTAAAAAGATCTTTTTTCTAGTTCTTTGAGATTTTTCTGAAAAAAAGTGGTACTTAACTCAAAATTACAGTGAAAAACAAAACGATGCTAACTTCGCTGAAGGAGAAGAGATAAAAGTGGTTTAAGAAAAACGTATGCTGTAACTCTCACTTACTCCTCAGATAAAATAGTGCACCTAATGCTAATATATGTGCCAGGCAATGACAAAAGAAAACAATCATTTTATTACAGTGGATCTTTGTCAGCAGAATTCTGGGGCAGGACCTATTCCTATCTTTGAGGGGGGAAAAAGTATCTGATTTATATATCTACGTATTTTCTCAGAAGAATGTCTACTGTAATGCTGGCAAGCCCTTGCATAGCATATTAATAACTTGAGAGTCACGATTTGTCAAGAGGTCTGAGGTTCGTATTAGTTTTTCTATAACTTCTTTCTCACCTCCCTTGGATTATGGACATGGGAGCCATGTTTTAAACTATTTGGTGGGCCTGTCACCATTCGTGGTAGCATTTGCAGTGTGCACCTTGAATTTGAATGTGTGTATATGACAGCTGCGACCAAGTGGCCTGTAAGATATTATTTGTTTCTTTGCACAGAATCTGCTAGGATATGACATTTTGAAATTTTATGGTATAAAATACAAACTTTCAAAATATTGAAACTCAATGGGAAGCGATGTAGCATATAAGAAGCATGGTGGACTGCTTTGAATTGCAGTCTTAATAAATCTTGCTATGCTAAAATGATGACTCTTATATTTTGCCTGCATTAAAATCGTTTTAGAAGGTAATTGGTTTGGCTTATTGTAATACTGCCTGATAATATTTCTTTTGTTTTTTAAGGAAAGAATAGGTATCATTAAATTGTTGTTGCATGGGGAAGTCGTGTATTATAAATGTTAGTGAGTGCAGAATACAAAACAGACTTGCGAAAAATAAATACACTTCTTCACACAGGAGACTAACTACAGGTTTCACCTGATTCTTTAACTCATTCAAATATATTTCTACTGCATAGAATAGAATTACTTCATAACTCATTTTAGTTATTTTTATTATTTTTAACTTACTAATTGGAAAATATATACAAATACATAAAGCATTAAAGGGCCTATTTTGGAAAAGTAGCATGATTCTACTTGAGTATTAAATGAGATGTGTTGTTATTGTTTTGAACATTTGAAAAACAGAGTATATCAAAGCCTTTCTGTTGTTGCATCTGAAGAGAGAGAATGCCTAGAGTTTTTATGATTTTAAGGTAATTTTTGAACATTAGAATTTCTAGAACCAGAATTTTTAAAACTGAAGGATTCAGGGCACCTGGGTGGCTCAGTTGGTTAAGTGTTTGCCTTCAGCTCAGGTCATGATCACAGGGTTCTGGGATTGAGTACCACATCGGGCTCCCTGCAGGGAGCCTGCTTCTCCCTCTCCCCCCTGCTTGTGCTCTCTCACTATCCCTCTCTCTCTCTCTCAAATAAATAAAATCTTTTTTAAAAATTTAAATAAAAATAGGGGCACCTGGGTGGCACAGCGGTTAAGCGTCTGCCTTCGGCTCAGGGCGTGATCCCGGCGTTATGGGATCGAGCCCCACATCAGGCTCCTCTGCTATGAGCCTGCTTCTTCCTCTCCCACTCCCCCTGCTTGTGTTCCCTCTCTCGCTGGCTGTCTCTATCTCTGTCGAATAAATAAATAAAATCTTAAAAAAAAAATTTAAATAAAAATAAATAAGTAAAAACCAAAGGGTTCTCATAGGTTATATAGAAATATATAATATATAGAAATATATCAGTATATATATATGTAATTGTATCTATTTTCCAGTGATAGCTTTTATAATGACTTAGAACAGAATGCCATTTCACTAAATTGAATATGTTTTTAACTGCGTAGAGTCATCCAGTCAGCTGAGCATTTTCCTTCTGCACAGGTTTAAAGAAAAAACATCAACAACCCTTTGCTTTTTTTCCGGGCTGAGGCGAATTGGCTGAAATGGCCAGTTCTAAGGGACAGAGTGGTTCCTAAAGTTACAGCCGAAGAATCTAAAGTTTCTCTGGCATCCAGATTAATGTCATTCCTACTGTTGTACCCAGTCTTTAATAATTCTAGCATGTGCTTCTCACTTACTTCTCCTGATATTTCACCACATTACCAGCTGTAAGTTGGGGGCCAAGTGCCTTGTGAACTGTTGGTAAAGTCTCAATTAGCTGAGTACATGCAGCATGTAAATATGTCGGAAAAGATGATGCATTGATGGATGCCTCCCCAGCAAGGAAAATTAGAAGCTGTCCTTCAGTTTGACAAGAGAAAGGAATGGAAAACAGGAGACACTGCTCTGACCTGGGAAGCAGAGGTGGTCTAGCTGAAGCAAGGAGTGGTGGGTAACAATCCTGGAGGTAGTTCAGTGTCTCTCTACTCTATAGAATCCTAGTATGTAAATCTAAGCAACTTACCGCCTGGAGATGCTTGGGAAGGCAAACGAATAGAAGTCACCATACTTTTATTGCACCCTGGGTAAAACGAATGTTTAATTTTGAGGGCTGATCAAAGACCACTCTCTGGCATCTGGCATAATAAAATGATTATGTATGTAAGTGCCTACTCTGTCCAGTTGTGGAATGTGTGTGTTGGGTTTTATGAAATTGGGCAGACTTTAAGACTGAATAAACTAAACATCTTGGTACATGCAGATTTCAGAGCTAATTTATTTGTGACAAATCACACAGTTGATGCCTTGATCAAGAACAAGGGGAAATGTCTAAACGGCTGTAACATAAACATGTAAAGCATGTGCAAGGTATAGTAAGCTTTAAGGGAGTTGGACATTTCAGTTGATAAGACAGGAAGGATGACAGAAGCCAAATCAACTTAAGGCAAAAAGTTCAAGTACCAATTAAGATAGGCCCTAATAGAAACTATTTGTCAGCTATTAAGTGACTCTGCAGACATGGAAAGTCTGTTTGCTACAGAGATTTGTATGGTTTTTGCTATATTTAAGTAAGAATTCTAAATATTTCAGATTTCAGCTTAACAGAACTGTTAGTGGGTAGGAGAAAAAAATTACTATCATTAAATTTAATAGATTGTCTAGGCCTTTAATTTTTTTTATTTCTACAGCTTTGGTTTTCTTTCTGCTTTAAGATTCAATTATTTTATCTATAGTAATTATTTTATGTGGGAAATTCTAAATGCAGTCTTTCTTAATTATTTACCCTGATGAATGGAAGCAGTGTCATCAATAACTGGACACCCAGTGACTGGAAAAAAACAGTCTAAAAATATTTTACTTTTGAGACATATTGTGTTACACTTAGAAAATTTGCCCGATTTTTGTACACATGTACTGCATATCTAGAACAAAAATTTTTGTTTGCATACTGTATTTTGTCTCCATCTCTCCTTCTCTCTCTCTCCCTCTCTCTCTCTCTCTCTCTCTCTCTCTCTCTCTCTCTCTCTATATATATATATATATATATATATATATTTAGCTGACATGACAATTGTAAATAAAAAATAAAATAAAATTGTTGATCCTGACATTTAAGCCCTGGACTCTATGCCAACTTTTAATACAATTCCTTGCCTTGCCATATACATGGTCTTGATGAAGGCATTTACTTCCCTGAGTCTCAGTTTCCCCATTTAGACAAATGAAGTGAAAAATGTTTGTCTTATGGATCTTGCCATGGGGAGAAAATGAAATAAGGTATGTTACTTTGATAAATATACGAATTAGAACTCAATGGGCTACAGAGATACATGAATTAAAACTCAACGAGCTCCATTTTAAATAAAATCCCGAAACAGAGCAGAAAAGAAAGTAGAGTTTATTTGAAGGGAACAAGATGTATCTAATCTCCTTTTTCCTTGTTTCATGGAATTCTTTTATTTCTTGGTTGGGAAAATAGAAAAAGTAATATTGTCTATAAGCTTAAAGGCATTTAACAGAAACCCTTTGACTTCTTTGTGAATAAGTTTTGTAAGTACAGAGTGGATTCAAGAGAAAAGAAATACAATGAAAATTTGCTGAGCATCTTTATCTGTGGCAGTGACACTAGCATACTAGTGGCGTTAGCATACGTCATCTTACTTAGTTCTCCCTACTTTGTGACCTGCCTCCGAGGAGCAGTAGAACATGGGTGGATGAAAGTCCGTGCTCTGGAACTAGAATAACTGGTTTAAATTCCGGCTTTTTCACTGTCAAGCTCCATGACCTCAAATAAGTCATTTAACTCCAACGTGCCTTCGTTTTCTCACCTGAGGCACATTAAGGGTATAAATAAAATAGATTATACTTTTATGGGGTTATCCTGAAGATTAAGTGAAGAAATACCTGTAACACCCCTTAGAAGTACTTCTTGGCACGTGGTTAGCAGTCAATAAATAATAATTGCTGGCATTTTTATAGAGCAGTTATCAAATGTTAACTCAGAAAACAGCATCTCATTAAGACATTTGCCCAAGTTCCCGTAGAAATTGAATAATGGAACATTAGTTCAGTTCTCTCTGCATAACACCCTCTGACTGGCCTTTATGGCTCCAACACTCGATTCTTTAAATACGTCCATCCTGAGCTGTGTGAACTTGGACTGTGCTGGAGGCATAGGTAATGGGGCAGGTTTATGCCACAGCATCGGAACCAACGAAGAATGCCGTGTTTGATATTTCTGTGCTAAAAATTACTTAAGCCTCCCCACCACTGGAAACTTCTCACTGGACATGATTTTATGCAATCCTGGCCTTCTGCCATATGCTCTAACATTTCTTGTTTTCTCTCTCTCTTCTAGTCTCACTGTGTGTGTGTGTCTCACTGTCCTTTCTGATATCCCTCACCTTTACCTTCCTGATCATTTCTTATGTGGAGTGGTTTTCCTTCTACCTTGTCTACTTATCCTTTTTCAGGCCTATTTTCAGGACTTTATCCGCCATTTTGAAATAGTTATCTAAGTCTTTATTTATCAAAAACAAAAACAGTTTCTCAGGTTAGAGAAAGTTCGATACCAACTGTTGGATATCTTCCCAGCTATTCATCTGACCATTTTGCTTCCCTTCTTTAAAAACCTGGAATATTTTTATTACATCCAGAATAAAATTTTAGGTCCTTCGTAGAGCATTAAGGACTCTTTGTAATCTGTACCTTAGCTATTTTTCTACTATGACCATCATTAGCATTAAAAGAAAGTGAAAAATAAAGAAAAGTCAAGGCAAAATTTTTAAAAACAACCCATATTATCCACTATCCAAAGATAAGCCATGTTACTCTTTCAGTGTCTAGCCTTAGAATTACATGTTCTGTGTAGAGATACATGTAATTTTATTTTATAAAAAATAAAACTTGCTTTATATACTTTCTTATAACCTGTTTTTAAGAAATGAACAATAAATTATTTTCTAATGTCAATAAATATTCATCTATAATATTCTTAAGGGCTGAAAAGAATGTTGATAGAGACTCCCAACATTAATTTTACTAATCTATGTAACTAAATATTTAGGCTTTTCCCAAGTTTTTGGTACTATAAGCAAGAATGTTATATATAGTCTTACAGCCAAATCATCGCCTATCTTTATAATTTTTAATATGAATTTACAAATGTGGAGTTGGTGGGTCAGCATATAGCTGTAAAAACTGTGTTTCAATCAGTCCCTGTAGGGCATATAGGGTAGGGCTGTATGTTATCAAATTGCAAATATTTGTCACTTTTTTTGGTGAAAATTCTATCTCATGAATATAACCAGTGTTGCATAAGTTTTTCCTCGTGCCTAGCAAATTTAGGTATTTATTCATATATATTTAAATATTTCATTTTAAGCTGAGGAAAAATGTTCTTATATATACCACTTAAGAAATCCAGTGATCAGTGTTCGCTTCGGCAGCACATATACTAAAATTGAAACGATACAGAGAAGATTAGCATGACTGGCCCCTGCACAAGGATGACATGCAAATTTGTGAAGTATTCCACATGGAAGGAAGGAAGGAAGGAAGGAAGGAAGGAAGGAAGGAAGGAAGGAAGGAATCCAATTATACTCTTGAGAGAACAATTTATAGTTCACCACAACTAAACTCAGATATCAGAAAAAAAAAACCACTTTCGTCTAAAAGCCTGTCTTTGTGACAGTCTCAAAAGTAATTAGTATTCTGATATGTGTTTTATGTTTAATAATAAGTTAAAAATAGAATTTTTTTAATGTTACACCTTGTCTTCATGCTGAAATTAATTTTGGAAAGAAGAGGTAAAGAAATATTAAGAAACATACAGCATTCTCATTAGCAGTCATAATCAAAAGGTCTTGAGTCATTGACGTTAATTATAAATTAAGAGTTGGTAATGTTCACACAATCATTAGGTGCTGGTACATTCAGTGGCTGGAGTTATAACTTGGAAATAATATTCTGTGGATCCTTAGAGAGTCAGTGTTTTATCAGATAGAAGTATATTATATAGCTAGGTAGAAGATAGTACTTTGGGCCTTGCAAATGATCTCATCCTGACCTCACTGGGTTGCCTGGGGTACTGGGACTAGTTGGTAAGACTAGGTGATCCACAGTCCATGGTCATCTGTTTTCCCTCCAGGGTGGAAGCTCTGGAATAGTGTATCTGTCTGAGAGAGTTGGTATGTTAGGAGTTGTGATTGTGACCACTCTGTTAGGAAGGTCTGGAGCAATCAGTTGTGTTTGGAGTGTGTGTTTCAAGTAGTCACTGTGTTGGTGTTCATACCCATCCTCCTTCTGAGCATCAGTGTCCAGAGTAGCCTGCATGTTGTTGGGGCCAGTGCATCCGCCTCAGTTAATGTGCATGAGACTCTTCAGGAGACCCAGGACAAGCTCTAAGTGCCTCTAGAGTGCTCAGTATATCCCAGCCATCAAGTTGGGAGAACTCTCTAAAAAGGGTATCACCCGTATCTTTTCTTTTTTCCCAAACCACACTCTAGGTTTATATGAAGACCAATTTCCAGTTAGGAATGCAGCTGTTATCCAGAGGAAGATACTAGATGTGGGCTCATATCCACTTTCTTATTTTTAGTATGGGGGCAGGGTGTGAGGTTCCACCCAGAGCTCATACTAGGCCTGAAAATGGCACGAACAAAATCTTTTTAATACTTTAATTGTACTGTTAATATAGCACTTTAAATTGTGGTAGACTTTAAACTCTTTAATATGGTTTATAAGGACTTGTATTACATGGCCCTGTCTCAGGGTGGGTTCCCCAGAAGTAGACACAGAAATAAGGATTTGAGCACCATGAAGGAAGCACTGGTAGAGAAGTGGGGAAATGAGATGCAGAAGAGAAGTCAGCCAGTATGGTGTGTCTTGTCAAGGCGGTTACCACTGAAGATAACTAAAGCTAAGACCACTGAAGAAAACTCCGGGATCATGATAAAACCTGTGCTGCCGAATTGTCCCACCAGAGGGACAAGTAGTATTATGTCCCACCTCTCATTAGTGTTTGGCTGAAAGCTGCTGACGGGGCAGGGGGCGAGGAGGGATCGAGGAGTAAATTTCCTAGCGCGTTTGGTCGGCTTCAGGGACAGGCAAAGTATCTTCAGTACTATGTCCCTAAGACCTAAAGGGATGTGGACAGCTGTCATGTTATCTGCTGGAGGTCCCTTCCTACATCCCTTCCTTCTTACGCCACACGCTCTAAGAATTTTTACCTGCCTGCTTGCTTTCGTTAGGGTATTTACAGAATGCATACCATATGCTAAGCACATGCTAGATACTAAGGATTACAAGGGAACAAGATAGAAATGGTCTGTGCATTCAAGGACATGACACTCTTCCTCCTTTCTAAAACACTCTTTCCTTCCTCACCTAATAAACTTGTTTACAAATGACTCCTTACCTGTCTTTACTCCCCCACAAAAATGAAAGCTCGGCGAAGGCAGAATTCATCTGCTGAATTCCCAGGCCATGCCAAAGAGCTTGGCATAGAGTACATGTTCAGTATATTTCAGCTGACTGTGTTGTACTATAGATAGCCATAAATATGAAGGTAGGCTGGGCTAGAGTAGGAGCCACTTGAGGGCACTCACTGTACCTTATTCAGCTTTATATCTCTGAAATCTAACACATCTCTGGCACATAGTATTCAGTATTTTTTAACATAGTCGAATTAAGTTTAATCAAATCAAGTTATTGTTCAGAATACATTGACCCAGATATATCAGTAACTTGAAATCAAGTTTCATAAAAAATTATTGCAAGAATTAGAAGTATTTCATATGAAAAAGACAAGACTTGGGAAGGACATGTGCTTGTCTTCAAATATAGGAGAGACTGATAAAGAAGAGAGACATTAGGCTTGTTGTGTCTGTCCCAAAATAAAATAGATTGTAGCACTGAATTAGGGAGAACTATCAGATTTAGTACATTACTGACAAGAGCAATGTGTTGCCCATCATTGGAGATGCCCAAGCAAAGTCTGGGGATGTGGTAGACAAAATTTAACACTGATATGGATAGTCGATATAAGTGCCTGAGAACTGAGATTCCATGATTTTTCTAGGTAAGTACAAAGTAATATATTTCTTCAGTCCTTTATGATTTTACAAAGGGTGTTCTGGAGGAAAATTATCGCTACCTTTCTCACAGGAAGGTGGTGCTTACAACTAATAATTGGATTGCTTTATACTTTACAAGTGGCTTTCATATAATCCTTGCAGAGATCCTTTGAATAGGTAGACCAAGTATTATTATTCCCATTTTACATGAAGAAGACAGGTGTTATATAGATTAACTCATTTGTCAAAGGTCACACATATAGTAATTGATATAAATAGAACTTGAGCCCAGGTCTCCTTGGCGTCAGCCTCAGAGTTATCTACCACACCATGCCACTTCTGTTATGACCAAGATGAAAGAGGAAAGTCAGAACCTCCTTTTTAAATACTAATGCAGATCTTCCCTTTCAGAAGGACTCTGACAAGCCCTCTGTAATTTATAGCTAGCCTGAGTTTAACTGGTATGATCAAGAGCAGTGAACAAAGAGAAACAAGATCCGGTTAAGAACACAGGGCTCTGGTACCCTATGTTGCTATTTGCCTCACAGAATCTGACTGTTTTTCCTGAGAAGGAATTATAATGATGCTTTTATGTTCCCGGCCAGGAAATGTTTATAAATCATAATGTACCATTTGCAAGTGATGTTACCTTATGAATATTAAAAGATTAGGAAATGACATTGGCTTTTGTTGAAAACCTTGAGTGACCCTGTAAGCAGACACAATAAATGATTGCTTTTATTGCAGTGCCCTCTAAATATTATTAAAACTCTTTATAGTAGGCAATAAAGAATGGCAAACGAATGCTTGATTTATAGCAATTACAGTACAGATGAGTTGGATTCATGTGCTGCACTGTAATGAAGATAATAGCTCAAAACACACGAGAAACAGTCACTCAGTGAAATATGAGCTGATTTGCATGATCCATGTCCCTTGAGTAACCTGTAATTGGCTATTATGAAATGGACTAAGAATGATTTGGTCTGCAAATAAGAGAAGTGGTACCAAATTACCATATAATCTGTGTGGATATCTTTTATTTTCAACACCAAACTATTTTTGTGGCTCCTCAGATCTGTGCTCCCATATCTAACACGTGTGAGTATTCAACAGCGGAGGACCATCCTTCGCTAACTCCTTTGAAAATGTTTTCTTTGACGATCACTATCACTTCAACTTTATTCAAAGGAAACATCCAAACTTGCTTTATTTTTAGCTTCCTGAGTTACCACATTCTTTCCTCGTATCCCTTTTAAGAATAGATTCTGGGGCTGAGGCTGAAACAGCATCATGGAATTCTTAAACAAAGGGATTCAGAGCAGACGGGTGACTTATTTTATTCAGCAAAGCCATTCCGTTAACTCATGTTAATATTTTAGATCTCAGGAAATTTTTAACAACGCTTGACTTTCCAAGTTTTGTTTTTGTTTTCGTTTTTTTGGTAATATTTGCCTAAGTCTCCCTTTGACTCCTCCCAATAGAAAACCTCACCAAAACGATAACAATCCACATAAAACTTTTTTTTTTTTTTGGTGGGATAAGCTGCCATTTTTGAAAGGCAGTGAATGGAGCTGTGCCAAAATAGTATTTCATGCCTAGACCGTCTGTCACACTCCTGAAATCTCATTCTCATTATCACACAAATAACCCAAGGGATAGAGCTAGTCCCACTGGCAAGGCGGATCATCAATGTTTATCCTAAGCTGCTGTTACAGTGGCCATAATGGGAAAAGGTATGCCATAATTAAGAGCTATAGCCAACTAATTAAGTCAAATTACATCTAATTATAAATCCAATAATCTATGCCAAAACTAGTTGTTGATAGCTAAGGGAAAAATATACAGTTTTAATTAACCTTCATTATGGATTGGTGTTTAAAGGCATTTTTTTTAACTCAAAATATTTTTTTACACAATACACGCTATGGTTCTCTTCTAGCTAATACTTTGATTTAGGAACAGAGCAACTAAAAAAATGGAAATAATTTTAGCAAAAAAAAATTGGCCTTTAAAATTTATAAATTATGTTAATTATTAAATATTCCTAGAAAATTGGAAGAAAATTATAAGATAATACTGGTCCTGGATCATTAGTTAGTGCACTATAATAAAATCTTCCTAAAACAAATTAAGAAGGACATATAAAAACTGGAAATGGCCAACAGTGGACTTATTAAATAATAAGATGGAAAATAAGGTGCATATAATGAGAAAAAATTGAAGCTATGTAATCTCCACATTAAGTTAACTAGGGACAAATTAATAACTGTCTTCAAATAAATGGAAAATAGAAATAAGGAAATAAGAAAACTTCTGACAAGCAGTTTTGATTATTTATCCTGCATCTGAACAAAAGCACAGTAAAAACATTAGTTTAACATAAAGAACTTACTAATCATAAAGATGGTTAGTGTTACATAATCTCCTGCAGAAAGCTATGTAACTTTTATGTCTGGATATCTTTAAAAATAACGTGTGTATATATACACATATACATATACATGTACATGTATATGCATATATGAATATAAATAATAGCCCTAAGTTTCTCTCCCTTCTAGTGTTGCTTGGTAATTTAAAGAAAAAATCTATAGAAATTTTTAACTTTAAAGAAAATAATTTCAAGAAAATAAAAATTTCTATTTGGCTTATGGTGTATTCGTTCAGGGATAAATCCATTTTGAAATACAAGTGCATGAGCCTGCCTTCTTCTAGGTGAAAAACATGATAGACTACATGACCACAGAAATCCAAAAGAATGTGAGCTTTCTCAAAACTTTGTGCGTCACTGCTCTCAGGATATGACAAGGCTATTATCCTGGGACCTGGGATTTCGTAACTGAGTTGTTAGAGCAACTGATGTCTGATCATAATGACGCATTCCTGCATTTATTAAATAAATATTTATTGGCCATCTACTGCATGTCAGCCATTACGTTAGACAGACGCATGGAATACAAAGTTGAAAAAGACTTAGCTCTTGTCCTCCAGAGACTGATGAAATAGAAAGAGAGATAAGATCTATATATAAATTACTAAAATAAAAAGAAAATACAGTTATTGTGACAGAGATCCCAACAAAGTACTGTGGTTTCATGGAGGAAATAACACTTCTTGGAAATGATGTATCAGGAGATTTTATAACAATTGTGCTATTTGATGATTGAGTCGTGGATAAGATTTGGATAGGAAAAGGAGGTTGATGAAGATAATTCTTTGCAAATCAAGTGAGAGTGATGAATTTAAAGAGCTTTATAATTAATCATTGTCTTTTTTGTTATTGTTCAATTCAGTCACATATGTTTTTACTGTATGCCAGGCTCTAAAATAGAGGCTGGACGTTTAGAAGCCATTTTAACTTTATATAGATTTAACCTTTATCAAATGGCAAGTTTTGTACCTGTGCGTCTTTCTTCTTGAAGAGCATAGGCATTTTCTCTCTTTGCTCTCTCATCTCTTCTGATGTGATCCAATTCAGACTTGTGGCTTTTATTATCATCCACAAAGCTTATAAATTTGTTTCTCCAACCTAGAGCTCTCTTCAGAGTTCCCAGCCATGTATCATTTGCCTAACTGATATCTCATGCACCAAATTAAAACTATCTAAAACAACATTTATGATCTTCCCCCCAAACCTGGCTTTCCCCTGTATTTTCCATCTCAGTAGATAAACCAATATCCAGCTAGTTAGGCAAATCTGAAACCTAGGGATCACCTCTCACTACCTCTCACTACATGCCACACTAAACTAACCAATCAATTCCAATAATCCATCTTTACTGTTAAAAATCTCTGAAATTTATCCAGTTCTCCCCATGTTGTCCCACAATATGCAGACACTCATTACCATTTTCTTTCATATGAACTATCATTAGAATACATTATTTCCCTACATCAGTTTTTGTCTCCTTTCAATTCGTCCCCCATATTACAACTGGGAAGATTTTTGTAAAATGAATCTCATCATGTAACTTCCTTGCTTAAACCTTCCAAAAGCCATCAGAATGAAGGCCACATTTCTAAATAAGTGTCCAAACTCTTTCACAACCTGACCCCTGTCTAGTTCTCCAACCTGTTCTCAAAAGTGGACTGTTCTTGCTGTCTTGAGTGAAGCCTTCATTTGAGTTCTCCAATATACCATTCTCCTTCCTCCTTTGTGGATTCTCTGCATATGCTTCTTCCTGGCCAGGGTTGCTTTCTACCATGTCCATTGCCTTACCTTCAATTGATTTAACTTCTACTTATTTATCAGATCTCAGCTTAAATACCACTCCATTAAGAAAACTGTCTATCACCACAGCATTTTTCCTTTGTGATTTTTTTTTTTTACCTACACACATAAAATTCAGGTGAGAAGTAATGTTAAATAATATGAAGATGGATTTATAGTTTAACATGGTGAAAAGCATATGCATTTATCTCTTCTCCAGCCCCCAACTTCTCATTCAAAATGCATAAATACAGAGGAATAAAGAGAATAGAACAAGAATCAATAGTAGACTAGAGAGTTAAACCAATTAATTAGAGACTGAAAGTGAACTGAATGAGTAGCATCTGTTTTCAAGCAGAGCAGGGATGACTACTACCTAAAAGATTTTTGAGAGGAATACCAAAGAAAGATATGCTATTTTGCATCCACAGAAATCCAGAAAGTCTCAGGAATTAGGAGACACCAAGTATCCTGGAAGCAGGGTAAGGTAAGTGAGTGGCTGAAAACAGTTGGATTGTTTGAAAGTCTGCCTAAAAAGTATTGGACAACAAAGCTACCACTTCTTTACCCCTAAGCACATTAAACTACCAGATGATGAAGCCACTCTCTACTTCCAGATGAAACCAGAGAAGTATTATATAAAGAAGGTGAACCAGAAAATCTCTAGATTCAGAAACACCAGAGACCCGGATTACAGGAATGAAGTGTTGCACTGATAATAGGAAAGAGGAAGTAAGAATCTGCATATGGAATTTTGAGAACCTCATGCCTTTTTGTTATATTCAGCTCCTAGAGTGCAGTTAGAAATGGATAGAATAGAATACTTATCAGGCAAAAAATGGGAGTATTCTATTCTAAAGAAACTGATCAGCTCCATATAAAAAGCTTATGGATACTGATGTTTGTGGATTCCCAAATAAAAGAACGTTGTCTCTAAACAATCACACTGTTGAAAGCTCACCAGCCAAGACACATCCATGAATACATAACTTCTAATCAGCTTTTTGATGCCGTAATCTTAAATTTGATGGATAATTAAGAAAACCAAACAATTAAGGAATGTCTATAACATGAAAGACAAAGAACAAAGAAAGGTATTCATAAGAAACAGAAACAAAGCAGGCAACAGAAGAAAGTGTTTTAGAAAATCCTCTAATTACTTCAATGAAGAATATGATGTTGCATATGAGAAACAAAAGAATTCTAGGAACATTTTGGGAATGGCAATGTATTGGGTAATGAAAAAAATGATACCGAAGCTGAAAAATTCAGTAGAAGATTTGGAAAGTCGCCAATGAAATCTCTGAGACTCTAGAATAAAAAAAAAAAAAAGTTTGTGGACAATACGTGAGAAAAAATTAAATTGGAGAATTAATCCAGGAAGACTAACATTTGGCTAAGAGGAGTTCCAGAAAAAGAGAGGAGTTAGAAGAACAGAAATTATAAAAGAAATAATTCAAGACCATAAAACTGTTTTTCCAAATAAACCTGAGCTTCCAAGTCAAAATGGTTCACCAGATGGTTGAGGGTGCGGGATGGGAGGAGGATTTATAATAAAGTACTTCGTCGCTCTATAGTAACCCTACACCCCCAAGGGTGACCACAGTCCTGGATCTTATGTTATTTCCTTGCTTTTGCTTATAATTTCCGACCTAACGTATGATTCTCTTAAAAATGTTTTGCTTAAGTTTTGTTTTAAAACTTACATAAAAAGGAATCATACTGTTAAAAAAATAAAGTACTTTGTCATTTCAAAATGCTGGGAGTAAGAGAAGTTCATAAAAGCAAGATCACAAATAATTGGTGCTTCAGATATTGGCAAGAATGATGACTAATGATTTAACGTTACCTTCACTTTATTTCTTGGACTAACCAATAAAGAAACGATGCAGAGATACATACAAGACAAGGATACAAATAAACAAACATGACTCACCTGGCTCAGAAAGACACTGAAAATTATGTGGGCAAGGCAGCCCATGAGAGGAAGGAGAACCAGGTGAGAGGAGCTCGGAAATGTAGGCTCACTGACGTTGCAACATTGGGCTAGAATAAAGCCACATAAGCACTCATGGGCCCAGAATTAATAACTAATAATACATGATGGAAGTCTTGCTATGCCACAATCCCACACTTCCTCACTAAGCCAACATCTGGTCTGACCGTGACCTTCCAAGCAAATGTAGGCACAGGCACTAGAATATCATCATACATCTCGAAAACAATACTGGAAGGAAAAGGAATTGAAGTAAAACCTTCAAAATTCTAAGGGATATTGACTTCTGACCCAGGCTTTCTAAAACCAGTGTGACAGGCAATAAAGTGTGAGAGTAGAATAAAGACACTTTCAGACATGTGTGTCCTCAAAAATTTCATCTTGCATGAATCCTTTCTCAGGACACTGAAGGCTATACTCTACCAAGAAACAAGTTTCAGGATCTAGGTAACCGGGGATCCTACACAAGATAGAGCCAAAGGGATTTTCCAGGAAATGTCAAGGGAAAATCTCAGGACAGACAAGAACTGTGCAAAGATTCCAGTGTGAGGACAGAAGGATCCTGGAATAAACAAAACTGATTTATCACCTAATTAATTTGGCCTTGTAGAAAATAATACAACTGAAAATATTTAAAAGGCATTTACAATTTCAGAAAGAAGTAAAACGAAGTACAAAAAGGAAATGTAATCATGTCATTTCACTAAGCAGTCAATATTACTGATACTGTCGTAATATTATAAACATTGGGATAATGGGCAAGAGGTTGTAAAGTGCAAGAAGGCCAAATTCTTGTCTTCTAAAATATACATTTATCCTGTGACCCTGCAATATCATTTCTAGGAATCTCTTTCCAAAAATACATCTTGTAAAAAATTTTTAATGACTTATGCTCAAGGTTATTTACTCTGACATTATTTGCAATAGCAAAAAAATATGGATATGATTCAATTGTTCTTCAATAAAGAACTCATTCAATAAATGATGGGATGTTCTCACAATGAGATATTATGCAGTTGTAAAAAAAGAATAAGGAAGATCTGCTAGACGTATTATTAAATGACAAAAATTAAGGTAGAGCAGTCACTCTTTACAGAACAATTATGACTAAAAATGCAGTTATTTGCAACTGAATCACTGTTTCAAAGTTCTTCAAGAAATAAACAACTCAGGCTAAAATCATCGTTGCATGAAACCATGAGAAGAAGGTTGCACATTGAATTTTACAGTGGAGAGATTAGGGTGTCATCCCTTACATCCAGGGTTGAATCATAGCACCTCCTAGAACTGGGAGGACCAGATTTTATCCAGACATTATATGCCTCTGGAGGTCTGGAGAGAAAACTTAAGCCAAAATTGAATCTTAAATTCAATTTTTTTAACTTTTATTTATCTTAAAATTTTCACATAACTAGTACATTCTACTCCATAATATATGCACTTGTTTTGACAGAGCACTATCACTGTTAATTACCTGCCACTGAGCGAAATTGATGCTCCAGAAATATACACTTATCTCTTCTGTTGTTTTTCATACTTTCTGCCTTTCTAGCTTAAAGTTTTTCACCATAAACTCATTAGTCTGTGTTAAGTGTGTGGGAAAGGGGGAGTAGGCAGGGAAAGAGAGGGGAAGAGGGAGGGGAATCAGTTTAGGCAACATTTGCAAGAAGTTTGGTGGTAAAAACAGAATTGGGGAGACTGTCTAAGATGATACTGGGAATGCCTTTTTTGTTAGGTTGGTTAAATTTTGAGGCAAAGAAGACATAATTAAGATTGTTAGCAAGTAAAAAAAAAAGTAAGTGGAGAAATAGGGTGAGAAGATGACAGAAAGCACACACAGTCAGAAGGAAGGAGAGAAATAGAAGAGAACACAGAAGAGGTTGCTGAAAATATAGTAACTCAGTAAGGTGATTATGGAATGCAGATATTTAGTCAAATTATCACCAAAATAGGTGGGACTCACTGCTATATCCAGCTCCTAAATTCTAGTCTAGCCTCTCAAGAATTAATTTACCTTTCTGGATGGTCTCAGTCTATTATTTTAATTTAATTTCACTGTATAAAAATGATACTAGCGGGCACCTGGGTGGCTCAGTCAGTTAAGCGTCTGTCTTTGGCTCATGCCGTGATCTCAGGGTCCTGGGACTGAGCCCCACATCAGGCGCCCTGCTCTGCGGGGAGCCTGTCTCTCCCTCTGCCTCTCTGTCTCTCATGAATAAATGAATAAATGAATAAAATCTTTTTTAAAAATGATATTAGCTGGCACTTACTGAGTGCTTACTGTGTATCAGGCACTGTTCTAGGTGCCATGAATGTATTAACTCATGCAACCTTGTGAGTAATATTGGATAGTATTTATATCTCCAATTCATAGATCAGGTGCCTGGGTTAGAAATGTTGATAGATTAAACTTACACAAGTCAGACATCTAATAAGTTGTAGAACCAGGATTTAAATACAGGTATTCTGGTTCTAGAACTTGCATGTTTAATCAAACCTAGTATGAGCAGTCAGTTTTGATGCCTTATGCATTATCATTGTTAGGGTTTTATAATAATATTTTCTGACTTCTAACACATCTTTGAAACAACACCAAACTGAAGCAAATTGAGTAGAATTAAAACCATTTTAAACAACTTTTTAAAGAAAAAAGTAGTAAAAAGAACTTGTATTCCTAATGTAGAATAGGCCATTCTTTTTTTTTTTTTTTTTTTTTTTTTTTTTTAGAATATGCCATTCCTAAGAGAAAAACAATACTATTCATGTGTGGTAACTTACTAATATAAATATAACTGGTTAATCTCAGGATTATGCAAGATGACTGGTCAAGGTCCTAAATGATCCATGGAAAATTAGTTTCACATATAAATTCAATTGTGTTAATAATGGTCATTAATCATTGTCAACAATGGCAAGTGGAATAAAATTGGTGAGTTCTCTTAATAAGTAAACAAAATTGGTATTTTCTATTACTGAACAAAGATTATGTTAAACATTAAGTTACAAAAACTCTTTTGGTCATAATATACATAGTTTTTCATCTTACTGGTTTCCACATGTAATGATAAAAGGGCTGACACTTAAAAGAAAATATGTGTTGGATGTAGTAAATACTCTGCTGTAAAAATTTATGGCACATATAGCTATGGGCATTATTTAAGAGAAATTGTTTTTAAATATTTTTATTTGAGAGAGAGAACATGAGCAGGGGGAGGGGCAGGAGGCAGGGCAGAGGCTGAGCAGGGAGCCCTAGGATGGTTGGATCCCAGGACCCAGAGATCATGACCTGAGCCGAAGGCAGACACTTAACCAACTGAGCCTATTCAGACGCCCCTTAAGAGAAATTGTTTAATTGCATTTTAGACATTTTACTGTTTGCAAAAAAAAAAACAAAACAAAATCAAAAACAAAACTTTTTTTTCCCTTTTTTTTCCCCTTAGTGTATTATACTAAAAGCTAAATTACTTAATTCGGTTAAAAAAAAAGAAACACACACAGGAACCTTTGATTTCCTTTTAAATAGAATAAAATGTTCATATGTTCTGTAATGGTGCTATCAACTAAATCTCTTAAGAATAATATAATTGAACTGACATTTAACTTGGCAGTTAAGGAAATTATCATAGTTTCATGTCCGTTGTACACTGGGAAGCTGATGTTTTTAGGTTAACTGAGAGTTGATATTTTAAATGGTGGCAAACTTCCAGCATCAAATGGATTCACTCATGGAAGACTA